>NC_081833.1:68289894-68596838 GCF_030867095.1 Alligator mississippiensis
AAAATGCTTGAGCTTTACCACTTGGGGGGGAAGGGGGAGAAATTAAGTGGTTAGCAATTTGCATAATGTGGGCAGCACAGTCTACAACATCCTTTATCAGAACCAGAATGACTAATGTCAGACCACAGAGTCCTTTTGAAACCGTGGGGCTGTTCCATGTTCTCTCTGAACCTGTACATACAGCATTGTGCCACTGTGTCCTGTTATAAGTTTTCATTTTGCACAATGTAGACCTTTTTAATATTTATCAGCATGCTGCCTCTAACTTGATACATTTGTACTGCACAGAAATTGATTTTCAAGAAATGTGTTTTGGATTTTTCGCACGCTTGTGGGGTTTGAGAAATGCATATTTGCATAGAAATAATCTTTAGTGAGCTAAATTTTAGAGTATGTCAAATTTATAAATATCACTACTGTAAAGACATATTTTTAGAAATAGATTTCTGGCACAGTTTATTTCATTTCCATTTTTCACATCTGTGTCACCAACATAGCCTTGGCTTTGGCTTGGTATTTTTTAATGTATTTGTTTTCAGCATTCATGTTTTCAAGATTAAACTTTTCCATTGTCTTGTTTCTGACGGTACTGCTTGAAAATGAAACAAAACAATAGAGATGCTGTTGTTTTAAAAACGCATCCCTTTGGTATGAGCCATGTGGCGCTGTTTTATTAGCATAGTCCAGCCAGCCCCTTTCTTCTCCCCCAGTTTCAAGTACAAACAACTGCTTAGGGATACATTTGGCTGAGGGAAGAAAATACCTTATGTCTAAACCCATTTTCACACCTCTTTCAAGCACACTAGATTTCCGGTGTATACTCTTCCTCTTCAGAGTAAACACAGTCTGTTACCCTATTTCATTATTTTTACAAGCACAAACATACAGAGAAAAAGCACTAATTAATAAGTACAATCTCCTGTTCCTTTTTATTAAGGACCCTAAGAGTCTGTCTAAAGAATAATCAAGCTTTTTTATCAGCTGATTGCAAATGCCAGTGCAACTACCGGTGGCAAAACGTCTTCCGAGAGAGTATGTCCCGTTAGTGAAAAGAAGCAACAACTTCATTTCCAAGATAAAGAGATGTCCTCTTTCTTGCCCCGAAGTGGGCTGTATTGGGCAGGAAGGGGCAATGAGCAGGGCACACCTGATATACAGGGCATCTCCTCACCAGCCACTGTTTCTGTACCTCCTTTATATTCCTAACTTTGAAAGAAGGTGACTGTCCTTGAGGGGGATAACGTGCCACGTGGTTAGGCGTGGGAGAGCTTATACTTCCATATTTCACAAGTAGTGAATTGGGCCCCAAAAGTAATAAACACATGCTGGCTTGTGTTGAATTGAAGGGTAAGATTTATTCCTCCTATGGATGAGGTATATTGACTGTGGCAAAAGTGTCAGGATTACCAGCAGCCTCCAGAGTTGTCTGGCTTTTCCTCTCGACATGGGTTTGGCTTGCTTTGCAAGTCAGAAGCCGTGGTTGTTTAAGGATCCTACAGTTAAATGACAGTGGAGATAATTATTATGTGCTGGCTTGTATGTGTATAGCATTAAAATATACAGGGACTGTTTTTTGTCCCCATAACAAATAGTTTAAGAACTGGGGAAAACAATTCCTGGAATCAGTTCCTATTACGTACCTAATGTCTCTCTATAATGCTCATGGCACAAAGTACTTAGGCATGATGAGTTCAGTCTACATGGCAAATCCATTTGGAAACCACTCCGTGGTGCACAATGCAGAAGCCCATATATTAAGCATAGTTTTCTTCTGTGGGGATATTCTAGCAGTGTGTTGTGGCTTGCATTGGCTCCCTAGGGGTTTCAGTGGGGACATTTACTGAGCTGAGATCAGGGAAGACGCTTGATTTGGAGTGCTCTCAGCCTTAAAAAAAGGAGCAGCAGCTGGTGGGACAATCTCCCTGAGGGGCATTAGCACTAGAACTTGCTTTTCTTCATTGGTCTAAAAGTATCCCAAATGTGCTGACCTTCAAGTGATACGACCTCGTTTATCTTTCTACGGGCCTTTTTGGTAGGAAGAGTTGTCATTGTGGGGTAATATATAGATAGGTAGAGGAATTTTCTCTCCTGCTGCTTTGCTGCAAGTTTAAAGTGGCTATTGACAAATAATTCAATGCTCAGTGCTGAGTTTTGCCTTTGCTTGATTATGTATGGAAATCACTCTTCAGGCTGCCTAGATAGGGACCTAGATACATCTGTATTTGCGCACACGTGCCTACCTGTTCTTAAAACTCCCCCAAAAAATCACAAATAAATATTAGCATTGTCCCGATACAAAAACTGTGTGTTTTTTCTTTTCTTTAGACTATATAAAAAAATTGGAAAGAATTTATGCAGTGCATTGTAAGATGGTCAAGGTAAGGGAACTTTTTCTATGGAATCCCCTTTTGACCAGTTCAAATAGCTTAAACACTATTGACCATACTTTCACCCGCTCAGTGATGCATGGTATTTTGAATCATCCGTTTTCTTTGAAGACTACCTGGGGTTAGCATATCATTACTTGATAACAGAGTTTCAATTCTAACTGACTGGCAGTGTTGAGCTTTAAACTGGATACACTTACTCGCAAGCTCATCCAACCCTACATAATTGTCTGTACATTTATTTTATTGTCAACTCAGAAACAAGCTGAAGAAGCCGACTGTTTGCTTTAGAACACATTAACTTCTTTATCACATTAATACTGACTCAGATCTTATTTCCCAGTTGCAGTAACAAAACCATTCAAATATTTCCCTCACAGGACAATATCTTTAATAGCTTCTGTGTGTTTCCTATTTTTGGCTGTTTCTGTATAAACAGACTAATCTAATAGCATGCTGAACCATCTATACTTGGCAGAAATTCAGAAAATCACTCATTTCTATGGCAAGCTGGGATGCCAGGGGAAAAAAAAAAAAACCTGACTTTTATTGCAGTAAGATCTTTCTTAAAGTTGTCTTTTATAAATGTAATATGACTATCATTTGGGTTACAGCAACACCTTGCCTGAAAATCATTTATTGCAGCAAAGGTGCAAACACAATAGCAGGGCATTATTCCCCTTACAGTGTCTGCAGGAATTCATTTACCTAATGTATTCAGCCTGTCTCTCTCACTCATACACATTGGTTTAAATGAGGTGGAGGTAAGGTTTAAGCTTAGACATGTGTTAAGACCTAATTAAGGAGGCAGTTTTTCCCGGTTAAAGTAGCAGATAGGAAGACAGAAGGAGATGCTCATGTGTTAGGTGATAAGGTTGGGAGGATCCATGGCTCCACTCCTGGATGCCTTGCTGAGCTTCAGGTTCTTTACCTTTAAACTAGGGACAGTAATACACCCCTGGAGGGTTTTGATGAGTGGCTGTTTAGTGTTTGTGAAGCTTATAAATATTTGAGATGTTGATGAATGTCACTATAAAAATGCAAATTATGCTATTATTATTGCTTCTCTATGCCATATCTCCTGCATCCCCTGTAAAGAATGAAGTGGGTTTGTTTAACTTGGGGCATTTATCAATACATGTGAATTTAGTTAATTGACATCCCTATCCCTCTCCTGATTAAATGCATCCAGACATCAAATCAAACCATCCACCAGACAGACCCGCTACCTGTACCAACCGAACTGTCCAGAAATAACCCACTATTGGTGCATAGCCAAACACTTGGATGTATGGTGCAATGAATCTCTGAAAAGTTGATTTCTCTTGGGTTTTGAATTTTCTCATTTGTTTCTTGATACTATTTTAATATGTTGGGCCAAATACATCCTTCATATAACTCCATTGAAGTTGTACTGAAGTTAGCTGCATGGCAATACCCATACGCTGAAAGGCAGGCAAATTCTGAAGTGCTGTGCTGGATCAGGGCCTAAAAGGATTACCGCAGTGGAATCTGCCACCTCCCTATGTCGGAGATGAAAGAAAAGTTCCTTCAAGAAGCACTGAAGCAGTTTAAGAGTTGTATTCCACGATAAAAGGGAAGTTTAATTTTAATGTCGAATTCTGTGCAATTTGTTTGAATTATTCTTAAGTGCACAAAATAATTAAGACTGATTACTTGTTCAAAATTAATTAAATGAAAGCTGCATATTTGCTATTTAACAGGGGAGAAATACCAATACAAGTCTGCTATATGGTTATTCCCCTCTGTAGTCCTTGAAAATAACATAAAAATGCAGACATTATCTTTCATCCTGAAGTGTGTTTTAGATCGGGTATTTAGTGCCCAGATGATGAGACGAATAGGATAGACTAATTTTTAACTATAACCATAGTGTCTTTGCTCTGATCCTTTTTTTTTTTTCCTTTGAGGCAAGAGTTAGAGACTTTTTGACTATGCAGTACAAACTTGCTTTACTGGTGACTTCTTCTGTTCTGTGAAGTAAAAAAGATGGGCAGACAGAGATCATTTCCTTGCTCATTCTGTTCCTGATTCCCAAAGAAAACTTGGCATCAAGTGAAATGTACAGTAGAATACGAGCTGTTCTGTTCCAAGTGCATCAGATGTAGATTTGGGACTATTACTTTTTCCACTAGAATGCGTTTTGAACATGGGTCCCCTGAGGAATATGGAAAGGGCCTTATTCTGCAATACTCTCAACAGATAACCCCATAACTGGGAGATGGGAGGCAAGGGGAGGGGGTGGGAAGAAACACCTGACATCCAAGTTGACCACAAAACCCTGCAGCCTATTAGAAGAGTGACCCCAAGAGAGCCGTCGAGGGAGTTCACAGTCCCCAGCCCAGCATACAGCTGAGCCTGAAACAGAATGACATGTCACTGTAATAATGTGCTTTGTATCATACTGTGCAGTCAGTGGGTTTTTAAGACATAACATTTAGGGTGGCAAAGGATTCATTCATTTTCCCATCCAGCTGCAAGATTATTTCACTTGCGTAACTTGGACTCAAGCAATTAATATACTAATCTCACAGCCATGGCACTCCAGGCTGTGATCTCATCAGATCTCATTAAGTCAAGCATGGCTTGACTTGGTCACTACTCAGTCGGAGAGCCTCTGACATAATCAGGTGCTGCAAGGAATGGTCTTTCTGATTCAATAAACTCCTCTGCTCACTGGCTCTATGGTGAATCAATGTCCCAGTATGTAGCCAAGAGGAACTGTGCTTTCTAGCAGATAAGGTAGAAAAATCATAGCCTTTTCTACTGACATTCTGTACCTTATGTAACCATTTACCGCTGCAGAAAGTGAGTGCAAAACCCTACCAGACTGGAGATGTTGTATTTCACATGCACAGTACACTCCCCTTGTACAGGTACAAACAATTATGTAGTCATGAACTGGAGCTTTTCTTCATTCCTAACAACTGCGAAAGGCTCCTGTGGCAATTTCTGCAAGGTTAGGGACCCTGGGTGTTCTTCTCTTCAAATTCAGCTGGTAACTAGATTTTTTTCTAAAATTCCTCCTGGAATGTAAAGCACATACAGTAAAGTGTAAAAGATGCAGCTTTGTTATTAAAGTTGAGTAGGAGAACAGAAGAAAAGTCTTGCCTTCAGAAGACCCACTGTAATTTGGAGTCACCAAAGATGCATCATACCTCCTGAGAACAATGTTATGCCTGGTGAATTTTCTAGGGAAAGCACCCATAAAGATGGAGGGCTGAATGCTAGTAGCCACAAACAACTGTTAAAACAGATGTTGGTATGGATATTTCTGGTGCACATCTAAGCTTTGCTCTTGCCATTTTTACAGGGTGTGTAAGCTGTAGAGGTAGATTCTGACTTCTGCAGCGACTGCTGTTTGAACCGGCATGTCAGGCATGTGCTGGAATTTGTGCTCAAAACCAGTGGTTTCTCCTTGTGATTAATGGTGAAAAATTAGAGGCTGGATTATTGAACCTAAATTTTGATGCAGTAGTGGATTTTTTCAGCCTGATTGTGAATCCTTACCCTGCCCCGCCAGCTCCTCAGGGACCCACACTGCAGGGTAAATGGTCGTGAAGGCAGACAGGTTTCTTCCACTTCTCTCACTTTGCCCCCCCCACCCTGTAAAGACAACTTAAAAGTAGAAGAGCAAAATGTGAGTGGAAGTCTCAACATTGCTGATTTTTGAGCTCCAGATAACATCATCTTTTTTTTATTGTGTAATACAGTACCTGGCTTTTCTGAATGGCAGTGTTAATTGTCATTGACTATAGTAGAATATGAATAGCACAGCCACTTGACACCAACTTAATGGTCCTGGCTTTTCAATGGTGCCGAGAGTGTAAGGCTAGAGGGGAAAAAGGGTCAGAGAAGAGATAAGAGCTCTTCCGATTCCACTGAAAAAGATTAAAGCTTCTGTGTCTTTCAAGTGGTGCTTGTGAGGGTCACCATTTGTATGAAGTCATGTTAAAATTAGAAGTGATTGGAAAATTTCAATCACAAAAGGTCCATTAGAACACCCCTCTCTCTTTCTCTCTGCAAAAATAATTATAGGTTAATAGCAGATCAACAGAAACAACGCGCATCTCATGTCTTTGAGGCTTCAAGGAGAAATAATGGGAAATCATGCCCAGCCCATGGATAGCACAACCTATCTGTAAAAGGTAATTTTAATGCCAAAGGTGGTAGGGTGAATTCTTGTCCTCATTTTCAAGAGGACATACTGTCCTCCTGGATGCTCTGCGAGATTCTGTGATCTAGGTCCACCACGCCACGTTTAATAATGGCACAGTGTCCATTCCCCAGCACAGGCATATACACGTGTCCCTATATCTCTGCTGTCCACTACGGACCTGGTAACGAACAGAAGTCTTTGCTGCCTCGGAGCTCAAGAACATCTATTGTTCTCAGGGCTCGCACAAGGAGACAGAGGGGAAAACAAACCTGTTTTCAACCCCTTCCAGGGAATAGGCATTATTTATCCCAGTATGTAGAAACATCTGATTCAATGAATAAATAGAAGAACAATTGACTTCAAATAATTTCTAGAAGTAATTCCAAAGTGTAAACTTATTAAAGACATCTTAAAATCTGATGCGAGACAAATATATGTAGGCTTCATATAATATCTCAATTGTATGCTGTGGAAATTAGGAGCGGAACGTCTTTTTTTTTTTTAAGGCTTTACAAGTTATGTACTTTGCACAAAAGGCAAATTTTCAAAAAGATAAAAAGAACCAGGAGTCTGCCTTGAAAACGGTCTTTGTGAACAGGTATTTTACTTCGAAAGATATGGGTTTGGGGCTTTTTTATGATTAAAACTGCAGCCTTGTGGGAACAAAGCTTACAGAAATTGATTGTCAAAGAAAGTTTCTTTATTCTGCTCAGTCTAAGTTTTCCCAGTAGATTTCTGTTAAAAGAATAAACAGAGGAAAAACAAAACAACAAAAGTGAGAATCAGATATAAATATGACAATGGACTATATCTTTTAATATAAAAGAACTCTTTTTTAATTAGAAGCTTGGAAGGACATACCCTTTAATTGCTGCACTTGTAGTTTCTGGGCCATCAATATCTTTGCTTCTTTCATTAATAAACTGGCAAGTCAAGTAGGAAAGCTGCGGGAGTATAATTTTTTCCCCTAAGCTCTACTTAATCAACAGCAGACTTGATCAAACAGAAAAAAGAAAATGTAAATCAGTTGCATTAATTCTGCTGGCAATAAATAGGAAGAAGAAAGCTAAACATAAAAGAATGCTCATTTTCCTGCAGATATCTGGGGTGGAATTGAATGGGTGAAATAGGTAGTTAAACAGCCCTTTAGATTGTGAGTGACTAGGGGAATGCTGGGGTTTATGTATGGATTAGCACAGTGATAGACCCTGAGTAGCAAAAGACGATGACTAATTACCTGACAGAGCAGCACTCCGTTCGACTTGGTCATTGAAATTAATTTCTGTTTTCAGGACTGGCAGAAAGCAGCTGCAGAATTTCAGTTCAATACTCAAATTAACTAGGAGTCTAAATTATTTCTTTGCACATACAGTATTAGAGGAGTGGGTTACTAAATTGATCTTGATTTTTCACACGGAGGCAAGAATTATTCCGCCGTTTTCATCAGGAGCCCATGTCCCTTGAAATCAGGGAATAAAAGCGGGGCCATAATAAACTATTTGCCAGTGATCTGAACTCTGTCAAATAGTTACATCTTAACATTTCCTCCAACCCCAGGTACAAAAATTCTAGCGTGGCAGGGTGAAAAAAGTTTTCCTGTCTTCCCTACCCGTTAAGGTAGATTGGGCTAAACGCTTCTCTGATCTTTCTCCCTGGATTTCAATGGAATTACACCCAGGCATTAATTTGTCCCATAATATATACATGTTTGAATATCAGGGATATTTGACAGCCTTTCTGCCATTGATAAAAGGGGTCAAGGCATCCATTAGGTGTTATGAATTAAATCATGATAGTTCAAAGCGAAGCATGTTATTGAGTTAGAAGAGAAGAAGCTGGGGAAAAAATGCCAACTGCAAGGACAGGATGAATTTTAAAAAGAAAAAGAATCTCTCACCTGTAATAATGATCATCACAGCTGCTGAAGCTCAACTTCGCCAAGTTTACAATTCAGCTCCTGTCTTACTGAATGCACTTCCACTTTCAGAGGGTGAAATCACAGCCCCATTGAGGTCAGTGGCAAAACTCCCAGAGCCTTTTTTTCATTTAAACTTCTGTTTTATGTTCAGTGAGGGGAAAACCCAAGTGTTATATTGAGGAACCGTGAGAGATTATTGATAGGGTATTTAATATTCTTAAGTACATTTTATCTCGAAGGAGATGCAGAACATAAGGTATCTATAGTGTCCTTCTCTCAACGTCCATACCTCTTGGAATTTTTGTTCTTTGTGAATTCTGCTATTTCCTTTTCCTGACTACTTTCTTGTAACAACCACTTTTGGTCATGATGGTGATGACATAAAATGAAGAGCTGTTATCTTGCATCTGGCCCACCTGTGGATTCATAGTTGTAACTGGTCATCTTGGTAACTAAATGACTTTTATTTCATTTGTCACTGCTTAGCCAGCAGAGCTACGGGAGTATGGACTTGATATGAATCTCGTTTGAGGGTGAATCTGCAGAGCAAGCAATTAAAAAGCAAAATAAAAAAAAATTATTCTGGTTCCTCGTTAACTTGAGTGGAGTGAATGAGAGAGAGAATGAATAGGCAACTCTGTTATGGCATTTTCAGAGCATCACCTTTGGAAGAGTTGGGCCACTAGGCATTATTTATTACTATGGTAGTAACCAAAAGGGCCCAATCAGAAAACCTGAACAGTAATTCTGTTAAATGGAAAATGGTTAATCCTGATCGCATGAAATGTTTATTATCTACTCTCTTAATTTCCTTCATAATCCTTTTTACTCTTGAACTCCGTTGGGCCACTATTGGTTTATTGCTTTGTATGTGCTTTCAGTTTTATTTTTGCATACATTAATAAAAGTAATACTTCACTCGCCAAAAAAGAGCCACACAGTTCAGTGAGCAATGACATACATACTTTCAAATGTACAGCAAGCGAGTTCTTAACTTGTTCTTTCTTTGCTCACCTTGTTGAACACATTGAGGACTGTCATTGTGTTGATAAACCCGGATTTACATGCTCACCTCAGACATTAATAATTATTGTGTATTTATCAAGTGTCAACAGTGTGCTCAGCACTTTGCAAATATTAAAATGACACAGGGGGATTTTAGGAGGCACAAATGGCAGTGAGATACCCAATTCCCCTTGACTTGGAGCTGGAGTTTAGGTACCTGACTGCATTTATGCCTCTGAAAATTAATGATCTCTACTTCAAGGTCTTGACTGTTTCCTAGTAATCATTAGTATTACCATAACCATTAATTCTGCTGCTAATGATGCCCTTTCCTGTATTCTGTTGTGCTTTGCTTTGGGCAGTCAGGGTATATGCAAGGGGGTGCTGCTGAAAGGTCCCAGACAAAGAGTAAGAAGCTGCTGGACAGTAGAAATTTATTCTCAGTCTTTCAGTCCTCCTGTGGAAGGTACAAGACCAGGGAAGAAGGGGGTAGTTGAGTTTGTATGTGCCTGGCTAATCCATGGTCCATCTACTACAGCTGCCAAATTGGGAGGGCAGGTCTTCCAGTAATTTTGTGATGTGCTCACTTGTCCACTGGACCGAGACCGTTAACTCATTCCTTGTAGCTGCGTGTAAGACTCGAGCACATTTTAGTCACTCCTGGCATGGACTGATCTGAACCCATGTCAATTCCTTGAGCCATCCAGCTTTCCAAGGGACATGAAAGTGAGTGATGTTAATTTTAAGGGGCTGATACCGCATTCCTTAACTGACTCCTGTTTGTGCCATCAAAGTTTTATAGAAGTAGGGACTACAGAATCAGACTCTGCATTTGCTTATGTTGAGTATATGTATCATGGGGTCAGGGGGAGTGTCTGTCTGTCTGTCTGTCTGTCTGTCTGTCTGTCTGTCTGTCGCCAATCCATAACTCATCTTTTAAAGAGATTGCCACACAATGGAATCCTTTCCTTTCCTTTCCTTTCGTAATTGCAAATTTAAAACAATGCACTGCGGTCCTAGCTGCCTGCCCGGCATGGAGTCTATTTGTTTTACTGTGTGCTGAGAAATTAAAAAAAAAATAAAATTTTTTTTCCTCATTAAATCATTTATTCCTCGTTGCCATAGTTAGTGAGTCCCTGTGTGCTTGATATGCTGGCAATACCAAAAATCATTGCTGCTCTTTTTATTTTGGCAGCTGACACCACAAGAAACGATGGAGAACAATTATGCTTCTCATGACCATATACTGTAACTTTTAAAATGGTCTTCCTGTTGGACTTAAACAAACTGAAAAATTCAAATGGGGGTAGCACTGCCATTTTTCAAATGAAATTGCTGAAACAGAAAATCCATAAAGAGGGCATACAATTCAAACGTGTTCTGTACTCATGGTTGAGGGCATTATTAATACCATGATTTGAGGAGGAGAGAGAGAACATGTGGAATATGGAGGGCAATATGGTTTCCATAGAAAGATTCTAATTCCTCTTATTAATAAGAACTCAAAGTCTTGAATGCGATAAGAAATTATAAAGGTTTTTGCAGTCCGGGTGGAAAACCAAACCTGTTATTCTCTGCTTCAAGTTTGTGCTGCTGGGCCTGGGGGGAAGAACTCCTAGGATGGATGGATTGGTTTTCTTCTTTAAGTTTCTGAATAATAATAATTCCTGACGCAGGCCAGAGGCCGCTATGGTCAGTTGAGAATATGAAGTTCGGATGCTTGCTCATGGGTCGGTTGTTTAAACTCTTTTTAAGAACCAAGGAATTAGCATAGGGTGTGACAGCAAGGTATTTATGGTAATGGAAGGGTTCTTGGTAGGCTGACTTTCATAGTTTTAAATCAGAGTTGAACAGGGAGCTTGAGGGCTCTACTCACAGTAAATTTCATGCTTTTTGAAAGGTTGTGGAATAGGTTTCCATAGCATGTCTACCTTATCTCACAAATCTCAGCTAAGCTAAGGAAGTTTAAGTTTTTGGTAGAGAATGCCTGCCAATGAAAGGAGAAGAAAAGGTCAGAGTTCAATTTTAATTCTGCAGTCTTCCTTTACTTTCAGACATGTATGAGAGTGTTATTTCCTGTACTAATCCGTAGTCCGGGATGAACAGCTGGTTCAGCCTTCCTTAATTAGTACTGCTTTCAGTGCACACCATTCGGGATGTTTAAGTGACTAAACCACTGTTCACCAATTAATGACTTAGATGCCAGATGCTGTCCGAGAGAGATCAGAAGCTTTTCAGAACTGCTCAGCGCCATACTTCAACTTAACAAACTCTTTCCTTGGTCAGCATTGAAGTTTTACCACCGTATTGCTTCCTCTAGTGGATTTTTTTTTTTGAAGCAAAAAAATATACAAAAGGGAAAAAAATGAAAGGTGACTCAGGCAAAGAACAAATTTACTCCTGTTGTCAGGTGAGAAAATGTTATGTGAGCCAAAAAGTAACTGGCATCACCATAAGATGAGGTGACTATGTATTGTGGTGGTGTTGTGATTTAGTGTATTACTTCATTGGCTGTTTGAAGATCCGGAGTTTATCAAAGGAAAAAAAAAGGAAACAGAACGCTGAAAATTTCCAGTGTTACAAGTGGCCAAGGTTGGAGATTATTGGAATATGTTATTTCCTCAGTGACAACGGCAAGTGTGAACACACACTCATGAAAATGTTTCTCTTCTGTTTGTATTTGCAACGTGTACTTTGTTCTTCCTGCTGGAAAGAAAAGAAAATCAAAGCCAGATGTCCAAAGTTACAACAGTCTAACTACGGAGGAACTGTGCACCTAATTTTACAGATAACTGGAATGACTATTGACAGTTACTGGATTTTGCGACTTCACAAGAAAGGCTCCGGTTCATTCATGTACTTATGTGCGTGTGTCAATTTTAGCAGATAACCAGCCTCACTGTAGCGCCTGACATGAGACATGTTCTTAAAGTACCTGACTGCATCAAGGCCTAAGGGAAGAAACCTAAATTAGCAAGAAACCCCCCCTCCCCCTTTGAATCCCAGTTTGCTCAATTGGCAGCTCTTTGTTAATTTATTTAGATAATTATGTTGGAGAGTTGTGATTTGCTGCTTATAATGCTCTGTGATATAGTGCAGCGATTAGCAACCTTTTAAGGCGTCAGACTGGATTGACCCAGTACAGGTTATGCAGGGGTAGGCAATTATTTTGGCTGGCGGGCCACTTGACGAGTTTTGGTGACCTGGTGAGGGCCACACCCATCTCTCTCTCCCCGTCCCTCCCTCCTAGGGCTGCGACCAGTAGGGAAGCCCAAACCTGCCCACAGCTTTAAGCCAGAGTTCAGCCACCCACGGCTTTAGTGCAGGTCCAGAACTGCCACCTGCATCCACAGCTGCCCAAATGCAGCTGGCTCCTTCCAAGTCAGGGCTCCAGATCTGTGCAGGTGAGATGTGCTATAGCTGTAGGCTGTGACCAGTGCAGAAATCTGAACTCTCCCACAATTGTAGCCTGCCCCCGCACCCCTCCCCAGGGCCTGTAATTAGGGGGGTGGGAGGAAACAAGGCAGGGCATGCTACAGCTGTGGGCAGGTTCATGCTTCCACTTCCATGCTGGTGGCAGCCTTGACCCAGAGAGAGAGCCCACGCCCGACACATGGGAAGCAGCCCTGCCTGGCCAGGACCACGGGGCTGCTGGAGCTGGTGCTGCTGCCCACTCGCGGGCTGGATCCAATCAGTTGGTGGGCTGGATCCTACAGGCCATATTTTGCCCAACTCTGGGTTAGAGCCAGGTAGGTGGGTGCTAGGACCCAGTCACCGTGCCCGCTTCCCACCCCTGTGGTGGCAGGAGGAGAGCGCCTGCAGCAGCAGGGCAAAGCAACTGTTGCCAAAGCCCCTCCACTGCTGAATGCTGCTGAAGCCCCATGTCTGTGGACCAGATAAATGGCTCTGCGGACCTGGCCTACAGGCTGTAGATTCCCCACTCCCGATATAGCGTACTTTAGAAAAGCAAATAGATCTTGGTATTCTGAGACCTGTGATTATATTAACATTTAACTGAGAAGTGAAGAAAGATCTCTATTTTGAGTGGTAAATTAGAGTGCTGGGATTAATGAATTTCTACTGTATTGAAGATAGTGTTTTAGAACAAGTGTACAGCATCAGATCCTGCCAGCAAATGCGTAGTTCAGTGCATAGTCCCACTGGAAAAAGTTGGTTAAATGAGCAGGAGTTGGTTCAAAATGCAGGTATCCCTTCAGATTCTGTTTTTATTTTGGCACAATTTGTCCCGTGCTCTATTTTTTATCTTTGTGTTTATACAGAGTCTGAACGGTGTTTGAAAAGTTAGAACAATATTGTGATTTTTGCGAAGCAAATATAATAAAGTTGGCCTGATGAACCCCATCAGTATCTTCAGGGAACAAGTAAATTAAACAAGTAATTATATCCATAATGTTTTTAGAAGTTAGAAGATTTAAATATACTGTATGAATCTCATATGAGTGTAGCCTTTTGTCTATAGTGCTTCCTGCCAAAAAACCTCTTGACAGGAAATAAACATTAAAATAATCTTTAATCCCTTGTCTGGTCTATTACCATTAACAATTGATGCACTTTAATTTTGTGGGATTTTAACTACAAAATGGAATGGCTAAGTAGTGATAATTGGGTTTGGAATTATACGGTCATTTATATCAACAGAAATGCAAGTGGCTGGGAGGGTGATTAATTATTTAACATTTCCTGGCTGTGGTTCCTATTACAGAATTTTCTGATATGTTCTGCTGTGAACAATTATCACCAAATGAGGGTAAACAAATCCATGATGTGAAGTCTTATTTATAAATCAGACTATATTTAGAAGATGTCTATTGGATTTGCATTTACACTGGTTTTCTCGATGAGGAGTATCATAATTGGCTAGTTTTTAACCTTTTCTCCCCATTCTATCCCATACGTAGACTTACACCCCAACTTCCCTGCTATCAGAGCTTCAGGTTTCATTACATCAAATGTAATCCAAATTAAGAACCTTTTCATGCTAGTAACACTAGTGTTGTAATTTGTTTCCTCTCCCAGCAATAGCATCAATGAACGACAAGGTGTTGGGTGATTTGTAAGAGCGTTTATACACATGCCTCTTTGTGCTGCGATGCACCAGAGATCCGAGACGTGGGATTACTCGAGTGTGCTCAGCACAGGAGCTGACACGCACAGTGCTGTGTCACGTGCATTTGTATAAGCAGCAAAATGTGCGTCAGCGCGCAGAAGATGGTGGCGGTGCACTTCTGAATTAAAACACCTTTGACGTGTTTTAGTTCAAAAGCATGCCACCGCTATTTTCTCTAAGAGACTGGCTGACTTACCTATACTTACTTGTGTAGATACAGGATGAGAATCGTGGTCCTTTTTGCTCCTGAGTTCTGGTCGCCACAAGTGGAAGTGGGTAGAGCACCCTCAGTAGTAGATCCCTAATCTAATACGAATGCAGCCTTCTCCACCTCGCTGTCTTAATCGGGCCCAAACACTTCATGCCCAGAGTGCGTTACCCTGTCTGGCTGCTTCCTCATGCTTACATGCTCCTGTAAATACACATCCCGGAAGTGTTTTCTGTTAATATATTTTTTTTTTGCTTATTACTTTGTATGTTTACTAACAGCTTAGTGCGCTGAGCAGTACCCAGAGTCACCCTAACTAGTGTTTTCACATCCACTTGGGTGCTAGGGATGGTCTAGAGTAGCCATGCTGGTAAGCTAGGGCATGTCAGTAGATGGATTGGGAGTGGGAGGAGAATGCAGGTGAGAGATGCCTAGCCTTGTCCTGGAAGCTGATGCAACGCAGGTAATGCCTCTCTCCTTGTGTTCCTGCCTACCAATGCTTAGCATCAACAGGGAGAAGTTGGCTGGGCCTGACCAAAGCTGGCCCTACCAGGAGCACAGTTGGCATGGGGTGGAAAGGCATGTTCCCTGTAGGTTCGGTGCAGTAGTTGCACAGCATGAAAGCTTACGGGGATCAGAAAAGACTCGCGCTTACCGTGAGAATCATTAACTGCCAGAAATCCCACTGAGTTCAGCTCCACGCTGTCTGTAACACAGCACAGCTTTTCAACGTAGAACCGAGTCCAAAATGTTTGCATCTTCCCTGTCTGTAATTAGGGCAACATGTGTGTGTTAGCATTTTTCGGCCTTCAGCAACCTGACACGTGAGTGAAGTACCGTAGAGGAAGCACGGCAAGCTAGTGGAACAGAAGTTTGAGTTATGTTTGTTCTCTGCATGAGCGCAATGTAGTTTAATCTAGATGCATAGCAGACCTGGGCAGCTGCCCAGTATGGATGAAGCCATAGGTGCATTTCAGCCCAGTGAAGCTGAAATTTGCAGTACAGGGTATGCTGATGTGACCGAAGCTGGTGACTAAATGTACCTTTTATTATCAACACTACCAATCTCTTTAATTTGTTAGTGCTATTAATACAATGCGTCAGCCTTCACTTGCTGTACAGAAAAGGTACAGCCCTCAATAAAAAAAAAAAAAAGCATTGCACTTTCAAACACTTTGATGCATGTCATTTGACTTTATGATCTTGGTGTAGTTGCACAATTAGTTTTCCTTTACTTTTCACTGTCATTTAAATCTGCTACCTTCTTCTCATTAGACAAAGTGAGAACTTTATTTGAACTGCTTCACATCACTGGCTGCATTTTCCTTTAAACACCCAGCACTAGACAATACTAGTTAAAAGTGTAGTCACACCAGAGTGTGCTATATCATGCTCAGAAAGTTGGCTTTGCTCATTTCCACCTCAATCCAGTGTCGGTCAGGTGATGTGCTGTTAGCAAACGCATCGAATTCAACAATGTTCAATAAATGGTAGTGCGAATAGCACATTAACAAGCTTTTTAGATCGCAGGTTTTGTTAGTTGATCTAAATTCTAAGGTGATTTCCGTCATGCATCTTTTAGCACTTGCTGCTAATAAAAACATATATTTACTGTAGGTTTATTCAGCTATAAGCACATAGACATAGAATACTTGAAACACTTGTTTAAAAATATATTCTTCCACTACGCATAGAGAGATGAGTATAGATAAATAATTGTGCGCTTCCAGAAATTTGCATTTTACATTTTGAAACAAGAATTTCTACTACAGCTGCTAATAAATATTAAGACATCTGTTTATTATTTCTCCAGTCTTGAGATTTTTTTTATTGCATGTTATTTAAAATACAGTTGTCAGCAGGAATATAGCCTTAAACGATACTCAGCAAACTACTCCGATATGTAGCAGTGCTCGTATGCCTTTTCTTGAGATGTCTTTCTGCATAAGCAGATTTTTTTGTTTTGCGTAAGTAAAAGATTTATAAAAAGAAAAAAAAAAAAAAAGAGTTGTTTTGATTCCTTTGAATTGGAGCAGGGATGTAACAATGCAGAGAGAAGTCAGTAGGATAAAATTTAACACTATCCCCACTAGGTAAAGTTGTCCAATTAGACATGGTGTCAGAAGTTTTTAACATCGGAATGGCTGGGAGGAGATACTAATTTCAACCTTAATGATCTCTGCTTTAGGAGTCAACATCACAAAACTTCACTTATAATTTCAGCACATCTGTCAGTTTGTGCTTAAAAGGAGCCCAGGGCTAACGGGTGACTGAAGACCCTTTCATCCCTAGAGAGGATTATATATTCTCTTTAAGAGGGGGAGGAAAAAGGTTATGAAGGCTCACCTACCTGATTGCTGCCCATGTTTGCCCTGTTGACAAATAAAGAATTTCACATCAAATGTTTCCATTCCCCACTGTAATAAATAAATAAATAAATAAAAACTTTGTCACTTCTCCTTACATCGTACTTAGGAAGCAACCAATTTATAACGTTGCACATCCTGTGATATCGCATACTCCCCAAGCTGGACATTTTTTTTCTTTCAATAGATCACATTGATTTCCTGTATGACTTTATCTGCTTAACACAAAGTGGGATTGAACAGTTATTTATCTGGATTTAGCCATTCCTTATCAAACATTTATGATTTAGCTATTGCTGCAGCATCTTCTTGTAAGGTCTTTCTTATTTTTATCTTTTCAGTAACAGTATGGATGTGATAACAGGGCTGTAATAAATCTATCTTGAAAATGAAACATATTTTGGGAAACTGCTTGGAGGAAGGGCAAGTTTAAGGGGGCAGCATGGTCATGTAAGTGAATTGTTTCCGGGACACTGTAGCCGTCTATTAAAAAGAGTGATTGACTTTTCTGGTTGGAGGTTTTCGGTACGTTAAGATTGCCAGTTTCATGGATACACAGAAGGTTGCTGTTCTTAGGAGGAAACATCCAATAAGACAAGAGAGGTTAGCTTAACCCAGGCCAAATTATACAGCCATCGTGTCTGCACATAGACTAGGATTAGCATCTGGGTCATAGAA
Organism: Alligator mississippiensis; assembly: GCF_030867095.1. NCBI lineage: Eukaryota > Metazoa > Chordata > Crocodylia > Alligatoridae > Alligator > Alligator mississippiensis. Next base: position 68,307,765 of record NC_081833.1, read on the forward strand.
AGGTCAGAGGGTTTGATTATGTGCCTTCTCTATTGAACTTTAATCTGCATAGAAGAATGGAAAAATAAATAAAAATAGGATGACCTCAATCCTTTTTTTTTTTACTTTATCAACTCTTTTCTTTGTCCTGAGCAGAAAAAAAACCATGCAGATCCGGTTTGATGCTTACTCTTATTCAGTTGAATAACCAGAGAGAGAGAGAAATGGGAGTTTTCTTTGTGTTGCAGAGAAATTATTTATTATAACCTTTGTCTTTAAAAGAAAATGACAGTGTATTCAAGATGTTTGCTTTCCATCCTGCACCTTTTAATCCCCTCAAACAACATATCTTAACCCAACCCATATGACTTTTGAAATAAAATCATTAATGTTTTACTGATTTAGTATCTTTTGTTCAAGGATATCAGCGTGCTTTACCAACTGCAGGTTTTATAGTGCTGACCTAAGCCTGAGAGATGCTGGATAGTTTTTTATTGTACCTATTTTGCAGGCAGGTAAATTTAAACAAAGAAAGGGTAACGAATGTTCTGTGAATTAATGGAAAGCCAAGGTTTAAAACCCAGATTTCTGATGGATGGTTCTCTGCTCTAACCAGTTGTCCCGGGAGATTGAAGGAGAGGGCTCAAAATTGTATGTGGTGAAGTGAGTGAAAAACTTTGCAGAAAGTATAAACAATGGCACAATATTAGGTATTGTTCTTAATAATCCTTGTTGTGATACATCGCCGTAAGTGTGAACAGCAATTGAAAATCTTGCTTGTGAATCGGTTTCCTTTATCTTCAGTAGTCGAATCTGCATAAGCATTTTTAATCCACTTGCATTACTCTGTTCTACTCTGTTGTTTTTATTTCTCTTTACTAGTGCTTACAGTGACCTCTCAGTAAGCTGCTTTATATAGAAGCTGGCTATGCTGCCTTGAATGCACAAGGTCAATAATGATTACCCTCTAACTTTGAAGGGCATCCCCCTCCTCGGCTTGCACACTGTGTCAAGCCACAAACTCCCTGCATGCCGTAATTGTAATTTCTCTTATGAATGGTGGTATACTGAGGAAAGGATTGTTATTCCACGAACATGCTCACACTAGTCTTCTAACGTGTTAACTTTGGGAACAATAAGCTATAGCTGCCTTTTGAAAATTGCGGTAAATCCTTGATGTTGTAGCTCACATTTAAAACAAGCCCATATTCATGCAGATTGTCTTGGAGTATAGTTCAGAGGTGGTAGCCACCCCACTCACTGTGAATACCTGGGTTGAAAACTGCATTTCTGCTGTCAGTATTCAAATGATATGTATAGATGCCATTTTTTTAAAGCTTATAAACAAATGCTTTATGATCTGTATACACAGTAAATGACCCAGATACTTCTACAAAGGACAGTAATGTCACCAGGCCATGTGTGTTATGCAGGGCTATGTTTATTTAGAAGCTTTTAATGAAAGTAAAATTTTCATTTTTAGGGTCCTCTAATTGTTAACTGTAAATCCAGAAAGTCCAAGAAGGAATAACAACAGGACATTTAAAAGGGGTTGAGACTGTAGTGGCATTGATGGTTTCACCTCACAGGCTAATAGCTGAAAGCCGGTTCAATACAATGAACTTGGGAAGGTTTTCTTAATGAAAGGGGCGAGTTTTCCTGTGTAGCACCAACTTCAGTTGAACTTTTTTAATTAGCTGCTTTAATAGATTGCATGCCAGTAATTGATAGTTCTATAGGAAGAGGAACTATTTCTGCTAATCTTGGTATCAGGGTTTTTAGAGAGAAAGTGTGATAGTCACTGTTAAAAAAAAAAAAAAATGCAAATATTTTTTCCCAGTTTGCATAGTGATTTACTCAGCCTGAAAGTGATTCAAAGGTCTCTACAAATATGGGATGTAAGAATGCTGCTGACTTGGTTTTCAGTATGTGATCCGTGTGCTTTGTGTGTCAGGATCTATTAGGTACTGTGATTTTTTTTCCCCCCCATTTTATTATTATGATAGTACCAAAAATTAAAACCAGGAAAAGGCATCTGGGTAACGAATTACAAGAAATGCACATTCAAGTAAATATCTAAACACACATAAATTAGTTTTAAAAATTGAATTCACCGAACATGAATAGTCACTTAAAGTGTAACTGGAATTGACTGTGTCATGTATCAGCCTAATAGCTGGAGCCCTGGTTCAATACGATGAACTTGGGAAGGTTTTCTTAATGAAAGAACTGACGTTTTCTGTGCAGTGGTTGCATTCATCAGACCACATAGTGTTCATTACACTACAAAGGACTGCCAATGTGAATTGTTAGGATCATCTATTAGGTAAACCTGATAGGGACAAAAGATAGTGGAGGAATGAGAGACTTCAGTATCTTAACAGAACATTCAAAGTTTGACTGCGTTGGTGACCTTTCACCAGCGTTTTGCAGTCGGTACCACGTGCAGAAAGAGGATCCCAAGGTTATATCCTGATTCTGTTAAAATTTGACCCTGCAGGATATTACTGGTAGGCTTGAACATCTTCTTATTATAAACTAACCATATATTATGTAAAACCGCAATATTTAATTTGCCTGTTTAAATACTATAGAGGTTATCAAAAAATGGGCCCTGTCTTTCAATTAAGGCTAATTAGACTCTTAAAACCACCCTGGTTTGTGGTGCTAATTTGAGAAGGTGCCACATACTGGGGTTGATTTCTTCAGAGAGAAGATGAGCCCTGAGCCACTGGGAAATGGGAAAAGCCAGACATGCTGATTGGCAAGGTCAAAGCTGGAAGACCCAATGCTGACTAAGGAGTAGGCGCATTAATTCAACGGGGATTTGCATCCATTCTGTCCCTTGCTTACCTAATAGGAGCATTGTTACATTGTTTCATAGGGAGATTAGTGTTTGAAAAAGGAGATTTAAAAAAGTAAAGATAAAAGTTTTGATTTCATTCCGCTAACGTCCAGCCTATTAAGAAGCTTGCCTTTTCTATGAGGCAACACATTAAATCCGAACGCATTCCAGGTTCACAGACAGGGGCCTAATTAAAACAGATAGCCAGCTTGATTTATTAATATCTGTTTTACTGATGGTTCAGACGTGGCGGTGCTCTTCACTAGAGATGCTCGGATTTGCGTCATAGGTACACATGGCTACTAGGCTGAACATCCGTACCTCTCACTCCGTCTCCTAACCTTATTTCAGGATTTCCTTAAATATACATTTAAAATATCAAGAAATTATGGTAGCTGCTGCCGTCTAACCTTGCTCCTCCTGATGACGTGCTCTTCCCGCTGATGGGGAGTGAATATAAAACTATTACTTGTGAAGGGGATACACGCTTTGCATGCCAGTCCCTACCATGGTACCTGCTGTGGTCTACCACCCTTCTCCTGTCTCTGTTCGCCAGGTTGAGATGCGGGACTAATTGTGGCCCACTTTACTCCACTTCTCCTATGAAGAAGGATTAGGCATAGGAAGGGAAAGAGTGACACTTTAACAGTGACAGTGAGTTTTGTGTAGAATACACATCTTATTTTTTAATAGGACTGCTTTGTTACTGAGTCAAGTTCTCACGAAATGCTCTATATGTATTTCCACTGTGCCACTTATTTTTTTTTAAAATTATTTTCATTACTCTGTGGGACGAATCACCAGAAATAGGCCAGAGGACAAACATTAAGTGTTTATCGTGAGGATTTCACTTAACAGTCATTAGCTGATTACAACTCTCAGACTTTTGAGATGGGTGTCAGAGCTCTTCGACCACATAGACTGGATGCTGAAGGTCTTTCTTTCTGTCATGATGAAAGATAGAGGGCCTAAGCCCTTATTTGGCAAGAAGGTTCAAATTACGATATAGTTATTTGTAATTCTGGCTTTGTGGAACTGAATGAATTGTTTTACCAACACACCGCTCCAGGCTATCCTGTGCAAGGTTCAGATTCATCATTATTCTCAGATGTCGGCTCCTTAGATTGAACAGCTAATGTGAATTTTACAGAAATATGGATACATGGAAGGAGGAGACTTGATGAAGCTGCCGAGTCCTGTGTTTGACTGTAACCGTAAGTTAGCCTCTTACCTATTTGTTGATGTGCCAACTTTTGTTCACAATTACATCAGCTCCTACATGGACTAGTCACTCAGGAACTAGTGGGGCTCTGCATTACCTGACTGTCACTGTCTATTCAAAGAGAACAAAAAATAAAGCCCACAGATTTGATTTCCCTGCCTTATCATAAGACTCAGACCTTCTATGATCACCTTGAGAATATGTCTTTACTCCAGAGTTAATTGCACTCATGTCTAAACAACCAGGCTGGATTGGCTTGCGTGTGAGGATCCCCAGGGCGAAGCCCAAACTGCCTAATAGTGTCCTTGCTGGGTCTTTCTTGCCTATGTATGTCTTGGGCAAAACCCATGGCAATTCAAAATGAAACACTCTTGGAAAGGTTTCTTTCCCAATGAACTGTCAGCCGCAAGAGAACATATTGGTCCTCTAAGGAAATTTTGGTGAGGGCCGTCAGTACTCAAGTGATCTCAGCCTGGTCCTGCTCTACCGCACTGGGGTTTCGAGGGTGTATTCGGCTTTTTGGCTCAGATCCTGGGCCTCTTCGTCTACTGGGGATAACCCCAGCTATGTTCTGCTGTAGCAGACATGCACCAGTACTAGAATGAGGTTAAGGAGCACATCAGGTTAAAAATAGACAACTGTTTTATCCTGAGACAAAGCCTTTCATCCTGGGATCCTACAGACCTACAAGCTCATTGTCCCACATTAAGTACCTGCAAAGTACCTGAATTAACACTTTGCTCTGGGACAACCAAGGCTAAGTGCAGTTAATCACCATTCAAATGGCTTGTGTACAGGATTGTCCTGGCCTGTTTTGATGGGAGACAGAACCCAGAACAGTCAACTCTGGATCAAACCCATCCTGTCCTTGGTTTTAGCCTGTCCCCTCATCCTGGCAGGAAAGCAGGAAAACACTAGGCCTACAGGGACTGTGAAGATGTAATCTTTCCACTGCCAGTTCTTACCTCCTTTGTCCCCCAAGCTGGGAGAATTTCAAGCAAGACTTTTGGAATAGGATATTGGGGAGATGGCAGGGAACCCCCAAAATAAGGGAGATCACTTATGAAGCTGTGGTTTAATACGTTCAAATAACATAGGAACCAGATGATGGTCTAGAAGGGGCAAGGGGACAGGTATAGGTTTGTCTATAAACATAGCTGATGTCAGAAAGACCGGTGAAGGACAAATTAGCGTAGTCTTTGCTTGTATAATTAGACCAGAGAAATCCTGTTGTTGATACTACCACTGCATGGCGAAAGAATTCAATTCAAAGGAAATTAAGAACAAAACATGCCACCTGAGTTAGACTGTGGGCCATTGGAGCACTCGTCAGTTAAGTCAATACTGTAAGATTTATTCTTTCAGACCCTAGGTCACCTTTTATGCTGCAGAATAGCAGAGATGTCCCTAGAATAGCCAATGTTAAGTTTTTAAATAACGATGCTATATGGAATAGCAGTTGACTGTTTTGAAATACAGCAGTGCTTTCTTTTGTGTTTTGGGGACATTTTTTTTTCCCCAGTATGTCTTGTAGGCAAATAACCAGAACAGAAAGTTATAGTTTTAACAATTAAATCCTGACTATAATATCATTTATTAAATGCAAAATGTTGTAATATAGCTAGAAACCAGACTACATTTATCCAAGATAATCTGTTGCATTTACATCATAGTAGATCTTTTATTGCAGTAAATATCACATCATGGGTGCAAAGGGGTTGGATGCTAAAAGTCCAGGAAACGCTGCTTGCATCATCTAAAATAGCCATGTGAATTGTGATCGTTTATCAGATTTAGGATTAAAATATAGATTCCTCAATAAAGCAGAGTGCGATCTTACACACACACACACACACACACACACACACACACACACTGCTTTGATGGGGGGAAAAAAAAATATATATATATATATACACACACATATATACAGGTCCCCAAAACTTGATTTCCTCTCATGTTTACAAATATATTTGAAGATGGGATACCAGCATATAGAAAGCTCTATTTAGATTTTCTGTTATAAGATATCTGCCCCTCTGAGCTCATAAAAGGGCTTTAAAGGAGCTGGAAATGCCCTCTGGGAAACTCCACTGCACTCACAGAGCTGTCGAAGGCAGCTGCATTGCAGCTCGAGGGGTCTATTCCTAGACCCTTGCCAAGGGGGTGGTCCAGGAGTGAGAATCACGAGAAGGGAGGTTGGTTTGTCCGAGCCCAGCAGGCTTAGGCTATTTTCTGCTTTCCGTTTCCCTTCCCCCCACCCGCACCATTGGCTATAATTAACCAAGAACATATTTGAGCAGCTCTGTAGCTGCTCTAACTCACACCAGAGGCCTTGCTGTCCCAAAGAGGGGAGCACAAAAGCAGTTTAAAACCAAAGAATGTGGCCTCACATCTTCATTCTCTGCGTAAAGTGCTAAGCACACACTTTATTTAATGCTGATAACAATAAATGTGCATTATTATTAATCATCTAGCGCAAACAGTTGGCTCCCTAACCCCAAGAAATCTCTTATGATTTGAAGGTATGTATGATTCAAAGCTTCTCCTATAGCACATTGAGGAGAAATCAATAGGAGAGCTAAATATAATTTCAAATGACGAAAAAACCCTGAATAGCTTAGGACATCCCTACCTGAGTAATTGATTTTTTCCTTCCGCCATACTGCCAGAGGTGTGGTCAGTAGGAGCACTTCAGCTGGAGTTCCCTTGGTGTACACGATAACAAATTGCTGACAAAGAGCCACTTGACTTTCCAATTTACTAATGCAAAATAGCGCAAACGTGTTGGCTGGGCAGATAGGCTATAAAAAGTCATCTTTTCAGGCACATGCCTCGGAGGGAGGGAGATTTAGGTGGGGTGTGGATTTTTATTTGGAGCAATGAGGGCTTTTTTGTGAGCATTTCAGGTTGGTGGACTGGCATCTCGCGTACAGAGCAAGGTTGGTAGTTTGCTACCACTGATTCTATCTTAGTTGCTTTGAATTTTTAATTATCTGTCAAGGGTCCCTAGAACCTAGGGTAGGTGTTCTTTTCACGTGCATATAATGAAATCAAGTAAGTAGGTGGTGAGTCTGTCATGATTGATCTAAAGAAGAAGGAAGCCTAAGTATTAAAATAATTAGCATGTCTAGACAGATGGAAAAAGCTCATGTATGATAGCTATTCCCTACCCCCTTTTCATTCCCATATATTGTAGCTCTGACGTAATTCAAATACACAAGTAATTTTCCTAAATTAAAGATATGCATTCTGTACCCATTTAATAAAAGTTTTGTGGTGTTCTTGAGCGCATTTAGAACGTTAATATTGTTAATAAAATATGGTGCCTCACTTGTTCCTTCTCAGATTACAAAGAATTGAGAGGTAAATGAAGCATCTCTCCACGTTCCTCCCTTTCCCCCCCTGACAAGGATGAATATAGGAATAAAAAACCTTTACCAAACCTGGACTTGTCTCAGAACACAAATAAAATTCCTTCCCATAAAAACAGACCAGTCACTAGCGGAGTGCTTGTTAACATTGCACATTGTTACCGAATATGAAGAGCTGAAAATTTATTTTGGGTTAGGTGACCAGAATTTGGATGCCTACAGTTCTGCGGGAGAAGTAAGTAATTACAGGAATAGTGTATGTTGGTGCATTTGTGCGCTAGGAAGTTCCCTTCGTAACATTTGGGAGATCATCTGTAATCAGATCAATTGCCCTTACAGAACGAAACGTTATCGGTCTCGGACCAAAAAGTTACTTAAGCAAATGGTTTTTGTGGAATTTAAAAAGCAACACAAAAATTTCACTAAAGACCATTAAGCAGCCTCAAGCCCCACGTTTCAGTGTTCATCATTTGTACCGATTATGGTGTGACAGCTCTTGAGTTTCCAATGATAACAGCCATCTGACTTGATCTGAGTTCAATGGATTTTCACTAAAATAGAATCATCGCCTTTGTGATGGATAGAAAAAGTAAAGCAATACATCCTGATAAATGCTCCGGCTTTTTTTTCCCCTTCCCTTACTGTGACCTTGTACAATCTATAAGTGAGCAAAGCTGAGCCCTGGCCACTGCTGCAACGCATCAGGACTTTGAAATTTAAGTAGCTCTGAAACCCATCAATGGGGTGAAGGGAGAATGGCCTGAGAAAGCGATGGATCATGCTTAGAGGGCTCACAGGGAAACAGGGTAAGCTGAAGGTCAATACGCAGACATGTCCTGAAGGAACAGCTCAGACACTCATTCACATTCACATCTCAAAGCCACTGCTGCTGTAGCACTGTGAGGAGAGATCAGTAGGAGAGTAAAATAAAACAAGAATTTCAGAGCATATAATTTCTTCTCGAAAGCAAACGGCACAAGGGTACAGTATAAAATCGCTATAACCTATAGTGATGGTGCAGTGCCCTAATCATCCTGCCTGAGTATCAGGAGGCAGAGCACAGTGGAATTGTGTTGTTTCCACTAGTCTGCAGTTGTTTGCAAAGTTTTAAAGTGGTGGTAATTGTGATGAGCATTTTTAGCCTTTTTAATATCCCACCAATCATTTACAACACAGAATTCGGCATGATATGAAGGTGACTGAAACTAGGAAGGATGTGTTATCTGAACCCTTACACATATAGGCATATAATTAAGGGCCCTTATGCTTTGTACTCTAGACTTTGTACGAATGCACTGATGCATTTGTGAAGACAAATGTCAAGTTTCCAGATTCCTTTTGGATTTGAGTTTCATTTTGGGGGGGGAGGGTGATAAGGGGGAAGGTTAAAGATTCATGCTGCCAGATCCAGATAAGTATGGCTACAGTGTGCTTTAAAATCGTGCACTGATGCGCGCACACCTACACACTACAAGACTAGAATAAAATTGGTACACAAATTTGAACCCACAGTTACCATGCCTAGAGCAGAAATTACCAAACAAGTCAAGAGGCCTATTAGCATTTTATGTAAATCAGTTATTACTGTTCTCCACTTCCTTAATTATCCATGTTATTTCAATACAACCCTTTCTTTGATGTCCCAATTCTATATTTAAATAGTGCAAGATTTCTATCGTATCCTCCCGCTGAGGTTTGTTCCATGCAAAAATCATGCCAAGAGCAGCTATTTTAGAGACTACTGGGAAATGTTTAATTGGTTAATCCCATTTGAGTTATGAGGGCGTATTGCCACGCACAGAAAATCAGAAACATGTAAAGTACTGGCTAGGAGAAGTTTACTAAAACCTGCAAGACTTCCCCGGAAATTTAGCCCTGAAGATGTTTTGTTTCTTGGATATCCAATGGGAAATGATTCAAAGGAAAACCCTTCAAACTTCTTTGAAAGACGCTAAATGATTGATTCATAGTAGAAATATTTTGAATTAAAACACTAAGTCATTTTTTTTTGTTCTTGCATTGCAAAGGTGCCTCTCTTTAAGTTTGACCTAGCAATGAAGTGACTAGAGAATAGAATATTTCAAGCAAGAAAACCCACCAAACCTTAATAGTTATGTTTAACTCAGGCAGAACCTATCAGTACAATAACATTACAAATAAGTGCCGGTGTTTTGCAGGTTTGTATGAACATGCACACTTTCCTGCGTGCATATTAATCTTGAACGGCAAACATGTATTTTACTGTTATATATTAGAAATGATGAGTGCTCTTTAGAAAGTTCAAAATTACTGCAGTTTCCAGATTTCCTATTGTGGACTGGAAAGATTTCAAGGCACGGTACTGCTGAGCAGTCTTTCCTCTCCTTTGAAAAAAAATAATAGACACTTAACCCTGTGTTTTTAAACCTTTTTTGGGGGGGGGACCATATATGTTTAAGTTTTTATGAACAGTGATGAAAGAATCACAGGCAAACCTGAATATTTCTGATGTACCTTTCATAATTAGCCGCCAGATATGTTTATTTGATTTGAGCAGAGGAGACAGCACTGGAGACATGCCATTGGATCACATTGATGAACTGGACGGTCTTGCACTATTTTCATGAGGCTGAATACAGCAGTGTCCCCACCCCAGTCCATTTCTTTTCAGTCTTTTTTTGACTTGTAACATAGAGCACAGATGTCTTAATTAATAGCATTACTTGAAGCTTGCCACATATATAACAGCACAATTGCTATGAAATATCTAAAACAAATAGAGCAATGCAATGGTTTTCTCTAGAGTAAGTCATTTAATAAATGAATGAAAGTAATGATTTCTGGATGTTCTTCCCCTGAATAAGGTAGTTCTTTGTGTGCTGTTTCTCAAACTGAGATTCGGACTGTCCAGCTGATAGCATTTGCTTGCAAGCTTCCTCGTATTTGCTGTTCTTGTAAACAGATGTCCCCCTCTTACAGAAATAGGTTAACTTATTAAAAAAGCTTCTGCCAGAACTGTGGATTGCTGAGTTTCCATCACTGGGAAGTACATTGTTCCAACTCTGAAATTATACAGTCTAAAATCATCATCATGTATTTTCATCAGGATGAAATATCGGGAGCTCTGCTTAGTGCAAGGTTTTATTAATGATGTGCTGTCAGAAGCTGGATGCTCTGCATATTTGCATATTAAACAGCTGAGTGAAGAAACATTCCTTTTATTGCTGCAGGGAATAAATCAGTTTAAAGCAAGTTCTCATCATTTATACTCCTTTCAGCTAAGTCTTCTTTTATTGAAATAAATTGTTGAAGTGCTTTGCTCATTCTTTGAATACTGATGAAATTTACCTTGATAGGGCCTCAGGAAAAATAACATTTTCTTAAAGGTGCAGCATTGTTCTTTATCTAAATATAACTTTTAGAAATTGTCTCTAAGAGAACCTGGGAATTTCAAGCAAGGTGAAAACTGTTTCAAGAGTTACAGCGGGCATATGTCTGGAGAACGTCTTATGCATCTTTACAGTTTTAGCCAAGAGATAAATATGGACTAGTCTGTCCACTTACCCAAGAAATAATATATTTGTATTTTTATTTGCATCTGTAGTTGCTAGTTCAGTACACGGAGCATTATGTTATTACTTTCTTCTTTGCATTCCAGGATTTACCTTACCTTCTATTGTCTAAATGCTGTCTGTTGGTGGCAGCCTGAGTTTAAAAGTCTGCTGGCTAGGAGAACAAGAATAAAGTCAGTAACAAAGGGGAGGAGGTAGGAGGGGGGAGTTTGAATTTTTGCTTCCTGTTCTTTTATCAGGCTTGAAGTGAAACATATAGACATGTCATGAGACCCTGGTTTCCCCAAATTTACCTAAATAAATCATTTTAAAATCGTGGTCGGTTAAAAGATGATAAAGAAGAGATTAAATGATCTGTCATTTTTTTTTTCAGGCAAGAACCAGAAGAGAGCAATAGAGGAAAAGTCATTTAAAATTAAGTGAAAGTATAGTAGGTAGTCAGAGAGAGAATTTGGACAATTTATTTAAAAGCCACTTTATTCCATAGGCCACCACTGAAATGGAGCCTCTTTGTCACCAGCGGCAGAGAAAAATGCTCAAAGAAATTATCAAAATAAAAAAAAAAAAAATACACTGTTTGTATTCTCATTTTTTATTTTAAAAGGTTAACAGCGGCAAGCCATTATACGCCTTTTTTATGTCACACAAAGTATTGTTACAATATAAATCATTTGTGACAGAAGCTTCTTGTTTTTAAGTGGAAAATGCACATTTAATAACATGAAAATAATGTCAAAACATCCTTTACTAGATGGCTGCCAAGTGAACTATAACTTTTCCTTTATGTTTTAGTTTTGGAGGCTGGGTTTAGCAAGAGTATTTTTCAGATACTTAAAAAAAATATAGTGATACATTGCAGCTGTAGTTTATTTTAATTGGACAGCACTAAGTGAGCTGACTTTATGATAACAGTGCAGCCAGCGGCAAGTGGCTACACTTTCACTTTAAAGCTTATACAGAAGAAAATAAAATCCTTGAAGCTAAATTCATAAAGAATCAACTTGGAGTTACTTTTGGATCACGAATATACATTTGTCTTAATATTTGCCATTAGAGTCACTCCCTCCTAGAGGTGTATATTCCCCTACGGTTAATTTTACACAAACCCTATATTCGCTATCCAGTTGTCAAAATCCTGATAGTTAAAGAGAATATCTTTTTTTTGTATAATTATTTACATTTTAATTATTTTATTGGTATTTAAAAGATGTATAATAAGCACATCTGAAGAATCTTCAAGTATAGGATACGGAGTTAGAGCTGGAAATCCTAGAACCATTCGAATCTACTCAGAGACTCATCTGCTGACGTTACAAAGTATCCCAATAAAAATAGGCTGCAAAATTGGCCACACCACTAAGAGTGTGTGTGTGTGTGTGTAGGCCATGTCTCTAAATATGTGTGTGTGTGTGTGTGTGTGTGTACATTTAGAGATATTTAGAGACTCTGTATACACACGTACATGTGCGTACACACATGCATATATATGTAGAGACATGGCCTATATATATTTAGAGGCATATATATGTACCTGATGCTCCAATGCATGCTAATTAGCAGGCTCCCGCAGCCTCAGTGTTGCATGTATTCAGTGTTCCTACACTTCAAAATGCTGGCGGGGGCACTTTAACTAAAATTCATTGAACGAGCTTTAGTTAAAGCACCCCTGCTGCCATTTTGAAATGCGGGATGCTGAATACATGCAGCGCTGCGGGCACTTTAATTGAAGCGGCTCCTGAGAGCCACTCTAATTAAAGCGTGCCCTCCCCCCACCCCTGAGTACGTGTAAAGATGCCCAAAAAGAGGGATTTGCTTAAAATTGCTTTTTTTTTAAGTTACAGTTTTTTCTCTTTAGGACTGAAAGGTACCTCTGACAAATTTTCACTCACTGAAGTTGTAATGTGTATAGAGAGAGGTAGTGTGGTCTAGTGGTTGGACCTCTTGTACTTCACGAGAACGCTGTCAGGTTTAATTGATTATGCTGCAGCTCTTTGCAAGGCTGTTTCTTAATGAGGGTTTCAGATAGCTGTTAATATGGCACTAGCATGACAGCAGCAGGGATGATATTACCAAATCTGTCCCCCTCCCTTTCCCATGATTCACTGCTTCCTGACATGAGACTCATTTTCATGGTAGGATATGTACCTTGCTTTTGAAGCTGAGGGGGAGAGGCAGACTGGAGAACCTTCATTACAGCTCATATCTTTAAAAAGAAAACAAAACCAACCCAACCCAACCAAAAAAAACCCAACAAAACACTTTTTGCCTTCCATTTGCCGATGCTCTTAAGGAAATATAGCTATTTGGAATGAGAGAGCTGTCAAATGTCAGAATTTCTTTTCTTTTCTCATTAGCAGACATTAGAGATGCAAAAGACTTATGAGATCATTTCACCTCCTTCCTGGTGAGTGTAAGGTAAATTCCTGTAGTATTTTGTTAAATACTTTTCTTTTTCCCCCTCGTTTTTATTTCTGGTCAAGTTGTTAACAACTTAAGCAATGGAGCATTCACTACTATTACCCAAGGGAAACTATTCTACAGTTCGACAGACCACAATGCTTGGAAATTTTTTTTCCAGCTCTTCAGCTTAAAGCAGGATGTAAGATACAGGGGGAAAAGAGCTGATCTTGTTTTAGTGATGAATCCACGCTGAGATGTTCTCATAGTACTCAACCACAAACTATAAATCATCTGCTTGTAGATGATGCAAATCTAAGGAAAAAATTGTCTCATGGATTCACAATGCTAAAACAGTAGTGAGGGGGAAAAAAAGGTGAGAAATAGCATGCTGTCAGATGTGGAATATGAAGTACAGATTCTACTTTAATAGGCAGAGATGGGCTGTACTCGTTATGTTCAGAACTTGTCCATACATTAAGATATTCTCTAAAACTCTAGAATTTCTCTCTCAGTGTCACTGGTACTCGTTCCTCCTGGACATCTCTTCTCTAGACTTCTAACACCTTGCAGCACTTTTTTGAATAAGGGCCTGGGTTAAGTCAAGCTTTGTAGAAAGATTGTGAGATCCTGCAGAAGTGCTGGTTGGATGAAGTCCGTTTCTTCCGTTCCTCCCATGGAAGGTCCCTGTAAGTCTGCCTAGCCTCAGAGGCTTCTTTCTGAGTATAAGAAATATTTTGAATGGAGTGTCACACATGAAATTCCAGAGTGTTTGAATTTCAATCTGCAATTTTGCAATTTAGACATAAGTTGTCTAAAGGATTGATGGTGCAGCAAAGACTATCCAGATATCCACGCTGGCGCGGCAGCATTCTTTTCCTTTCCTCCTACAGACTTTACTGGCACTTCCTACCTTACTTTATCTTTGTACTTAAAAAGAAATTAAAAATAGAAACCCTCATCCAATACAGTCGGGTTTTTTTTCTTGGTCTCCCACGTGTTTGCGTGGTCAGTTTCCTTTGCTAAAGTTGGTGAACTTCCATTCCCACCGGTGCTATGGTTCCACGGAGGCTAGCACTGCTTGTGGGCATCTGGCTGCTTTGCCAAATGTGTGAGTCAAAAGAGATAACAAACTCTAAGGAAATGTTTAGTGCAAAGTGTGGAATGGGGTGAAGATTAAAGATATTTTTTTTTTTTTCAAGCTGTGCTACTAATTCTTTTAAATGACATGGGGAAAGGGGAAATGTAGTGAGCATTATAGATTTGCAAACGAGGCGGACTTGGCTTTGTCTGTGGGAATTCAGATCAAAGAGGAGAAAAATCATGGCTCAGACAAACTTGCCAGCTGGTAGGAACTCCCTCATTTTGGACCATTGTTCATGCCAAGGTACCTCCATATGTTAGCTCTGATCTGGTCACTGTTACTGTTTAAAATACTTAAACATACAGTGTGTCTCTCTCTCACACATGTACACACACCTGAAGACACTGAGAAAGAGAGAGAAAAGGAGAGGGGGGAGAGGTCCTCATCCCTAATCCTCATCTTATTAAGCATAGAGGGGAAAGTAACTTTTTTTTATCTGCGCCAAAAAAAATTGAGTATACCTTTTTAGGCTTTTTTAAATTCTAATACATGTAAGTTCACCTTTTCTCCATTTTTGTGAGGTTTGCAGCGGTGTATCTAATTGGCAGTAGAAACATACCTTTACATGCATTTTTTTTCAGTCAAAGTATAAGGAAATGGCGAAAACTGCCCATTTTCAGGGTTAACTTTTATGCTGGATATCATGGGCCTTGTTCCCTTCTTTACTAGTTTTATAGCAGTGCAATTCCCACCAACTATTTTAGAGTTACTTCAGAAGTACGGTGCTGAGTGGAGAACCAGGTTTCCTGGTGTGGGCACTTGGCGGGAGAGGTAGTGGGTGGTGTTCCCAAGTGAATCACCTAGGCCAGGGGCCAGCAACCTTTCACAAGCCGTGGGGTGGGACAACTCGGTTTTGGTCCAACCTGGGCATGGTGGCTTTGGTGGTGTGTTGGTGGCAGGGGGCTTTCCCTGCGCATGTGACAGGGCCAGATGGCCAGGAGTTATGCCAGCGCTGTTGCCACTTCTCCTAGGTCCCCTCTCCTCAGTTGCAGTGCAGGTGGCGGTGCGGGCTGGCTTCAGCCATGTGTTGCTGACGACAGATCTATGCTATTTATCACTTGCGGGAAAAAATCAGGTCTCAGAATTGTAGGTACCCAGAAAAGACGTTTGCGTAAACAGTTGTATACAAGTATGCGGTCATCAGCTTTAGTGCTTCTGACAAATACTATGTGCATTCATGATCAAAACAGAGAGAAATGTCTTGGGAAACAAGGGAAGGAGGAGGAAGATACTTGCCCAGAAACCAAGTTGACCAGAAGATGGGGCTCAACCCTGACAATGAACAACTTCAGTGAGCCTCTCAGTGTGCTACATCTCCATTTCCGGAGATGGATCCAGAGGGGATGCAGTAGAGTGGTTGTACCGCCCACCTTTTAGGATCATGCCATGAGAGCAGCAGCTAGGGACATTTAAGTTCCCAAAACACGTAAGAATCCCCTGCCCTGGCATTCCCTCTTTTCACCTCTGTGCGCAGTGGCACCTCCTCTCCCTCCCCTCCCCTCCCCTCCCTTTTCCCTGCCCACTATTGCCGCTGTCCATGGCTGACCTGGGCATAGGAAGAGCTCCACAGCCTCTCCTGCCCCACTAAAGATGGGCTGCCCAGGGAGCCGGACTCAGCTAGGAGAGCAGCAGTGGTGGGTGGGCTCCCCTTCCTTGCCTGGTCCCCCCAGGTGTTCCCTGTTTACCCAGGTGCAGCCACAGCGAGGAGGAAACTGCCCAGTGCTGCCATTGTCCCTGGTCAAGCCCAGGTGGTGCAGGCAAAAGTGGTGACAGGAGGGTCCAGAGGCATAAGTAGAGAGGCGGGGGGGGGGGAGGAAGAGAAGGGGAGGTGCTGCTGAGCTTGGAGGAAGGAGATGGGATGCCAAGCACTGGGTAGGGGAGGCAGATTCTTACCTGATTTGGGGATTTCAGAAAGTTCCCAGTTGCTGCTCCTATGGTGTAGTCTGCCTACTCCAGTAGGGGTGGGGAAGCTAGGAGCAAGGGAGTGCAGCCACCTTTCTGCACCTCCCTGTCCCTCTCCCCCCGCCTTTTTTTTAAATCCCGCATCTGCCTATGCTGCTACCCCCCTTCCCTGTTCAGCTCCCCTGTTGCATTTTGACTGAATAAGATTATCATCACATCCCAGTGCGGGGATACAGAGAATGTATCCTCATGTTTTCTCTGAGTGCTGAGGACTACTGGACCCAAATGTACTCTTTGAGTGCTGCTTTAAAAAAACACACGCACAAAATAATCAACGATAACAGCAACCAAACTCCGCAAATAACAAGAGATCATGGTAATGCTGGGTCACAGCTTTCCACAGCTGAAACTCTGATCTGATGCTAGAGCACTTGCTCAACTCTAGAAATCGGTAGTGGCATCTACATCTCTACAGTATCCTTGATAACAAATGCCTTGGGATTTGCTGTTATTTTAAGATTTCTCCATTTCTATAAAAGTACAGCTCAGTTTTACTGTAGGTGAAAATAACTGCATGTATGCTATTAATATCTGCTTTGTTCTGCAGTAGCTTATGCAGCATATCAGAAGACCTCGTTTCCAACAGGATGTGTTTTCCTTTTGCTTCTCCGGAAGAAGCAGTGTAATATATTGATTCTGTACAAGAAACAAGGAGTCTTGACTACTGAGTTACTTGTAACATAAGTGTATATATCTCAACTTATCTTTGGTTGATACATCATTTAAACTGACTGCTTTTATTTTTCTCCTTGGCCTTTGATTTCTTATTTAACAACTCAAGGCCAGGAACTGAAACATCTCAGTAGAAAACCCACTGCTGGAAAAGAGGGCTTGACTCAAATATAGTCATGAAGGAGTTCATTATCCTCATTCCTTCTGTTTCTTAACTATTAAAATGATGTTTGTTCAGAAGTTCCACATAGGATAGGAAACTCCATTATATTAGATTTCTCACCAACTTGTAGGAAGACCCGTCCCAAAGATCTCTTGTAGTTGGTGAGATGGACATAGAGTAGAAGTAGAAAATGTCATACAAGCAAAATGAGGAGAGTAATGATTGGTAAGAAATTATGCTGGCTGCAGGGTTTTATTTCTGTGTTTCCTGTTGGTTTGTATAATTATTGGGGTTTGGGCATGCTGAGGGGAAAAAGGTGGGAAAGAACCAAAGTTGGAAAGAATGGAGAAATTGGGATGAAAAGAGCCAAAGATAAAGGAAAAGATGAAGAGTGGCAACACATATGGGTGGTAGGGGGTTGGTTGTCAGCAGAGATATGTTGATGTGTCGAGACAAGCAGTCAATTAGCAGAGAGAAGTCAAACAGCAGAATGAGACACTAATGTCTTGGAGCTGATTGCAGCTGCTACCGAAGAAGAACCGAGGGAGGTCCGTGTTTCTTGGAGTTTTCTTGCAAAGATGCATGTGGGTGTAGGAACGCGCACATGAAGACTGGTGTCCAGGCTGATTTGATTTCCCAGTACCCCCCACCCGCCTCCCAGCACCCTGCGCCTCGGGGGCTTCTTTGTTTCTGTAAGAGAAGACAAAGGAAAAAGCGGGGAGTCCCTATCTCCTTTTCCCCATATATTATATAGCTGGCTAATGCTGCAAAGGGCTTTAAATTGGAAAACTAAATGGCATTAGTTTGGTCTAATTTACAACTATGCCATTTATTATGTTTTTGTGGAAGGCAAGTAAATAGCCAAAGTTGGAGGTTTCTTTCAGTTGAATATCTGATTCTCTTGTGAAATATACATATTTGTAGAGGTTATTAGCATTTTTTAAAATAAGATATAATCAAATTTGGGCAAGACAGCTGTACTTCTGCTTTGGTAGTATGTTAATGCCCATCAAAAGGGAGATCAGGTCTGAAGTCAGCGGTACAGTATTCTTGGTTATGTTAAAGAGGAATCAACTGTTATATATGTTAAAACCCTCATTCAGTTAGGGTGTTATAAATATTTAGTGTAGCTGGAATTAAGTGAACAATCATTTAGAAGTGGATACGTTTTTATGTTTTTGTTTTTCAGTGTGACCTAATTGTAACTGTATTTTGTGTTTCTGTTTTATTGGGATGTATATATCTGTACTTTATGAGGTTAGATAATGGAGAGTTAGAATCCAATAAACGTCTTCTCTAAGGGTAACTATTATCTATGGATCAACACTTCTGGTTCATGTGGTCTCTGCGGGGTGGCACTGGGAAAGTGATTGAGAGCTTCTTCAGCTACCTTACTTCCTGTATTTATGGTACAGAATAATGTATTAAAATAAAATTAGAATGAAGGTCCTTCATATGTTTTCATTATATACATCTTGTTTAAGGGAGTCCAACCATTTTTAATTTGTATGTATAATGCATGGAATTTAAAATCGAAATAACGCGTTCCCAGATTGGGACACAAATTGGAAAAGGAGGAAGGAAAGGACATTTGTATCAAAGTAGTTTACAAATCATAATGCATAGGAGAAATGGTAGCCCCATGTCAAGGAGATTAAGTTTTAAACAGGAAGAAATATAACATGGTGGAGGCAGAGTACCCATCAGCCAGTAACCTGCTGATAAGCTGTGCAAGAATAAAAAGGCTATTGTGTTCTCAGACCCGAGATGACTGTAGCTGAAGAAGCCAAGCCAAAGAGTATTGACAAATCAAATATTTAACAAGAGAGAGCATAAAAAAGGAGTCTGTCTGTGTGCAACTGGATTGTTTTGGCCATGGCGCTCAGTGTCCTCTAGTGACTCCCTGCCAACCTCTTCTCCCACGCTTGCCCACCAACCTTTGATGCAATTATTATACTGGGAGGCTGCCTTCAGATTGCCCTGGGTTGAGATTGTTTGTAGGGCTGCTTCTTCCCAATCTGATCATCATCCAGTACACTAGACCACACAATGGCTGTCTGCAGACTTCCTTCATCTACTGAAATCCAGCCCTCGGGGCCTGCCTAGACCTCCTCCCATTAGTCTGGACTCTCCTAGTCTAGAAACTGGGCCCAGGGAGCAGGCCTGTGTAAACAAGTGCTCTCCCCACAGGTCTGGAGACTTGTCGAGCTTGAGTTACCTTGTTACAGCTTTCCCTCCTGGCCTACAATGTGGACACAACCTCCCTCTCAAGTAGTCTTATTCCTGGGCTTGTTAGTCCACTCAAAGCAAGAGTCCTTGGTCGTTAGCCTGTTCACACCAAGAGTCATTGGGTCTGATACAAGCCTCCTTTTTGCTGTGCTCAATCCTGGAGTTAGGTTCAAACTCCCTTTGCAGCACTCGGGTCTGCTCTCCCCTAGCTCTCGGAGATGGGATCCCACAACTCTGCACCCTCAATGCAATCAATATGTAGCCACAGCAGCCAGAAGTCCCCACTCCTGATTCACTGATCTAGAGAAGCATGCCCTGTGGCAATAGGGGATTCCTCTCTCCTCTGTGGTCCAGAGCGGACTGCCTTGCTTGCCCCAGGAGCAGGGTTTATATGTGCTCAGGCCAAAAAAGTCCAACTCTTAAAGAAGCCTCACCATTTTTCCTTACTCTTCTGTTATTTGGTAGTAACAGAGCTAGGGTTCCCTGTTACACTGCTCACACGTATAAACCCAGATTTTTTTAATGGTTATTGATTTGGGGCCCTGTTTGAGACACCAGAAAGTGCAGAGCATCTACACTCAGTATATCTGCCCCTTTAAAAGGATCTAAAAGGGGTCCAAAATGAAGGCACCCAAAATCACTAGTCACTTTAAAAATGTTGATCATGCCATATATACAGGAATCCCCAAGCCATGATGATGTGTCCCTAGCAAGAGTAACAAACCAAACCATGTGACGTTACTGTAAGCTCCCTTGTCAGCAGCCTTCTCCTATTTCCTCACCAGTTGCAGTGTCAGGCCAAATTTGAGCAGACCCTTCCCCGGGCAGGGAACAGGCACTGTGGGTGTGATGACAAAACTAGCGAAGAAATTTACTTCTTGGTATGTAAACTAAAGCAAAACTAATCAGATCGCAATATTTTTACTCTCTTAAATGCCTGCTGACTTTGGCTGCCTCATCTGAAATGAGGTTCTCAGCCCACCACCCCATCCTAATCCGAGAAGCACTCTGTTCTTCCCTCCGAGTCTCAGCAGCTTGTCATGTTTTTGTTACATTTCATTGGAGTTTGCTGTTCTGAGATGTAGCCCTTTTTCTCATGTTCTGCTCTATTTAACACTCATCCTGTGGACCTCGTGCGGTTTATAGGTGCTGGATAATATATTGGTCTCATTGCGCTCATGGAAATTTGAAGACAACATTTCTCTGCCTGCCACTGGAAGAGCCAAGATAGATTTCAGAAGAGTTGGGCAGGGAGAGCACACAGGATAGGTATCCAAATACATGTTTAGCTAAAATTGTTTGGCCTTGGCTTCAGATTTGAGCATGATTTGTATCCCAGCTGAGTTTGTGACCCTCTAAATATTACTGGAAATGTGAGATATAAATAGAGATATAAATAGCTTTTGGGGGGTAGTGATTTCTAAACCGTGGCGACTCCGCTTTTTGGAGGATTCTTTTGGCATTGCCATCAGACACAACAAATGTTACATGCTCCTTAAACGTTTTTGTTTGTTTCTTGTGGCAATACCCAGGTTTCAGCGGCTGGAGAGAGAGTTCATAGGAGGCCTAGTTTAAGCAAAATAAGCTCCCTCTGACATTCACAGCTTACTTATAGAGTTTTTGTTTAATTGTGTATATATAAACCAGCAAAAACTTTAACCTCATTCTCTTCACTTAGCTCAAAAGTCTTTAACATTTAAACATGCTACAAAATGGATGCAAGGTGATTCATCTATTTCCAATATGTTGTTTAATGCCCTGTCCTTGCTTCTAGCAGCAAACCCTTTTCTCTTCATTTCATGAGAGTAATCCAGACCCTTGTTAGGTATCTGAACCTAGCTGATCTCAACTGGACCCGGCTCCCTGCACACAGACAGGCACTGCCAGCTGGGATTCTTAAGTTCCTCTTGGGGAATAATCCTCTCCCATGTGCCCCTCCATCCAGAAAAACTCAATTTGCTCAGTTGTGTATCTAGGACAACACTGGGGCAGGATATAACAGAACGTGTTCGTCTTGTCCTTGCTAGAACCGACCGCTACAGTCCTGTTGCTGCTTTGGACCTCTGTCCATTGAAGATGGGGTGAATTCAGCTTCCTCCTGAATTAGACCCTTCAGGCTAGGGACAGACATTCAAAAAGCCTGACCCTGAATTGATTCAGTCTTTGCAGGTTAGTCTAACCTGGCTAGGCTAAATCAGTTTTGTAACTGGACAGACATCCCAGAAATGTCTGAAGTGGCTCAGGTTAGAAGCTGGGGGTGGGGGGGGGGGCGCTAAAACAGCCCTCCCTTCGCTTTCACAGGGCTGAGCTGATGGTGGGCATGGCCAGGCCCCCACAGAGTGCTCTTATTATTCCCCCCCACCCCCTCCCCACAAGCAGCCCAGCAGGGAATGTTTATCACTTCTAATTCAGTGTTTATCAACCCATTAAGAAAACAAAGCCTCTCTCCATTAACTAATGGAGTTCTTTTTAAACAGCTCTTCCAAGGAAGGACATTAAGCTACCTGTTGATTAGCTCCAAAAAGCCTGTCTGCTTGTCATCGCCCACAGCACAGACGGTAGGCAGCATGTGGTCTGTTAGCTAATGCTGAGGTGTCTGCATAAGGCAGAGGGGAGGGAGGAATAATCCCTGCTTTGCAGGAGGAAGCCAAGCAGATGCTCTGTGCCTGTAAGTCTATGCCAGAGCTCTGGCCAAGGAGCAGAGGGGAGGGGCCAGTCCTGCTGTGGAGCAAACAGCCCTGCCCAGCCCAGAGAGCATGCCGGGATGCTGGGGATGTTTGGTTTATCTTGAATCAGCAAGGAGTCTGGGACAGACATTGCGTAAAGCAGTTTGATC
Source organism: Alligator mississippiensis (assembly GCF_030867095.1). Taxonomy (NCBI): domain Eukaryota; kingdom Metazoa; phylum Chordata; order Crocodylia; family Alligatoridae; genus Alligator; species Alligator mississippiensis. Next base: position 68,330,139 of record NC_081833.1, read on the forward strand.
CAAATCAGTTAAGTCTGATACTACATTCAACCAGGTTTCTCTCAAAGCGGTTTCAGCCATTTTCATACTTGTTTGTGTGCACTGAACATCTGTTCTGTTACAGGTTTACACCAATTTCTGATCGCTTAAAACTGTCTATGTGTAATGTTTGTCCCTGGCCTCAAAGGCATTCCAGACTTTCCTACCTTAACTTCCTTATTTATTCCATGCTACCTTTCAGTGTAATGTTTTATTTTTAGGGAATTATTATAATATACAGAGTAAAATTGTTTTAAATGCTATTTATAATTGAAAACACATTGTTTTTCTGTGTAAGGACAGCTGTAGCAGATGTGTTACCATGACATTATTTTATAAATGTAAATTCTGGAATTGGTTTTCAGGCATTATCAGGATGCATCAATATTGAATGACTTCTAAAAATCACAAGTGATGAAATGTGGCTCAGCATAGATGTTGTTAAGGACAATGTTTGTCAGGCCATTCCTGAATCAAAATTGAAGTCCATTCTTAGACTAATTTTGATAACACTTGCAGAAAATCGATATTAAACAAGCATCTTCTAATGGATTCTCACTTCATAAAGAGTGAGAATCCATTATTGGTATTAGTGATAGAACCTTTCTTTTCTTTTCTATTTTTTTAAAGCAAGTGAAAAATATTTCTGAATTTAATTCATTGCTTTGGAACATTATGAAAGTGAAACTGAGAGGTAGGATTATTTCCAAAGCCACTGCTCTCTTATTAAAATAAAGATAAAACAAATCCTGGAGAGCCACAGTAACAACAACAAGGGAAAAATGTATAAAACTTGGCATCTGAGCTGTGAATCTTTATTATTAACCCTTCATTCCTTTTGTAGTGAGACTAGTAGAACTGGCTAGCTGATTACTTATCCATTTTTTGCAAAAATGTAAATGAAGGCAGTTGTTATATCTACAGTTATTCTCTGCGTCTTTATTCTTTTATGAGACCTGATGGTATTTAAACAGATCGCTTTCTCACTAGGCTCAGCTTTCTTTCAAATTCTTTCAAACACAGGAACTCCAAGATGCCATAAAATCCATGCAAATTAATAAAGCGCTGAACCCTGATGCAAGTGCATAATGCTTCTATAAAAGTTTTATAGTAAATTAGTTGGACTGTTATTAAAATCATTCGGTCTAGATGCTGAGACAAGCCTTCCTTTGGCTACTAATGTGTTTGACAATCACAACAGTTTTTATGAGGAAAAGGCTGGAGCAGTTTACCTTTTATCATCTAGTTTTGCAGATTAATATTAATATATTAATTACATTATATTAGGCTGCATCAAAATGTTCATTTCTACTGAAAGAAATTTCTTGTGGTAGAAAAAATAACCTGGGAGCTGGACTGTACAGACATTCTTCCAGCCCCATGGCTGGAAAGCTTCACAGGGAACCTCTCGAGCTGGTGTCACTAGAGGGCTGCTCCCTGGGACACCCCCTTACCTCTCCCCTATCCTTAGGAGAGCCCATTAATTAACAACCTGTCCTCTCCCCTGCCTGGAAAAGGGACAGACTATCAAGTGGCAGTAGGCAGCAGCTGCCGCAGACAGCCCCCAGAGTGCTCCAGTGCCAGGAGAATGTCCTCACATCTCACCACTCAACTTATTGGGAGAATGGGGCCAAATGGGGTTTCTGTGGTGGAAATGCTCCCAGTTCTCACCTTCAAGAGTGTAGCTGCCACTCCTTGCAGTCCTTTGGGCTGACCAAGGCAAGTTATGGGGGAGTGGGGAGCTCTTAGCTGCTGCATCAAGGCTCCCTGAGCCTTGCTGGAAGGGCTTGGCAGCCTGCCTCACCCTGTGTGCTCCTGGCCTCTCTGGCTTCTCCTTGTGACCTGTTCCATCCAGCTGACCTGGAGCAGAGCAGGGCAAGGCAAGCTGCTGTACTCCAGTGGCAAGGGTCGGAGGCTTGCTGCTGCAGCCTTGCCTCGCACTGGAACTCCAGAGTGAGAATTAGGCAGAGAACAGCCGGCGGCTGCTCCTCTCCTTCTTCCCTCCTAGTATGGGATGAAGGGGGCAGCTGTCTCTTGTGCCTTCTCCAGACTGGTGACTTTGGTCTCACAAAGACACAGGAGCCTTTCCCTTAGCTCCACTTCTCCTAGTCCCCAGGAGGCATTAGGCTGGGGGAAAGCGTGCAGACAGTCTCTTGGGAGACTGGGAAGAATTTAATCCTGGTTGTTCCTGGGTTATTTTTGACCTAAAACAGTCATTTTTGCTCTGGCTGAAAAAGCTTAAATGTCTGCAAACATTGGGTTTCTACTGGGAGAATAATGATTCTCCTAGTAGAAAATGAACATCTGTATGTGACCTTAGCCAATATAGAGGTGCTGAATGTTGATGCCATCTTTTCCTACTTTATGACTCAAGTACTGCTTAGAAAGACCAGTTGACAATTAGGTGAAAAATAACAGGGATTCTGTGTTCAAACTTTGCTTATGGTGGAAACTGCTAATCACATGACTTGTTCCTATGGAGCGTGAAAGATCTTATGGGGATGGCAGGTCAAGCAGATTTCCTTAGGACTGGGATTAATCAGCTGATTGAAGCCAATTTGTTGGGCTGCAGCTTATATCTGTGGCACTCATAGGCTAGGGACAAAAGTTACACATAAACTGGTTTAAGTGATCAGAAACTGGTTTAAATCTGTAACGGACCAGAAATTCAGTGCACCGCTGGAGCTGCGGGCGGGTGCCTTGGCAGCTGGGCTGGCTGTAGGCACTGGCTGCCTGCCTGTGGCTGCCTGGACTAGCTCAGAGGTGCCCAGAGCCCTGCAGCCACCTGCCATGGGGGCTCATGTACCTGCACCCACTGCCACTGCACCCATTGTATGGTGCCTGCTTGTCTGTGTCATATGGCAGCTACACCGTGTGGGGGGTGCAGTTGCAACAGGAGCTGCAGGCACAAAGCCCCTGTGGCAGGCAGCTGCTGGTGCCTCCAACCTGGACCAGGCAGCCGCGGGCACAAAGGACTCATCATATATGGTCAGTCCTGCTGGAGCGGTGTCAACTCTGCAGCTGGCTGGGAAGGACCCTGCCCCCACAGCCTGGCCCAGGGTAGTCCGGCTCTCCACCAGCCTCGCCTGGTGCTAAGCCGGGCTGGCTGTGAGTGCTGCTGAGGGTGGGCACAGAGGTGCTGGCTCAGACCAGGCTGGGCTGCAGGAGAAGGGCCCTTCCCAGCCAGCTGCAGCTCCAGCCCATCCTGGGTGCAGGGAGCCGGAAGCAGTCTGGGTGCACAACTCCCCTGGCCCCAGCTCAAGCCACAGCCTACTGGGAAGGCCCCTGGCCCTGTGGTACAGCTCAGGCAGGCCTGTCTATGGCCACCTGCAAGCTGGTCCAGCTCAGCCCCACAGCCCCAGCCTCAGTCCTGGGCTAGGTGGGCAGGTTGGGGGGGAGCACTGCCACGCAAGCAGTTAGTGGGGTGGAAACCCAGGCATACCCTGGCTGGGTCCCTCTGCCTGTGCCCGAGAGGGGAGACAGGGGAGTTTAATCCCCCTCCCTGCCCCCTCTTTGCCTGAGGTGCTGCCAGAGCTTGTTTCTGGCCATGCCCTTGCCTGCCCCCCTCCCCAAGGACAAATCTGGCAAGGGCTGCTTTCCCCTTCCTCCTTTGTTTTACCACTGTGCAGTAGTAGCACATCATGGTTAGTGCCTGTCAATACTACTGCACAGTAGTGTCCCATGTAGACACTATGTATGTTTGCTTTAAGTCCATAACTCTACTTAACATTAACTATGAAACTATAGTCACTACTTCCATATTAAACTAAAAAATACAGTATCCTCCGAGTATACAGTAACATGTAATGCTGAATCTTGTATTCTTTAAGTAAGAAAGGAAGCAAGACAGTTTATACAATTTTGTGTGTTTGGGTATTGATTGGCTGATGACCATTAGAGAGGAAATTGTGGGTCTCCCTTTATAATGTTTGGAGGGAGGGATATATTGATTTTTCCCCCAGAAGTCAACCTGATGAGAGGTATTTTCAAAAGAATTACAAACTACTTTATACAACTATTAAAATATTTTAAAAATTAATTGGGCAAACACTACATGAAAGGTCTGGATCCTCCGTTGTTATTTTTTGATCTTTTCTGCTTATTCTTATTTTTATTAAGCTGATGGAAAGCAAAGTATATTCACTTTATTTTGTGGAATAACAAGAAGGGTGTCTTTGTGCATGTGTACGAGCATGTGTATATGACTTATACAAGCTTGATTTATTAAGTTGTCTACTTGCACTGCATCTAAATCAAGCATCTCTTAAGAAAAAATATAGAGGAGAGCATTGTCTTCCTCCTTAATTCATCAGCTTTGAAAAATGTTTTTTATCAATGTGAGAATTAAGTTTCACACTTCATAATTCCAATTGTTGAAATCAATGAACAAGTTCAAGAAATGCACTGTTCATTATCATTGCACTTTCTTGTAGCATTTTGGTCTTACTTATTTATATTCAGTTTTACTTTTTTCTTGATAGACATTTTTCAGATTTTTAAAATTCTGAAATGATCACATTGAAAGTATTTTGTATTATCTGAGGATCTATGAGCTCTGCTCATAGACCGAGACACCACCCTTGTCTTATTGATATTAAGAGTTCTAAACTTGACAGGGAAAAAGACCTGAAGTTAAGTGACATTGTTTCATTTAGAGAAGAGAAGAAAAAGAGAGTATGTTAGAGAGGAATATACAGTGATGGATAACAGAAAATGTAAACTGGGCCCACCTACACAACACGCACACGTTTTAGGTGACAAGGCATCATTTAGTCTTACTTGCACAACATCGCCCATAAAATTTCAGCCCTATTCATCTTTCACATAATGAAAACGCAAAGGAAAAAAGAACATTGTGCAGTTCCCAATCAGCCTGTGAAGCTTTTTAAAAGCCTACCCATGTATGTCAGGTTATAAACCAAATTTTGATTCTTTTGTACACACTGTGTTATTTCAGTGTTTCTTGCATCTTCCTGTAGCATGTGTGGCACTAATCACTGCCAAAGATGGGATCCCCTGGAGTAGATGGACCAACAGTTTGTTTCAGCAAGGTCTTTATCTGTGTTCTTTGCCTAGAGTAGCTTTCTGGATTCTTCCAGGCTGTTTCTACACTTGGATCATTAGGATTGATCTTCAGGCTTCCCTAAAACCCTTTTAGGTAGATCATCTATGCTAAAAAACCCTAAGATTGATCTTTGGTGACTCTGAAAGGTCACAAGCTTAGGAGGACTACCAGCACCAATCCCAAAGATTTCAGTTCCTGACTTCCAGCCTTCCCCACATTCCTTGTCTACTATCCATAAATAGGACAACATATAGAAGGGAAAACAAATAGTCTACAGATAGATTCCTAGAAGGGTTTCACTCAAGGCACAGGAATGGTATAATATGGGCTTCAAAGTATAAGTGGGTGTTTGACGATGTCCCTTGGGGTCAAGCCTAAATAGCAGTGTATGTGTATCCCCATAGTCATAGAAATTACACCATGCCTTTTTATTGGTCCCGGTATCTTTTGTCTTTTCTGACCTGTGCTGCAGGATCTGATATTCTTCTTGCATAGATAAATGTTTGGTAACTTTACTTTTCAGTACTTTGAAAATAAACAATACCATGAACTATGCAGAACCTCCACCGCTGTGTTTTCTGACACTGTCCAAATCCATTTAACATAATTTGTTGATTTTTTTTTTTTTCTGTTTTCCTCTACTGTTCTGTTCTATGTCCTTTTCTGCTAGGTTGGGAAATTCTAAAAACTGTTTCCTACAGACTCTGGTCTTTGCGCTCTTGCTCCTGTTTCTCCATTGTCAGCCTTTTTTTCCCGTTGCATCTAACCTGCCTGACATGCCTCTGACTGTCATCTCATCAAAGAATGATTGTTTTGATCTAAATATTTATTCTTATTGCATGTTTCCTGTACTTTACTTTCACTCTTAGTCCCTCAGAAAAGAAAACCTCGTGTATCGAATGATGGCAATTTCAGTGGTCTTTATTTAGAGACATTAGTTTGAACAAATTTAAAAGCTTAACAGCAGCACAAGTCAGTAACGTATTCACTTCAGAAAAATATTTTTAAATTGAGGTAATTGTATAGAACTTGCATTTTTCAGAGGGATACTAAGGGCCTTGTTACATGGTAATTTTGGGTGGCTCCTGGAGGTCTTAACACCTGGATTGTGTGCTCATTAACACCTGAAACTTGTTCTAGGGGTACAGGTTGTAGCTATGTTGGTCTAAGGACATGGGCAGACAAGGTTCTTTGGGTAAATCTGTTATCTTTTATTAGACCAACTGAAATAGGTGGAAAAATTCTTCTTGGCAAGCTTTTGGGTATAAATACCCATGATCAGACTGAGGAAGTGTCTGCAGTTCGTGTGTGCTCTTACTGGATGGAATAAATGAATAGTAAAGAAGCCAGAGGCTGGTGTGCATGCAAGAAAGCCAGTCAGTGAAGATATAAATTGAGGAGTCAGTGGGTGAGACACAACGGGGGGGGGGGGGGGGGGGAATGAATGTAGCTGGTAAATAGGGATGTATGTAGTAACTGTGTTGGTTTGAGACAAAAAGAAATGCAAAAATCTAGAACTCTTGGTTCCAAAATAATACCTTTTATTAGACCAACTGAGAAATTGTAAAAAATATCTTTTTCTTCAAGCTTTCAGGCTCATGAGCCCTTCATCAGGCTCAGGGAAAGTTCAAGATGTTAAAAAGTCCATAGTGGAGAAGTACCCGGGGAGTCAGATGTTAGGCAGGTTATAATGTGTCATAAATCCAATGTCTTTCTTTAGTCCATGCATTTTTATATCCAGGAGGTTGATGAAGTGAAGTTCATAAGCTTGCCTGTGAAAAGTGTTTTGTAAATTCCCTTGGAGGATTAGAACTGAGAGACTGGAGAAAAAGTGGATTTCTTGTGAGAAATGTGTATCCACAGGTAATTGGGTATTCTTGTCTTTGACAGATTTCTGGTGTGCATGTATTCTGCTGTGCAGTTGTTGTTTGGTCTCTCCTACATATTTTCCATCTGGTGCGTTGGCTGAGATATATAACAGTTCTGGAGGTGCAGGTGTAAGATCCGGGAATGCTGATGGTTCTGTTGTGAGATGTAGTAATTGTGGGGGTGGTAGAGATATGTTGGTAGGTTCTACATTTCTTGTCATGGCATGGTCTGGATCCATGTGGTGCGCTTTGGGCTGTAGGAAATTTGCTTCTGGTCATAAAATTACGGAGGTTCGGTACTTGTTTGAAGGCTAGGATGGGTGGTTCTGGGAATACTTCTTTAGGAATTGGGTCGTCTTCTAGTATGGGTTGCAGTTGTTTGAGGATTTTCCATATAGGTTTGATGGAGGGGTGATATGTAATATAACCAGTGGTGTGCAAGTTGTGGGGGTTTTCCTTCTGTACTGAAGTAGTTCTTCATGTATTATCTGGGTGGCTCTTTTCAAACATGCAATCTCTCTCTCTGGAGGAATGCCCTTGTTGAGCGAAAGCCTTTTTGAGATTAGTGAGGTGGCAATCCCTGGTGTTCACAGTGCAAATTCAGTGGTATCTGAGGGCTTGGCTGTATATCACAGCTTTCTTAGGGTGTTTAGGGTGATTGCTGGTTCTGTGCAGATATGTATGTTGGTCTGTGGGTTTCTTGTATAAGATAGTCTGTATTTTACCATTCTGGATACTGAGCATCATGTCTAAAAAGGAGATGTGGGTGCTGGAGTATTCAAGAGATAGTCGGATGGAGGGGTGATGATTGTTGAATTTCTGATGGAACTCAATCAGGTTGCAGGTTTTCAGTCCAAATGAGGACGATGTCATTGATATATTTTAAGTATAGCAAGGGTTTAATCTTGATCTTGAAACTAGTTCTAAGCACTTGTTAGGTGTCTCAAAGTTGTATCACTCCAGGGCAGGATTATCTCTGATCCGTGTTACCCAGCTCCTGTTACACTAAGGTGTAGCCACTCTAAGGTACACTATAATCAGCCCACCCATCCCCTTCTCCCCTGTTGGCCCATATTGAGTCCACTGCCCCTTCCCATCCTTCCCAGTGCCCCAGATCCCTGCTCACTCCTTCCACCCCTGATTACTTGTGCCCATCTGTGCTGAGGGGACCAGGGAAGGAAGGGTTAATCTGCCTCATTGGCCCCTGCTGCTACTGCTGCTTTCTGGGCCAAAAGAGCAGTAGGCCAGCAGCAGGCGGGTTAACCCTTCCTTACCTGGTCCCCTCAGCACAGACAGGCACAAGTAAGTAATGCCCTGGGGGTGGGGGGAGGTAGGAGGGAACCCAAGGGGTAGGTGGGGAGCCCCAGTGGGCAAGGGAAACCATGGGGGTGGGGGTGGAAATGATGCGAAAATATGACTGCTCCAAACTCAAACTAGAACTGACTGCACTGTGCGACTTGCAAGATAAGGTGTAACAAGGCTCTAAATTACTAGTTTTAATACAGATAGTCATGGACTGTTAGAAAACAACGTCTATCCCAGTTAGTGCTTGGCTCCATGTTATTTCTGTCCCCATAACATCTCTTTATGACTTGTTTTGGGTGAGAAAACCATAAGCTGCAATGTGTCTTAATTTGTCCCATATGAACATGTATGAAAGCAAAGACATGAAGTCTTAACAATATAAAAAAACAATTCAGCATGCTACTTTGTGTTCTATAGTAAATGCAATTTGGGCTGGTACTGAGAAAAACTACTCAACATATTGAATATGCTTGAAGATAAACAGAGTTAATGGAAAAGACACACACGTGAGTGCAAGAAGCCGTAGTATAGCTTTTAGCACGCATGTACTTCTAAACTGTGAAAATACAGAAGCAAAAGATTATGATTCATATGTCAACACTTTTTCATAAGAATTCTTTACTAGACTATCAAATACTGTAGCTTACTGTAGATACTCCCTTTGATCTTGATTTAAACCAATATAGAACTCTAACACATGGAGTAGTGAGATTTTGCCATGTTATCATAGACATCTTCATGCTAGCTCTAAATTGCTTACTTATATCTTGTGATGGGTCCTTCAGTTTCTCATAAATTAATAAGGCTTCTGTGAATATTTGCAAGCAGGTTGTAGAACCCCTAGTCTGCTTTAATACAGAGACTGCAAAGAAAAGAGGACAGATAAAGCAAGTTTTTTTTTCTTTAGCATGCTCTTCCAATATGAAGCAAAATATTATTAATCTAGACTGCCTGCTACTTTCATTTACCATGTAGCTGCTCATGGGATTACAGGCACAAAGGTTTCATAAATTTCAAATGAAATATGAACATTTGTTGTCAAAATACTGTTAAGCTATAAAAGCTCTGCTAGTAGTCGTCCTGCTTTTTTATTGTAACATTTATATCCATGGGCATTAGTGTGTGCTTGGGTCTGAAGGGGAAATGATTTTTTTTTTCCTCCTCTATCATTTTTTTTCTTGATTTTTCACCCAAGTGACAGATAACAGGACAGGGGATTGGAAAAGTATATATTTCTTTTCATTACCAAAACTATTGCAACTCCTCTTTCTAATTATATGGCATTGTCAGGCTTTCATATTCGTAGCACAGTTAGATGTAAGTTGTTGCCAGGAGCAGGGCTTAATTGAACATGTCTTTGACTCCTTTTCAGAAGCGAAGGTCTCTCTGTGGCTGGCGTGCCAGCTTCTCCTCTGTCTTTAGGTATGCCACTCAGTAGAGTACTTGCCCTGGTGGACCTTCCTTCCTTCTTGTGTCCTTGTCCTCGTGACAAGGTATTTATCAGGCTTCACAGATTTGTTGTAATCTGACATAGCTGAGCCATGAGTGCTTCTGTACTCATAATACAGCCTCAAACGTGCAATATCTGGGCTGTTAGCCATGCCCTGTAGCACCTGTGCCACCCCAGCCCCACCTTGGTGGTGATACAGTGACGTTGCAATTGGCAGCAGGTACTAGAGAACTAGCAGGTGAAAACAACCAAGCAGCTTTGTCTGACCACTTGTTCTGGGGTTTAAGGTCCAGTTTTTATAACTGGATGTTTTGAATGAAATAACGAAGGCATCAATGCATCTATTACGTGAGCAACATGTCAATAGTCCTACCAGAATCAATCAAACTATTTACATGAGTAATGTTATATGCATGGCTTCATGGTATTGTGCCGTAAGTTTTTATTTAGATTTATTAAATCAATGGTTAGGCACTTCCAAAATGGAAGTGTTTGAGTTACTAAATATGGATTGAAGTGTCTTTTTTTAGGCACGCAAATTAGAAAATATAGGCCAGGTACACTAGTATAGGCCAGGTACACTATATAGGACAGGTACACTACATTACACTTTTACTGGTATAAGTAGGACCTACCAAATTCATGGCAGAAGTAGAGTGCATGACTGCTCCTTTATTCTTGCATGTTTGCCCACATGCATCTCGCCCTTCCCCCCTCTCCCCCGCTGCTGAGGACCCCACCACTCCCTTCTGATGAGCAGGGAAGCTAAAATCATGGTTATAAACATGGCACCATTTTTGCCTCCTCACCAATCAGCAGCAAACAGCAGGGCTGTCTGGGGGCCCCTCAGCCAATCAATGGCAGGAGGCAAAAACAGTGCCATGTTTCAAAATGCAGTTTTCGCCTCCCTGCTAGTGAACCACAAGCGGGGCTTCTCTACCAATCAGTGGAGGAAGGAGGTGTGGGGGAACTGGCAAGATTAAAGGAGCTGCAGCACACCTCACTTCTACCACGAATTCAGTAGGTCCCTAGAAATAAGTGATAGGAAACCGGTCTATATTGTCACAGAAGTTCGGCACATAAAACAGTTTATATCTGTAACCAAATAGAAGTTCAGCACACGTAGACTGGTTTAAAAATGGCAGAACTTGGTGTAAGATTTGCCCTCCTCCCCCCGCCCTCCCCGGGTGAATGTGTGTTGTGTTTCTTACAAATCTAAACTACACCGCTTACAGAAAACCATGCAACTTGGATCAATTCCACCTTGGGCTTTTTAAATATCTGTACCTAGCCTTTATGACCAAATGGAAGGATTTAGAATTTGTTTCAACCCAGCAAACTGTGTATTATGGTATAATCAATAAACACCATTTGGGATTTTTATTAGAAGACATATGGCTAAAATAGTTGTTCATTCTTTGTCTAAGGTACGAGGAGGATGTCTTTACTGTGAATATGAGTATGACATGTTAAAAATGTGTAATAGTAAGCAGACACTTCTCAGTGCTGATGGTTGAATTCTGGAAATGCTCTATTTATTTTCCTTCTATTGACTAGTTGCATTCAGGCAAGACTGCCAGTGCGTTGACTTGGAAAACAACTGAGACTGAACAATTTCAAACCACTGACATTATACTGCTTCGTTTGTGAACTGCATTGCTTCTGCATGCACCAGTTACTTTTTTATGGAGTGCTTGCGCGTTTAGGAAGCTTTCAAAATAAGAGAGACGTAAGCTATCTAAAAGATAAAAAGAGCTGCCCATTTTATCCATTTTACATTTTTAGGACCAGTGAATAAAAAAAAGACTGGCAATTTTAAAAATAAAACCACCTAGCAATTTATAAAGCCATTTGCATGCATTCTGATGTACTGTAAAAAAGTTTATAGATCTAAAATTTCTCCATGGAGAATATCTCCAACTCTTGAAACCATCTTATTTTCCAGTATGGTACTTTCAGTGCAGTTTCTTCTAAGGTATTCGATAACAGTGGGAACATAAGATGAAGCACATCAAGTTAGTTTGTGAGTCTGTGCCTAGACTGATATTTATATAGGATCAAACTGAGTTTATATAAATAACTAAAACATTTAAATTCTAGCTCAGTTCGTATGCTCTATTTTCCCAGTGCACGTTAGTTCTTACTAGATCTCCCAATCCAGGATCAGTCTGGAATATTTATACATGGGAAAACACATGCCAGTGCGATGCTGGCCAGTGTGGACTTACATGAGGAATGGAGGCACTCAGTGGCATTTCCTTGATGACACACTTCAGTTTTTAGTGTGATTAGCCACATGCTTAGTCTGTGCTCTGTGCAGAAACCAGAATCATGATGAGTCCAGCCCTATTGCAGCTGCATCAGAGGCTTACTTCTCTGAGTAGCTACACTCAGACTAATATCAGTTTTACCCAAAGCGACTCCATAAATGACATTTCCCTGTGTTTATCATTTTAAATTATTTTCCTGTCAAATCTTCTAAGGCTACAAACAGATTTCACACTTGTCCTGGGATTAGCAATTTTATCCCAGGACAAAAAGTAATTATTCAGACATCCACATCCATTGTCCTAGGACAAATCCTAAAAAAGTTCATGGGATAAGAGGTGCTAAGAGTTTGTCCCAGGACATTGCAAAGTGTCTCTGAACAGTTCTCCTGAGATCTAATCATTGAATTAATGGCAGAAAAGGAGCAGTGCCATTCACTAAACCTTGAGTGGAAGGGCAATGTGTGTATGCACAGGCACAACAGACACAAATGCAACATCTGTTCCTAGCCTAAATGTACAGCGGGGAAAAAAGACTACTGTGAGAGTAACCTGCAGATGCCTCAAAGGAGCAAAGAACCTCTGACAACTAGTTTAGGTCTTGCCTCTCTCATAATGGGAGCTGAGTGCCAAAAGTAGCAACACAATCAATTTTTTCAGAGGAAAGAATTACAGGAACATAGTTATTTTTTGACGCCCTCCCTCCACCAACATATAATACTTGCTAGCTTCCCTGCTCATGAATCTTCAGCATCCCTGATGATAACAGAAAACTTTAAAAAAATACCCTTTGTTACCCACTGCTTTTACAGATAGGTGCTTTTCATCATAGATGTAGACATTTGGACTAGGGACAGACATTCAAAAAACCTGAGCTTGAATTGATTCAATCTTTGTAGGTTAGTCTAACCGGACTAGGGCAAATCAGTTTGTAACCGTTAAGACATCCCCTCTGGACTGAGAAAATGCAGGCATATGCCTGCAGTGTCTCAGGCTAGAAGCTGGGGGGCAGTAGAGAAGCCCTCCCTTCCCTTCCACAGGGCTGAGCTGAGGGGAGGGCATGGCCAGTCCCTGGCAGGACTCTCTGATTAGGGAGCCTCCGCCCCTGAGCAGCCCAATAGGGAGTTGCTAACAGTGTTTATCACCCCTAACTCAGTGTTTATCAGCTCATTAAGAAAACAGCCTCTCTGTTAGTTCAAGTGCTTCTTAAACAGCTTTTCCATGGAAGGAACAGAGAGAGATTACCAGCCACCTGTTGACTAGCTCCAAAAAGCCCTAAACCGACACAGTCCTGCCTGCTTTGTCTCGTCTGCCATAGCACCGACCATATCCAGCATCTGGTCTACTAGCTAATGCTGAGAGGTGTAAGGCAGAGGGGACAAAGGAATCCCTGCTTAGCAGGGAGGGGGGAGCAGGGGGAAGCCAGGCAGACCCTGCTGTATGTGCAGTCTCTGCCAGAGCTGCACCCAGGGAGCAGAGGGGAGGAGCCAGTCCAGTTCTCTGGAGCAGAGAGCCCCACCCAATCCAGAGAGCATGCCGCGATGCTGGCGGACTCTGATTTAACATAAACCAGGAAGGGGTCTGGGACAGACATTGCATAAACCAGTTTGACCCAAATCAGTTAAACCTGGTTGAATGCAGTATCAGACTTACCTCAAACCAGTTTCAGCCCCTTTCAAACTGGTTTCTGTGCACTGAACTTATATTCTGTTGCAAGTTTAAACCAGTTCCCGATCACTTAAACCGGTTTACGTGTAATTCTGTCCCTAGCCTTGGAACGCAGTAAATAGTTCTAATGAGAATGCAGAAGAGGCGGAACAGGTCATCCCCTCACAGCTGCATGGCTTCTCTGAACTGCCGACTAGAGTAAATGGGGATGCTGTGGGGTGGAACATGTATCGGGTAAACAGATATCATTTCTGACTCACCCAACTTGCAGCTATTTACACTTTCCAAAGCAGAACCCCAGTTTAATTAAAACATTGGTTTTGCGTCACATGCACTTCGGATTTTTATTTTGTTTCACCTCAAAAATAGTATATGCCAGCAAACAGTCAAAACAGTGATAAGAAACTACCTTAGCCACTTAACTTACATGAAGTAGATATCATGTACTCAACTGTCTCTGCAGAAGCTTAAAAATTGGAACCTGTTTTATTGATGTGCAATGGAGGACAAGTCAAGGTTGTCCTCTAGTGAAGTGTATGAAAGATCTTTAAGTGATGAATGAAGAACCCAGCTGCCAAAATGCACTTCCTTTTGGCCCAGAGTAACAACGCCACTAACTTGGGTTTCACCGAGCTAAGGGATATGAGGCCTACCACTTCAAGCCAAACAGGGTGTTCACTTAGTTTTACCCCAAATATCTTCATGCTATTCTTTGAAATAAAAATTTTTGCCAGTTGTATTTTTGGCTTGCTGTTGCTGAGCTAGCTATTTGTTAATGATTTTTTTTTTTGGCACGCTGATAACAGTTGTTATTTGCCCAAAACCTCACTCCGCTAGAATAACTTATTCAGTTTACCCCACTTCTAATTTCAATCCCTTTGGTAAAGACAACGCGTCTGGTTTGCCACCCAGCTTCTCTTGTGATGGTTCATTTTGTGGCGCTAGGTATAACTGTGTAGACTCGGGACCAAAGGACTTTGCCATTTGGAACAACAGAACACACTTTGCTGCAGGTAGTGGCCTTTTCTGAATCAGAAGCAATGGATTTATTTAAGGAGCATGATTATAAAAAAAAAAAAATAGGCTGCAGACTTCATGGACACACCATGAGAGTGCTGTGTATGTTGAATGCCACGTGGTTAGATGTTACAGGGGGATGGTTAGCCACCTTCATCAGGCAAAAGGCAGGGCAGGGTGGCACCTTACAGATTAAAAATGCATCCATTTTTGTAGGTACCGGACTACTTTGTCAAATGTTACAAATAAAAAAATTAAATAATAATAAAAAAATATATAAAAATCTTACTGCAGTCCTTGAGGGAGCACATTATCTCCAAAAATGTATGCTAGCCAATAGTTTTCAAAGTTATAGCTTCTGCTCCATCTGTTTGAAAGGAGTGTTTATGAAATCCATGGCTGCCTTCCTCTGTTTTCTGAGATACTGGCCAGATATATTTCTGTCCTTCCAAATATTTATATTCAAATAGCCTCCTTGATAAATTCACACCCACCCTCTAATGGTTTAAGAAACAAAGAGCATTAGAGATAGAAAGGCCAAGCATGAATTGGGAGGGAGGCAAATACCTTCTTAAAATATGTAGAGGCAGTGTTTAAAGGCGATTGGTTGACCAAAAAAGCTCCTTTGAAATGTGAAGATAAACTGCCCCTTTGACCTGTTACGAAGTTACATAATTATTTGGAAAGGTTTATCTTCATGTCATTTCACAGCTTTCTCCTGTTAGTGCCATTCTCTTACTTTCTTACTTCATATATTTGTTGGGGTGGGGGGGACCAAAAAAACCCCAACCCCTTGCTGGCTGGTTATCTGAACGTGGAATCCGCTGCTGAAAAGACCCCGGCCCTCCTGTTAACACAATACTTTTATCCGGTAATCACAGCCTGCGGGAGACAAAATAACAATTCATCTGGAAAACGAGATTAACTCATTTAAGTTAGGCAGTGATCACAGAGAGAAACACGTTGGTGTTATCTGTCTGAACGAAAGCATACAGATTTGAGGGCCATTCCGGTTCAGAGGGTCTATGTAGCAGGCCCAGCTTGTTGAAAGTAATTGGACCCTGTCAGAGTATGCCTTTGTGAGATATGGATATTACAATGGAATTCTATTAATCTCTGACAAATCCCCTCTCATCTGATAAAGATTGTATACCTCTTTTCTTCATTAGAACAACTTACTAACCACTTTCATTTGCGCAATGGTGTGCCCTGAGCCTCTGTGATTGTGTCGCAGGTGAAACGCAGTTTTGCCCTTCTAAATTTTTGATCTTAGGAAAAAAAAAAAGGGGCAGAGATTCACAGCACTACATTTTATCGACATGTTTACACTCTATGTGATATTTTAGTTATATTCTTTACTTAAAGAAGTGGCATTTTGTTCCCCCTCAATAGAATTTTGAAGGCTTTTTGTTTGTTTAAATCATTTTCATCGAGACATGCCACGTACACTTTAAGCAAACAATAATACTAAATAGTATTTTTATGGCACAAGCTAAGCAAGTACTTTTATCTTTCCTTCCCAATATGCATTTTAATGTAAAATATATGTTCAAGTGCTCAGATGAGGGATAACAAATATATTTTAGTGGAACTTTTTTGGAACAGCGAAGTAATGTGTTTTTTTTCTTCCTTGGCTGCTTGTAAAGTGTCTACCACAAGGTGCTACCATAACAATAAAAGCCAAGGTTTTATAGTGAAAGAAAACTCCATTTTGAGAATTTGTAGCGCTGCTTCCTGCCTCTAGTTGAGAAACTAATTTTGATAGGATTCTTCTGTGCTTACAGCAAATCACAGTGAAAACTTTGTTAAAGTGCATGTTTAAAGAAGGTGGGGAAGGGATTAATTGTTCTGTCCCAATTATACCAAACTTTATACTGTGGTCAAATAGGCTTCTTTTGAGATCATTTATGACAGGGCTGTCCAACTTCTAAGTGGCTGGGGGCTAATGTCCTGCAGGCAACAGCGGTGGGGGCTGTATGCCTACCGGCCACACACCATGCGGACGTCTCCTCCGCTTTCCACCACCTCCCCAGTGCTGCACTGTGTGCCCTCCTGGGTATTCCCCTGCCCCACTGCTACATGGGGCTCTATTTGCCAGGCTGCACTGCCCCAATTTATGCTCCCATTTGAAATTTTTGCTATAAAATATTTATAGCATGATGTAGAATTAAGCAGGCTACAGAAATAGCACGAGAGAAAAATGGTTTTAACTTCATTTGGATGAATATGTTTACAAATTTAGTTTTTGTCTTCTGATACAAGCCAAATGCCCCAACCAGGATCAGGGTCCCACTGTGCTAAGATCTCTGCAAACATATCCTAAGATGTCCTTTTCCCAAGGAGCTTACCATCTAAAGGGCTGATCTGGTCATTGAGTCCCTACAGATGTACCCTTGTGCAACGCCTCAATGACTCTAGTGAGGATTTGGGGTCTCATTAAAGAAAGGATGTGGCAAAAGAGTGTGATAATGAGAGGAAGCAGCCAGTATCATTCTCTTGCAGCGGTTAGGTTTATTAACAAGTGGGATAATACTGAAATGTATTTGTACAGAGATATATTTATATAATGATTACTGTGCTGGTCAAAGAGTGTTGGGTGAGGTTTTAGTCATCACAGCAGAGACAGGTTTTGATTAGTCATTTGAAGGAATAGGTTATTAATAGTCTTAAAAGACTAGTTCCTGACATGCATACATTTCCGAAAGAAAAATATATGTTTAAAAAAAGAAGTCTTTTCCCAGCTGGATTTCCCAGAGCAGTCGTGAGAAACTGGTAGCAGACTATGTTGTGGAATAACGGAAAGACAGGATGTGGCTATTTATGGATGACAGAGTTCGGGCACTGGTTGGATAGAAGAAATCAGCAAATCCAGGAACACATGCATGAAGTTCAACAACAGTTAAAGAGCGGAGATTGGTATGGTGCGAAGGACTTTGGACTAGGAATGCCAGGTGATTTATGTGATTTAGAGCCCTCAACTTTCAAGTGCTTTTTTGTTAACTCCCATGTCAGTAAGAGCTGTTCAGTAACCTGTTTGAAATAAGTAGATGTTCACAGTCCGGATTCAACTTTTCAAAAACTGGAACCCATTGACACCCTTGTTAATAGTCTGATTGTAGATACCAATCTAGATGGCCATAAAAGCTTGAAATGACATATCAATTTACAAAGTGGTCTCTCCTTCCGTAAGATGGAGAGGTAAATTATACGTGAAGTAAAGCATGTGTTAATGTTGTCTTCTACCTGCTGTGTTGACATAGAAAGCCTCCATCCTCAGGGAATTAGTATCTTTTTTTTCCCCAGAGTAATTTACAGCGCGGTTGATGGGGACGTTGTGATCATGGCAGCTTGAAATATCAACTAAAACCCTTACTTTCAATAATTCTGCTGGCTGGTTGTACTGTAAAGTTACTGAGAGGCCATTCTTCTTCTGTCATATGGCATCAGATATCAACGTCCAAATCTGAGCCACTGTCTGGTGTTGTCGCTCAATGAGCATATTCCATCCACCCCATCTGGGCATTTGTAAAGATTGCAGCTTTTGAATAAGTGCTGTGCTGTTTTGTTGGGCACCGCATTCACACAGGGGGCTGCCCAAGATGTTCATCTTGTCAAGTGTTCTGTTGAAGCATCCGTATCTACATCTCCATCCATTCAGCTTGACCCACGCTTCTCTGTCCAGGTTGTGCCCAGTGTGGGACTTGCTTGGTGTTGGTATAAAATGCTGTAGCAATAGGTCTGACTTTTTCCAGTGGTTGGCCCACTCCATTGCTGCCCATAGGTTTGGTTCAGCACCCCCAACCTCTCCCAGAAGCTTGTGGGCTTCATTTATAAATGATGTCTGACCTTTAAGCCTCTTCAGCCTCTGTATTTTCATGTCTTCAGTTAACAGTTGATGTTGTGTTGAAGAACAATATGTTCAACGTTTAGCCACATGCACACAACACTCATTTCAGTGGCCTCCCTCAACTTCGATACTTTGAGAGAGGCCACTGCAATGAGTGCTGTGTGCATGTGGCTAAATGTTGAATGTATTGTTAAAGTTCTTTCTCAGTAGTACTTATCAGGCAAAAAGGTCTTTAATTGGTTCAGAAACAAATGAGAAAAGAAAGTTAGTAGGATATTTCTGGGAAGTATTGCACACTATTGCTTTTACTAAGTGTTCAAACATTTATAAGCAGATGTGCCTGCTGAAAAAGCCGGCCTCTGAATGAAACACTGCATCACAGTAAAGTGATGTAAATATCTGATTCTTTTTGTGAAGTATAGTGAAGAAGATTTAAAAAGTTAAAAGCATCCATCCCTTACCAGGTCTCAGATATAACCTTTGCAATATACCTAAGTCTCCTTCATGGTACCGTACACACATTTAACAGTAGAGAGAAAGATGGTGTAAAAGCACTCAGACAAGTTAGACAGAGTTCAGCATTAATAGCTAGATTTAAGTTAACAAGAGATATGATAACATTTTAGTTTATTAAAATATACCACCTAGGAAAATTCTACTCTCCTGTTCACCCTGAATGAGCAGTTTTCCTTGAGAGCTGAGGAAAATATCATTAGGTTGGTTTTTGGTTTTTGTTTTGCATTATCATCCATCATCTTGGCAAAGGGCAGGTGAGTAGATTTTGTGCTCTGGCTGGTAAATTTTCATGACAAGTTTGTGAAGCTGAGTAATATTGAGTCCACTAGACCTTGCATCCCCATGTGAACTGTGAATTAAGTGTTATAAGTCAGAAAGACATGGGGAAGCCGGGAGGGGAGCAAGCCATATCAGGGGACCAAGCTGGGGGGTCGTGGGAGCAAGCAGTGGTGTTCACAGGGGACTACCTGATATTCCTTCCTCCTTCATCCTCTGAATAGGAAGGTTAAGAGGAAAAGAAGGAGGAGTCTGGAAAGTAGATACGAGGTTGTCCCCCAGTCTCCAGACACGGGCCAGGTACAGACATTCAAAAAGCCTCAGGCAGAAGCAATCTAAGTTACGCTTTTTAAGCACCCTGGGTTAGGTCAGGAGTGAACAGAATAGACATTCACCCTTTTGAGTGGGGAGGGGGGGCATGCAGGCACCTGTACTGGCTGAGACCAGCCCATTGGGCATGGTCCCACATGCCTCCCAGGGGACTTCTTCTGCTAGATCACTCCTGATTGGCTGCCAGGCACAGCTGAGCACCCCTACACCCTGCTCCCCTGGCAGCGTCAGCCATGGACCTGACAGGTGCTGGCAGGCAGTGGAGGCAACCCTGCTTGACCATGCCCAGCTCTGGTCCTGTGAACTGGTGCAGCCCCAGGGAGCAGGACCGGTGCCAAGCAGCCCCCTCCCCCAGTGACAGCAGCCACAGGCATGACAGCTGCTGGCAGACAGCAGAAGCAACCCTCCTCAGCCATGCTGGAGCGTTGGGCTTAGAGACTAGTAATCAATGGCTCAGTGTCTAGTTGGCAGTTGATATCAAATGGAGTGCCCAGGGCTTGGCCTTGGGGCTGGTTTTGTTCAATGTCTTCATCAATGACCTGGAAGTTGGCATAGAGTACATAGAGTGCACAGAGTGGCTTAGAATACACCCTCAGCAAGTTTCCAAATGACACCAATCTTTGGGGAGCAGTACATATGCATGATGGTAGGTCTAGGATTCAGAGTGACCTAGACAAATTGGAGGATTGGGCCAAAAGAAATCTCATGAGGTTCAACAAGGACAAGGGCAAAGTCCTGCATTTAGGATGGAACAATCCCATGCACTGGTGCAGGCTGGGGGCTGACTGGCTGGGCAGCAGCTCTGAAGAAAAAGACCAGGGGGTTACAGTGGACCTGGGGGTTTGGCTGAATATGAGCCAAAAGTGTGCCCTTGTTGCCAAGAAGGCTAACAGCATACTGGGCTGCATTGGTCGGTGTATTGCTAGTAGGTCGAGAGAAGCGAGTATTCCCCTCTACTCAGCGGTGATGAGGCCACATTTGGAGTACTGTGTCCAGTTTTCGGCCCCACCACTACAGAAAGGATGTAGATAAATTGGAGAGAGTCCAGTGGAGGGTGACAAAAATGGTGGAGGGGACATGACTTATGAGGAAAGACTGAGGGAACTGGACTTATTTAGTCTAGAAAAGAGGCGAATGAGAGGGGTTTAATAGCAGCCTTCAAGTACCTGAAGTGGGGCTCGAAAGAGAATGGAGCTGGACTGTTCTCAGTGGTAGCAAATGACAGTACAAGGGGCAATGGGCTCAAGTTGCGGCAAGGGAAGTTTAAGTTAGATAGCAGGAAGAATTTTCTCACTAGGAGGGTAGTGAAACACTGGAACAGGTTACCCAGACAGGTTGTGGACGCTCCATCCTTGGAGGTTTTCAAAACCTGGCTAGACAGAGCCTTGGCTGGGATGATCTAGTTGGGGATGGTCCTGCTCTGAGCAGCGGGTTGGACTAGGTGACCTTCTGAGGTCCCTCCCAACCCTAATTTTCTATGATTCAATATTTCTCTGATCTGATAAAGAAGTTCAGTGGACCAGACTAATATAAATCTCTTAAGCCTGATACTACATCAGTCCAAGTCTATCTTAGTCCAGGTTCCGTTATTTTTAAACCAGTCTATGCGCAGGGAACTTCTGTCTAGTTACGGGTGTAGACCAGTTTCTAATCACTTATATTGGTATACAAGTATAATGGCTGTTCCTGGGCACGCTAGTCATTTTAGATCCGAGTGAACATGAAGAGGAGTGGGGAGGAGGGAATGAACTAAGCAGTGCTTCAGTAAACGTAATTCTTTCTTAAAGTATGATGAGGATGAAGACGGGATTGTGAATGAGTCAGGTTTCTTACCCAGGTTACACACCATATATAAGGCTTAGAAGTATATCACATCTAGTCCAGTATGATATAACTACCACATTTAGCGGAAGGTGAAGCATGGGAGATGTAAAATTAAGGAGATTAGGTCTTTAGGAAGATGTGGCAATGTTGAAGGGGTTTGTTCTGAAGGAGTGCTCAGCTTTCCTTCAGGAGAAGTTTGAGAAGTATTGTAACAAAGGCTACATGAGGAATGAAGAATTATATTTGCTTCAACGCTTGTTGAATTGCTTGCTTTTTTAATGGGAGTCATTTGAACATGCAAAAGTAGGAGCACACAATCAGAGGCTGACACTGAGTGTTTGCTCCAGTATGTCTGCTATACACATTTTGACTAGGAAAAAATGTAAAATAGATGAACAAATAATTTAGGAATGATCACATCCTCTGACTCCCGAATTAGTATTTGTCTATAAATACTGATCAGCACAAAGTAAGTGCATTTGCCATCAAAGCATTGTATGTATATGCAGCCATGTATGAATGAATAAGTATTGATTACAATTATAATATAAATGCATGTAATGTACTTTTGTATTTAATACAGCTAAGACTATTGCATTCAAAGAGTTTCTTAATTAAGAAAAATTGTTTCTGCCATAAATATTCCATAGTAATATATGTCATTAGAAACCTAAGCACCTTGTTCTTACAAGACCAAAATGCACTGAACTTGAAAGAACTATGTGACTGCATGGTGAAAATGCTTTCTAGCCATGTTGTACATCGTATTTAATCATATAGAATGCTAAAATATGAATACTTGTGGAACCACTCTCTTTTTTTAGATGCATAGAGAGTGCTCATCAGTGTCATTGAAGCCAATGGGACTTTCACTGTTTACATCCGGGGTGCCCGAATTTCACCAACAGACTTTAAGACTAAGAGGGAACTTTATGATCACGTAGTCCAGAGATTTCCAGACTTTTTCTTATTGTCTACCCCCTTCCAGCAGGTATACATTTTACATTTTAACACCTTATTAATGCCAATTATTATTAGAATGTAAATTAGATCTGCCATTACACAATTTCTCCCGTGTATTCCCCCATAGATGTCTTGCGTAGTACCCCCAGAGGAACCACACGCGTACCACAGTTTGGGACCCCCGATCTAATCTGACCTTTGATGCAACTTAAGTCATAGAGTTTCACCACACATTTCATATGTCAAGTCTGTAACCTCCGGTTGAGAATATTTCTTGTTAGTTTGAAATATACACTGGGTCAAAAAATGGATTTCCATACCACTGGAAATTCCAGCATTTTAACATTTGCTTTCATCCTAAGTTAGAAAAAAAAGTCAACATTTGAAATATTTTCTGGAAAGGAAATTCCTCCCAAAATTGATATAAAAAAACATCTAGATCATACCAATTCATCAGAGTTGATCTGTTTCTGTGAAATGTTTTGATGAAACAAAAATTTCCAATCAAAAACGGTTGAACAATAT
Source organism: Alligator mississippiensis (assembly GCF_030867095.1). NCBI lineage: Eukaryota > Metazoa > Chordata > Crocodylia > Alligatoridae > Alligator > Alligator mississippiensis. The sequence continues at coordinate 68,353,078 of NC_081833.1, forward strand.
TCTGACCATCTCTGTTGACAGACTGGCCCTTCACACTAACCGCAACTATTTTTTCTAAATGTGCATGTATTAATGTGTGATACTATATCTACATCAAGCACTTACCTGATTTGCCTTAGAATTTCTCATTAGACTGAAGGTATAGTTTCTGTCATGGACACTGGACTGTTTTCATGGCTACTTCACACTGTCATATACTAAGTTATAATATCTGACTCAAACCCCCTACAGCAAAGCAGTGGCCAGTCACGTAATATGCCATTTGACCCAGGAACAAAATGAACAAAAATGAATTGCATACAAATATTTGAAATCTATACGTTACCACAGTATTCACATATATTTCATAATGCATCAAAAAGTGCCATGCATGCTATTATTTTTTCATTTGACTCTTCAGTTAAGTTGGTGGGTTTTTTTAACTGTGCCTAACATCTTGGCTTTTGAGTCAAATAATTGTTTTGATAAAAATGTCACCAAGAGCTGACAGATGTTTGAATGGAATCCCATGCACCTTTGGTAGAGCCACGGTTGATTGCTAGCCCCTACCAAAACCACATGTACATAATAGAAAAATGATTGAGTTTGATGCTTCCTGGGTTTAATTTACTACTAGATTGTTAATTATTTTGATGTCAATACAGTTGTAGTTATTAAACAACATTTGCATGATGAATTGCATAGGAACATGAGCAATTTGTTTACAGAGGGGAGTTGAACTTACTGTGTTATGGAATAATGTTAACATGGTGCTTCACAGCTTTTAAATGTTGTACCAATTAACTCCTGGAGAAAATGTGTACTTACGGGACTTGGTTTTCATCTCAGTTCTACCCATGTAGAATTACTCACAGGTGTAAGAATTTGAAGGATTAGGTCTTATTTTTACATTTGAAAGGTAACCCAGTTTTGGTATTTATATTTATTTATAATTCTTCGATTTTTATGACTCTTTTGTAGCAATCTTCAGTCTGGGTTGGAGGAATTATATCTCTGGCCATCCTGAATATTATATCCCTAGCTAGTGCCTAGCAACATAGTCGCCTAATACATTTGAGCATACATGCTTCATAACTTAAGAAGAATGAACTATATCCTGTATTTCTCAGTCACAGTGAGTTGGCCTTATCTCTAATATAAAAATACTGTACACTTTAGCTACACTTTCACTGTGGTTGCTTTAATGGTGTAGAGATTATAAATGTTAATAAAAAGGCATTTTTGCTTGTGAAGGCACAATGATATAAAACTGCCAGACTGCAAACATTTTTCACTTTATGGAAGGTGCTTCGAAATATAGCCTTTATTTTGTCTCCACATATATTTATAGAGAAAATATGAACTATTCAATTTATAGTTTGTCTTTTTTATGAACGCCCAAGATATTATTTTTTATTGGTTTTGGTACTTATTTTGCACATTTGTAAACAATTATGTCATTATGCAGATGTTGTTCAGTAGTGCTATACTCATTTGTGCATTACGAGTACACTTTGAGAGAGATAAATAAGGAGTATTTTTATTTTATTTTCTTCTTGGTGGCTGTTCTTATGTACACACACACATTCGCACACAAATTACATGCACAGACTTTATCCAGCTCAGAAGTTTTCAAACTGCAGGTTAACAGAATAGAGCCCTACACTGACTGTTTAACAATAAACTGGGCCAAATGTTTGATTTTTCTTGAATCTGTTTAATTAGAATTAATTTCCAAGTTTTTATTCCTATGCTTAAGGTAGCAAGTTCGTCAGCATGTGTCTATTATATTTTGTAACTACCTAAGTCCATTGAGGATTCTGATAAATCCATAAACTAAATCTGCCCTAGGACTTGTGTCCGTGGGTGTCACTGAAGCAACTGAGAGTCGTATTCATTTACAGTTGGATAATTTAGCCCCAAGTGCAGAATAAAATGCAGATTTTCTTGTTTTTCCAGACGGAAGGATATAATGGAACAGCAGTGTACACAATCTGTCTCGCTAAAGGCCCAGCTCTGTAGAGGGTTTTCACTTCAGTGGTATAGGAAGATAGCTTTACAAAACAGTATAAATGCAATTATACGTGCTACCTATTCAACTAAAAGTAGATTTTTTTTAGAAATTAGTTGCTCCCTTCTCCCACTTACCTGACCTCTCCTCATTTCTTCTTTCTTTGAGCCTCTTATGTTTTAGATAGCTTCAATAATTGCCCACGTGCCCTCTTCTCTCCACCTCCCCCCATAGTAAGTGGACATAACTAATTTGCCCCTGCAATTTTACCCCTGAATTAAACATTTCCAGTTCAGCTTTCCCTTACTGTGGCTCTTGGTTTGATTGCTTTTGGATACCATTACATATATTACTTTTTTAATGGACTAGCGTAGTCACTAAGTCTGAAGGGAGGTATGGGTAGGCATGCAGGACACAGTAGATTCTGGCTAGTTTTGTCAAAGCTGTTGGGTCACCCATAAGTAACTCCACAAAGGTAAGTCCTAACAGGACATTTATGAGCTGCTGCCTTTTGAACAACACAGTCTATATTGATGTTGATAAAGACATGCTGACCAGACAGGCAATTACTGTACTGCGTGCAATTCTGGGTGCCGCACTTCAAGAGGGATGCGGATAACCTGGAGAGAGTCCAGAGAAGGGCCACTTGTATGGTTAAGGGCCTGCAGACCAAGCCCTACGAGGAGAGACTAGAGAAACTGGATCTTTTCAGCCTCCGCAAGAGAAGGTTGAGAGGCGACCTTGTGGCTGCCTATAAGTTCATCACGGGGGCACAGAAGGGAATTGGCGAGTATTTATTCACCATGGCGCCCCCGGGGGTTACAAGAAATAATGGCCACAAGCTAGCAGAGAGCAGATTTAGACTAGACATTAGGAAGAACTTCTTCACAGTTCGAGTGGCCAGGGTCTGGAACGGGCTCCCAAGGGAGGTGGTGCTCTCCCCTACCCTGGGGGTCTTCAAGAGGAGGTTAGATGAGCATCTAGCTGGGGTCATCTAGACCCAGCACTCTTTCCTGCTTATGCAGGGGGTCGGACTCGATGATCTATTGAGGTCCCTTCCGGCCCTAACATCTATGAATCTATCTATGAATTATTGAGTATGGTACATGTATTATTAGCAGATCCCGAGTTTGCTAGGAAATAAATAAATCGAGGTGAAAAGGGGACTGTAAATTTGGTAAATGCACGGTCCCACAGTTGTTTCACGTGCAGAACCTCTCTTGAAGTCAATGGGATCTGGTCAAGGGAAGCTGTAGACCATGCAGTTTTGATACAATGTAATTGATATGTTCTGGTTTCTGAAATGAGATTTTTATCTAATTCAAGTGGCTAATGCTAATAAAACTAACTTTTAAAAAAAGTGACTGTAAAGAGTTGAAACAGTTTAGCAGCTTGATTCAAAAGAAGCTCAGTGGAAAAGTGGATTGTTGAAACTTAATATAGATTTTCCAGAAAACATGTTTTCTTTCCCAGCATGATCAGCCTTTTAATCTTTCATATAACTTTAGATGCACTTAAAATGTGGAAGTAATGCTTATAATTTACAAAATACAATCAGTAGGAGCAAAAAAAGAAAAATACCAGTGCACTTTAAATGACATCCATCTAAGTATATTTGAAGCCAGATTTCTATCCTTTTCTTTTAACAGTACATCTTAACAGTACATCAATCAGACATGTTTATTTGCAGAATTTTTCCCAAGCAAAACAGTGTATCTGTCTTAGTTGTTCTGCATTTTGTTCATTTTAAGCACGTTTGCACTAAAGTGTTCTACTTCAAGCTATTCTCAATTCAATTTGAAGTGAAAGGTTTTTGAGTTGAGATAATTTACATATAAAAGCTTTACTGTACATTTTATAAAATGACTGCGTTCAGAAAACAACCATTTCAATTTAACAGTATTGTTATTCTGCAAGCTGAGCTGCATCCCTCCCCACTCCCTCTTGGGGTTTGTTTGGGGTTTTTTTGTGCTTTTACTAACAATATTTGTTCTTGTCTTAATTTTAAATTGTTAGTGGCTGAAAATGTATGTGCTTTTTCAGATAATAGTAAAACTGACTACAGACCCCACTATGCTCTGTCCTGTTAGGTATATAGATTTTTTTTTTAATGTATTTCTTTGTTCAGGGTAATCTGGAAATGACAGGTATCCAGTTCTTTTGGCCATGTCTTTTTTGTAAAGAAGTAATGATTGTGGGTGGCAATTTTAAGCTAAAAATCCTTGTACTCTATTTTGAATTTTGAAAACGACTCTTTGGATTTTATTGTATTACATCAATCCCTGGTAGCCAGTCAATGAGTTTTAGTACACTGTATCATAGCTTGTCTTAGAGAAGCATAGCCATGCAAACAAGATTTCAGAATGCCATATTTGTATAATAGAACAAGATGACAGTGCTTCAAATTATGGGACCCTGGATCAGAAAAAGGAGGTCTGACCGTATTAAAGAAAACACCAAAGTTTTATGGTATTACAAAATGATGCTGTGCTATATATTTATGTTGAAGATCTATTTATTCTTCTTGCTCATGGATTAGGGCATTAAATTCCTTCAATTCTATTATACGTATAATAATCAGACACTGGTTTGTAATGGTTTCCTGCTAAATGGCGCTAGCTAATTTCTTTTGAAGAGAACAAACAACTGTTTTAAACAGGAGCCATAAAGTGACATTAAATTTAATATTCTCTTCTTAGAAAATGTTAAGCATATTGCTTCAGTCTTTCCAGCAAGAATACTTGTACAAGAAAAAATGAGTAAATGACCATCAGTGCTTATGGTTAAGATGACAGAACGTGGGCCTTGCAGAGTTTGAACTGATTGCAGGCAATGCACACATACATTATGTTAGTCTAAGAGACTAAGATAGTTAAAGTTTATTGTTATGCTCCTGTAGTCCATGTAGTGTTTGTATATGCAATACCATTTAAGTTAGCATCACCATAAACTGTGGTACTTTGTGTACCGCAGTTGTCAAGTGCCATAAATACACTATGTTACATTACAGCTGCAAGTACATCTTTAATTTATGTGGACTTTTAAGTCTAAAAAGTCATTTTAAATACAGAATCCAAAGTCAGTGTTATAATATTCAGGGCTAGTTGTTTGTTTATTATAGTCCAGTTTTAAGCTTCCAAGAAAATTAAGCCAGGTTTTGCACTCACTTGGTTAGGTTAAAAAAAAAATGGTTAACCAGTATCTCAGTATCCTTTTTTTTTTTTTTAAATAGTAAAGATCAAAGATCATAATCATTATGCATGGGCGACCTTTCCTTTTAACAGTCCTTTTAAAAGTCTGTCTGTATGCAATCCCTTTTGTCATATCAGTGTTGCAGTGACAGATTTGAGGAGGCTTATTTTAATTGGGAAGGTAATGCGTGTTTATCCATTTGCCAGTTAATGTTACAGTTTGCCCCGATACCAGGAGAATTATTCTGGAAAGATGAGACAAATGATATCTTCGTACTCTATAACTTGCGTCCTTAGCCCCCAAACACTCTTAACAATTCTTTCGTGGGTGTTGATAACCCTCTGCCCCAAAGAATCACAAACCTTCACTCTCTGTAATTCTGTTCTCTTAGTTGTTGAAGCTGTGTGTGTGTGTATGTGTGTGTCCAGAGGTTCTAAAGTGAAGTAACAAAGGGCCTCATTAAGGGCATCTGCTATCTTAGTTCCTATTTTATTCTGATTTTAACAGTGTTTCAACAGAAAGGATTAAATAAGGAAGAACAGACCATCATCTTTTTTTTTATTCCTCTTCTGTACCAAGCACACCCAGTGTGATTGCGACTGTACAAAGCTTTGCAATATAGATGGTGCAACCCCTCCTGGCACTGATTCACAGGTCATTCCAAACAGCGCTTCACAGCCAGTCCTAATATAGCTTGAAGGTAATCAGTGTGTGCTCTGAATGATGCCTTCTTTGTGCTGATAAATATTTTTTTTAAATATAAACCGGAATGCTGTGTTAGCTTCTTAAAATATATTTGTATCCATGATGCTGTGTAGGAAGGCATACAGTGCCAGGCAGCTGGTGAGCCATGCAGGTAGAAGTGCTTTCCATCACTGTGCAGGAGAGAGAGCACTGTCTGTGCTTTCTTAAACTGGGAGGTTTTGACCTTTTCCAAGTTGTGCAAAGTTTTGTGTGGTGCTGCATTGCCCCCTACTTAGGACTTGGACAGCCCGAAAAGGATATATGTATCTTATGATATCCCTGTCTTGCTACAGTATTGTGTAACCAAAAAAAAAAAAAAGAAAAGAAGAATAAACCATTGCCAAGTCACCAAAATGGGGAGATAAGTGCTTCCCCTTTTCAACGTGCATTCTGCAAAAGAATGTCCTCCCTTGTTGCTGATTAGCTTGCTTTTCAGACGTATTGTACAGGATGGAGGATGCTGATCAAATTTTACTCTAGGACTCTTCTGAAATTTGATATTACCAGGAGGTATTCAGAATAAAAATGGTTGTTTGAGAAGAGCTCTTGGAAGAGCCACATACCTAGTACCTCATCAGTCAACCAGCATACTTGATATGACAAGTCTTTCAGAAGGACCATTTTCAGAGATGCTGCTGACTTTGAGGGAAATGCACCACTCTTCAGAGCACAGATGGGTACCTTTATATTTGCAGTTCACAAGGCACAGCCTTGTCAAAGAGCGCCATAATACCATTTGATAGAGAATTGTTAAGACTTTTTTCTCTTTTTTTAGGATTATAGGAATGTAAGGCTGCAAGGGGCCTCATGAGGCCATCTAGTCCAGTCTCCTGCACAAGGCAGGGTCATTCCAGACTAGACCATCCCAGCCAATTGTCTGTATAACCTGCTCTTAAACTTCCAAGGACGGAGATTCTGCAATGTGTCTAGGTAGCCTGTTCCAATGCTTGACTGCTGCAGAGTTAAAAAATTCCTCCAAGTCCTGTTCCCTGTAGCCGCAGAAAAAGCACATCTCTGTCCTCTCTGTAATCACCCTTCAGGTATCATAGAATCATGGAAAATGAGGGTTGGAAGGGACCTCAGGTGGTCATCTAGTCCAACCCCCTGCTTAAAGCAGGACCATCCCCAACTAGATTATCCCAGCCAAATCTTTGTTTAGCTGGGTCTTAAAAACCTCCAAGGATGGAGCTTCGACCACCTCTCTGGGTAACCTGTTCCAGTGTTTTACTACCCTCCTAGTGAGACAATTCTTTCTAATATCTAAGTTAAACTTCCCTTGCTGCAGCTCGAGACTTGCTCCTTGTTCTGTCATCTGCCACCACTGAGAACAGTCCAGCTCCAGCCTCTTTTGAACCACCCTTCAGGTAGTTGAAGACTGAAAATAAATCCCCTCTGTCTCCTCTTCTCTAGACTAAATAAGTCCAGTTCCCTCAGCCTTTTCTCAGAAGACATGTCCCCCCGCCCCCTCACCATTTTTGTCACCCTCTGCTGGACTCTCTTTAATTTGTCCACATCCTCTCTGCAGTGGGGGGCCCAAAACTGGACACAGTACTCCAGATGTGGCCTCACCAGTGCTGTATAGAGGGGAATAATCACTTCTCGACCTACTAGCAACACACCTACCAATGCAGCCCAGTATGCTGTTAGCCTTCTTGGCAACAAGGGCACACTTTTGGCTCATATTCAGATTATTGCCCACTGTAACCCCCAGCTTATTTTCTGCAGAGCTGCTGCCCAGCCAGTCAGCCCCAGCCTGTACTGGTGCATGGGATTGTTCTGTCCTAAGTGCAGGACTTTGCCCTTGTCCTTGTTGAACCTCATGAGATTTCTTTTGGCCCAATCTTCCAATTTGTCTAGGTCACTCTGAATATTTCAAGGTATTTCAAGAATGTTATCAAATCCCCCCTCAGTCTTTTTTTTCCTCCAGACTAAATAACCCTAGCCCTTTCAGCCTTTCTTTAAAGGTTATACTTCCCAGGGCACAAATAATTTTTGTTGTTCTGTGCTGGACTGTTTCCAAACTCTTCTTTCCTTCCCTATTTACAGTAGAAACTTGGATGGGATGGAGTGCAGGATAAAGACCATATCATGATGTGTAGTTGCACTGAGAAAAAGTCATTTTTATTTTTGTGCTCATTTAAGACTATGTCGAAATAGTCTGGTATTTATTAGTAGCAAGTTTCTCCCTCTCCCTCTGTATCTTTCTCTACTTTTTTTTTTCATGAATCCTACTTGATCAGGATGTGCAAGACCCAGGAGTACGGTCTCTTATCTGGTAGTTAATACCTTGGCTAATATTTTACTGTCAACATTAATTAGAGATATGCAGTGGTAACTGGCACAGTGATCTGGCACTCTCCCGTTCTTGAGAACAACAGAGATTAGAGCAATGAATAGTGTAAGGGCAAGATGGCTCTCTCTAAGGGCTGACCCAGATACCTTAGATAGAGGTGGAGAAAGAATGGGACTCCTGTCAGATTGTTTCTGTGTTTGCAGGCGATTGTAGTGCAGATTGTAGGGCAGACTTTTTCTAATAATGGGAGCTAGATTGTGTCTCACTGGGTTCTTCCTTCCCTACCCCTTGATCCCCCCTTTTTCATACTTGCACAAAGAAAATGCAGAGCACTTCCTGGGTTCTCTCTCTCTCATACAGGAGGTCTGTTCAAAGTAATTAAGCTATCCTCTCAAAGGCCTCATGCAGCCATAGTGGGTTCTGTGTAGGGTGACCATCCAGGACAATGTGAAATACGGGATACCGCCCCTTCCTCCTCTCCCAAAGTCAGTGGTGCTGTTACAGGTAGAGGCAGGGGCAGGGTGGCTGGTGCAGCTCTGCTGTTACTATTCAAGCAGCTAATGTGGTCCATGGCCCATTAATGACCCATTGTTCTTTACTTCACAGGTGTTAGCAATCATCTCCCCTTTTTAATGGTCGTTCCACTAATCAAGCTAACCTGTTTTAGGGCAATGTGGCTGTCTGCTAGGGCTTCCTATTTCACAGCTAGTGCTGCTGTACCTCCCCACTGGCTGTGCCCCACACCCAGGATGCTTGTTCTAATTTTCACTGGCTGACCAAGAATGGCCTTCAAAATCTGGACTGTCCTGGCCAAACCAAAGTGGATGGTTATCCTGGTTGTATAGCACCGGCAGTGAGGTCAGGAACACTATCTCAAACTTGCTCTATCTACTGCTGTCCCGTGCCATAGGCCTGGTGAGCATTAAAAAGGAGGGGGAAAGAGTAGAAAGCACCAGTTAGCTCCATCAGGGACTTGCTAGCAAAGATATGAAGGGGACACAGTGTGCAACAAGGGATTACATAAAGACTCTGTGGGTATACTGGGAAGCAGATACAGAGTGGTTATTCCTTCTCCTTTTCTCCAGAAGCTCCTGTGGGCAAGTGAAAAGTGCAGTGGACCAGGACCCAGGAGACAAAGGTTCTGCAGCCTTTGAGGTGCTTATTGAACCTCAGGAGATTCTTTTGGTCCAACCCTCCAATTTATCTGGGTCTCTCTGAATCCTAGCCCTACCCTCTATTGTATCTACTCCTCCCCCAAACTTGGTGTCATCTTCAAACATGTTGATGGTGCACTCTATCTCATCTTACCAGATCATTGATGAAAATATTGAACAAAACCAACCCCCAGGGTCCACTTGATTACCTACTGCAAACTAGACATTGAGCCATTGACTGCTACCCTCTGAACCCAGTGACTCACCCTATCTTATGTCCACCTTACAGTCCATTCATCTATCCCATACTTCTTTAGCTTGCTTGCAGCAATGTTGTGGGAAAAAGCCTTGCCGAAGTCAAGGTACACCACATCCATTGGTCTTCCTGTATCCACAAATCCAGTCATCTCATCCTAGAAGGCAGTCGGGTTGGTCAGGCATGACCTGCCCTTGGTGAATCCAAGCTGACTGGTCCTCATTATCTTTTTCACCTCCCAAGTGTGTAGAAATTGATTCCTTGAGGATCTGTTCCACAGTTTTTCCAGGGACCGAGGTGAGGCTGACTGGTCTGTAGTTCCCAGCATCCTCCTTTTTTCCTTTCTTAAATATGGGCTCTATCTTTGCCCTTTTCCAGTCATCTGAGACCTTTCCCCAGTGCCATGAATGTTCTGATGTAATGGCCAGTGGCTCTGCAATCTCATCAGCCAACTCCCTCAGCACTCTCAGGTGCATTCTTTCTGGCCCATGGACTTGTACACATCCAGCTTTTCTAAATAGTCCCTAACCTGTTCCTTTTCCACTGTTGGCTGCTCACCTCCTCCCCAAAATGTGTGTCAGGTGCAGTAGTCTGGGATTTGGCCTTGCCCATGAAGACTGAGCTGAAAAAGGCATTGAGCACTTCTACCTTTTCTGCATCCTCTGTCACAAGTTTGCCTCCCCCATTGAGTAAAGGACCTGCACTTTCTCTGATCCTCCTCTTGTTGCTGACATACTTGTATAAACTTTTCTTGTTACCCTTCACATCCCTTGCTAGCTGCGACTCCAGTTGCTCTTTGGCTTTCCTGATTTCAGCCCTGCATGCCCGCGCAGTACTCCACCCTAGTTGTTTGTCCAAGTTTCCATTTCCTATATGCTTCCTTTTTGTGATTTAGTTTACTGAAGAGTTAGTTCCCTGCTAAGCCAAGCTGATCTTCTGCCATACTTGGTAGTCTTCCTGTGCATCAGGATGGTTTGTTCTTCTACCTTCAGTAAGGTTTCTTTAAAGGTCTCCTGGACTCCTCTCCCCCTCAGACCACCCTCCCAGGGGATCCTGTCAATGAGTTTCCTGTATGAGTTGAAGTCTCCTTTTCTGAAGTCCAGAGTCTGTATTCTGCTGCCCTCCTTCCTTCTTTTCCTCACTTCTGAAGAGAGGCTGAAGGAACTGGGCTTATTTAGTCTGGAGAAGAGAAGACTGAGAGGGGATTTCATAGCAGCCTTCAAGTACCGGAAGCAGGGTTTGAAAGAGGATGCATTTGGACTGTTCTGGTGACAGATGACAGAACAAGGAGCAACAGTCTCAAGTTACAGGAAGGGAAATTTAGGTTAGATATTAGGAAGAATTTTCTCACTAGGAGAATAGTAAAACACTGGAACAGGCTATCCAGAGAGGTGGTGGGATCTCCATCCTTGGAGGTTTTAATACCCAGCTAGACAAAGCCTTGGCTGGGATGATCTAGTTGGGGATGATTCTGTTTTGAGCAGATGTTTGGACTAGATGACCTCTTGAGGTCCCTTCAACCCTCATTTTCTCTGATTCTATGATCCTGAGCTCAATCTCGTAGTTGCTGCTGCCCAAGTTGCCATCCACTACTACATTCCCCACTAATTTTTCCCTGTTTGTGAACAGCAGGTCAAGAAAAGCACAGCTCCTAGTTGGCTTCTCCAGCACTTGCACCAGATAGTTGCCCCTGACACTCTCCAAAAACTTCCTGGATTGCTTATGCACTGCAATATGCTCTCCCAGCCCCCGTCAGGGTGATTGAACCAGGGCCTGTGATCGAGAAACTTCCTCTATCTGTTTGAAGAAAGCTGCATCCATCATATCCTCCTCATCTTTTGGTCTGTAGCAGACAGCCACCACAACATCCCCCTTGTTGCTCTCCCCTCTGACCCTAACCCAGAGACTTTCAACAGGCCTCTCTCCAGTTTCATATTGGAGCTCTGAGCTCTTTTACATAAAGCACAACTCCTCTTTTCCCATGAGTGTTCTTCATGAACAGTTTGTACCCATCCATGACAGTGCTCCATTCATACGAGCTCCCACCAAGTCTCTGTTATTCCAATCATGTCATAGTTCCAGGGCTGTGCAAGGACTTCCAATTCTTCCTGCTTGTTTCCCAGGCTCCGTGCATTCGTGTACAGACACCTGAGATAACTAGCTGATGGCCCTACTTAGGAAGAATGAAAACACCTCTCCCATTGCTCCCTCCTACTCATGCTTCCTCCAGGTCACCCACTTCCTCACTTACCTCAGAGCTTTGGTCGCCATCCCCAGGTGAACCTAGTCTAAAGCTCTCCTGACTAGATTAGCAAGCCTGTCTGTGAAGGTGCTTTTCCCCTTCTTCCTAGCAATCCTTCTTCATGGGACATCGTCCTGTGATTGAAGAAGCCAAAGTCTTGCTGACGACCCCATTTGCGCAGCCATGCATTGATCTGTGGATAAAAAATAGCTTGCAACTGCCAACTATTTTAAATAATCAGTAAGGACTCTATAGCCCAAGCCATGTGTTTACAAGAATATGTATGTCATACTTTTCCAACTTTTTCACCAAAAAAACAAACAAAAAATTCTATTTTTCCTATGTAAAAAATCATTTAATCCCCTTGCTTCTTGAAGAGCTGAGGCTTCAGAGATGTCAGATAATCATATTTCCCATTCTTGGGGCATAATTTTATTTAATTGTTTTGCTCTTCCTCTACTTTTCAGTTGAGTAGAAGATAAGAAAAGCTAGATATGCTTAAATCTCCATGCTGTTTTTTCTACTTCCTGATACCCGAGTAGTGCTTCTGATGTGCCTCACTGTAAAAAAAATAAAAATTAAAACCTCATTTTGCAAATATCTACAAAACACATTATCCAGCAGCAGCAAGGTACTAAATCATAGCTAGCAGGTGGTTGAGCAGGCACATTGGATTAACCTGCTTGAACCATGTCCAGGTGACCTAGAGCATGGTCTGATATGATAGAAGGTCCTTCAGAGGCCAAGAAATACTAATTTTAATATATAGCACTATATCTATGAACTTTAAATCTAGCAGGGCATATTAAAAGAGAATGTATATGCTAGTATAATGGCTATGGACCCCATAACACAGATAATATGGTCTGTTTTTAAATACCATCGCTTCCTTTATTTTCATTCTGTTGCTAGCACTGTTTAATCTGATTCATTACATTTGATCTCCAAAGTCTGTTTATCTTTTATCTTGGATGACGCAGCCCTTTCAGAATGTGCATTGGGCTTTTTTTTCCCCAACAGTTATCAGTTGGTAGATCTGGTTTATATTGAACTGCATTTGCTGCAGTTCACAAACTACTGAAGAAACTTGCTAATGTATTACAGAGATTGCTACTATAACATGAACTTTGGGATTTATGTTTTGGTTGGCTACCTGGCCTTAAGCAAGTCAACGTAGAGTCCTAAGCAGCCAATCTTCCAACAGCCAGAAATTCTGATTATATTTCTTTTACAAAGTTTTTAACATTTTTATAGACATGTTGACCTCCGTGTAAGTAGGTCATTAGCATTGATAAGGTTGTATAAGGAAACGGTTTCTTTCAAGATTTTTTAAGCCTAAGAAAAAACCATTCTGTTTCTCTTCATTTTTTTCCTTTTAAAACCAAAACCTTGTTTATGGGTATGTCAGGATTAAGATGTGTTATTTAAATAGATTCACTTATTAGGAGATTGATGACACATTTTCAAATATAAAATATTGAAGCAAAGGTTTGAAGCGCTGTGTTCTGTTTTAGTCAGGAATTTTGCAACACATGGCTCATATTGAGAGAAACCCAATGCATGTACTTTGACATTATAATGAATTATAATGCAGGGGCAAATTAGTTATGGGCAGAAAAGGACATTGGAAATAGCAGACTATAGAAAACTACAAAAATACCACCCTGTAAACAGCGCATAAGAGAGAGAACAATAAAAACAAATCCAAAACTGTCCTGAAAGTGATTTGAGTATGTTGTAAAACACATATAATGTAATAGATCATTTTTGTTGATGATTTAAAACTGATTTAATGATGCCTTCTTTGGTAAAGTGCTTGGAGATTCAAACACTATTTAAGATGTAGGTATTATAATAATCTTTAGTCCTAACCTCTTTATGATGTAGCTTGGCTAGAGTTTCAGTGTTACTCCTCTAGGGAGGAATCACAGCAGTTTATCTACAAGATCTTGACGTCATGTGTCTGACAGCTTCTCTGCGGGAACATCCTCTGGACTTTTTTCAATGTATTTATTTTTTCCATTCTAATTTGTCTTTAAATGTGGGAAATATAAGGGCCTAATCCTCTAAGGTGCTGAGTGCCTTCAACTTCCTCTGTGTTTAGTTGAAATTGAGAAAGCTCATTATGTTGCACAGTTGAGCCCCAAGTCATCACAAAACTGAAACACAGGCCACCATCAAGAACTGGAGATACTTTCAGGTGAGAAGTTACTGTGCAGACTCCCTAGTTTTAACTCTGAACCATGAACCATTGTCTTCCGTTCTCGTGTGCCTTTCCCCTGTACTGGACCCCTTTGAAGAACTGACTTCTAGGTATGCTAAATAGATCTGAACAGTTAAGATTCGGGGAAAAGAGTCAACATGTTGCCTCATTTTACCTGTCACTGAGACCAATTCAAAACTACTTCTCCAAACAAATGGTAAAATGTATGTGTTAATCCATTTGCCACCCAGACCTCTTTAATTTTTCCAAATTAATGCATTCTTTTAAAATATAAGTCATCTGAGAGCCACTTTCTATTGAAAAGTGGTATAGAAAATATTGTTCCTTAAGGATAAAAAGAAAAAACTGAGAAAAGTGAGACTATTTAAAATATTTTCCAGTAAATTTTAACCAGCACTTACCACAAGCAAGTAGTAAGTGCTGGTTAAAATTTAACCAGCACTTTATCAAACACCTCCCCCATATGCTGTTTTGTAACTAAGAATGTAAGGAGTCTCCACTATGGATGACCACATAAGGAGATACCACTATGGATGACCATTTAACTATTTATGTAGGATTTGGCCTGTGAACTACAATAAGTTTGTGCATGGAAAAAGTTTGTGTATGGGGGGGAGACATAGAAAAAAGATAATTCTACTTATTGGGTTTGAGAGCGACCCCACTTCTCCAACTTGAGCGGGGTGCGGTGGGGTTCTTTTCTTTTCTTTTCTTTTCTTTTCTTTTCTTTTCTTTTCTTTTCTTTTGTTCTATGTGCTGTTTAAAAAAGCAAGTCATTGTGAGATTAGAGGGGGTGGATTCAATGCTCCCCAGTGGCTGATTTGGTTTCTAGCACACAGATGTGGTAAATGCCGGGTTCTCCTTATTCAGGACTTGCATGGGGAGGTTATTTATATCCTTGGCTGGTAATTACTTTGACAGGAATTTAGAGAATCATTTCAAACTGTTATTCAGGCTAAAACAAACTCAGGCCTACTCAGTACCTGAAAGAAGAGACTTACAAGAGGCTAGACTAGGAAGAGGTATTGACGGTGTTGACTCATCCTGCGACATGGTTCCCACCCAGACACTAAGAAAGTAATACCTTAGTGGTCTGAGGGTGTACTATGAATATTGTGTCACTGCCTTTCGGGTAACATGAAATCAAGATTCTTGACACCGTGTTAAATGATGATCTGGGAAAGGACCACACACAATACTAGAGTGCTTGACCTCTGTCTCGTGGCTAAATTTCAAGGTGGGAAATCAGGATTTATTTGTGGTCAGAGTGCCGGAAATCTATTCTTCTATGCCACTGCGCCTTTGTTTAAGGACAGAAAATCTCTAAGAAGACGTTTAAACCAAGAAAGCCTGGACTGCTTTGGAACATTGTGGTATTTCCATACTTGAAAGGGAAACAGTAACGCAAAGTCAGAGAAGATTTTCTTGAGCTGGGTTTGTAAAGAAAAGCTCGATTGTTAGTTCAGAACCAAATTAGCTGCCTATTGAAACCAATTGTAAGAATTCCCATTGACTTTAATGGGATCTGGGGTCTGGCTCTGTAATTCCTCTTACCCCATCTCGAATAGTCCAGATCAGATGTGTTTGTGAGATATTTTAAAAACTGATTTCTACATATATACATGGGGTAATCAATGATTATCAGAGGACAGGACATTTATGACGAAAACAACTCCTTTCCCAGTGACTCAGTAGGGAGGATGAGAGTCGATTATTCTATACGGCTTTACAAAAAAATACGGGTAGAATTTTTTCTGTAAATGTAGAACGTTTTGGTCTAAATATTCAAACCAGACCTACTTACAACTTCCCTGTTTCACCAGAGAGCAGAAGCAAAGCATAAGCACTATCCAAGTGCACAAGGCTCTGCATTTACCATTCCATGTTTGGGGGGTCAGACTTGGCAGGACTATTTGTGTTTGCTTTGGTTTTGCTTGTATTTAGCATGTAACATTTAAAAGCCCTTCATGGCTGAAGAGTTTTTATTGTAAACATAAAACATTAATTTAAACATTAAACATTTACAGCTGCTTTTTAGTACATAAATTTCACAGACCTTCCAAGACAGTCATTTTTGTTTTAATATTTTTCATTTTCAGACCTGCTCCAAGGTTGCGGGGAGAGGGGAGAAAAACAGATGACTGATAAAATACCTCGTGTTTAGATCTCCTTGCTGGAAAGCAACATTCTTAACGCAGTAAAGAATTCCTATTAAATGGGGGGTAAATACAAGCTTTGCCAAGGAAAGCAAACATTCCCACAGTTTTTTAGTTTTTCTTCTTCTTTTTTTTTTTTTAACAGTCCTTCTGCAAAGCACTCTGAACATATAAAAAAAGAATGCCAATAGCAAAGAAACAAGTAGAAGATGTTGCCTGACAGCCTTAGTGTTTCAAAGCTGCTTGGTGGTTTTGTTGCAATACAGAAAGCTGCCGTATGGGCCTCTCAGACTGAGGCTGTAGCGTTTATTTGACCGTCTGAAGGTGTGAGCTCTGTAGAGGTAGGGGGCTTAATTGTCCTGCTGTGTAAACCAGGTCGCTTCATTGCTTCAATGAATGGTCATGGGCAGATTGCACAAGCCAAGAGAAGACTCGGTGTTTGTGCTGTCACTGAGGGAGTCTGGGACCTTATTTTTCACCTGTGGGAGTATAAGCATGACTGAAACAATATTCAGAGGAAGTCTTCGGTTGTCACAAAAGACATGATATGAGACTTTGAGGATAAACATAATAAAAGGGG
This sequence comes from Alligator mississippiensis, assembly GCF_030867095.1. Classification (NCBI taxonomy): domain Eukaryota; kingdom Metazoa; phylum Chordata; order Crocodylia; family Alligatoridae; genus Alligator; species Alligator mississippiensis. Next base: position 68,369,909 of record NC_081833.1, read on the forward strand.
AAATTTGTATGGACATAATTTCATAGATTTCATAGACATTAGGGCTAGAAGGGACCTCGGAAGATCATCGAGTCCAGCCCCCCGCCCAAAGGGCAGGAAGACAGCCGGGGTCATAGGATCCCAGCAAGATAAGCATCCAGTTTCATCTTGAAGGTGTTCAATGAAGGCGCTTGAACGACCTCCGGTGGCAGGCTGTTCCAGACCTTGGGGGCTCGGACAGTAAAGAAATTCTTCCTTATGTCCAGCCTGAAACGATCTTGTAGTAGTTTGTGACCATTCAACCTCGTCATCCCTTGGGGCGCTCTGGTGAACAAACGTTCCCCCAGATACTGGTGGTCACCCCTGATAAACTTGTAGGTGGCCATCAGATCACCCCTGAGCCTGCGCTTTTCCAGGCTAAAGAGCCCCAGGGCTCTCAGCCTGTCATCGTAGGGTCTGCTTCCCTGACCTCTGATCATGCGCCGCGTGGCTCTTCTCTGGACTCTCTCAAGCTTCTCCACATCCTTTTTGAATTGTGGAGCCCAAAACTGGACGCAGTACTCCAGCTGCGGCCTCACGAAGGCCGAGTACAGGGGGAGAATGACGTCCCGGGATTTGCTTGAGAAGCATCTATGGATGCAAGCCAGCATTTTGGTCGCTTTACTAGCCGCAGCATCGCATTGCAGGCTCATGTTCATCTTGTGGTCAATGATGACCCCCAAGTCTCTTTCTTCCATAGTGCTAGCCAACACAGCACTGCCGAGCCTATAAGGATGCTGCGGGTTTTTTTTCCCAAGGTGGAGAACCTTGCATTTATCGGCGTTGAACACCATCAGATTCTCGTCCGCCCACTTGCTGAGCCTGTCCAGGTCAGCCTGGATCACCCGCCTGTCTTCTGGTGTGGATGCTTTGCCCCAAAGTTTGGTGTCATCTGCGAACTTGGCCAGTCCACTTCTGACTCCAGTGTCCACATCATTAATGAAGATGTTGAACAGTATGGGTCCAAGGACAGAGCCCTGGGGGACCCCACTGGTCACAGGACACCACGATGAGTGACTTCCATCAATTACTACCCTCTGGGTCCGACCCCGGAGCCAATTTTCCAGCCAGTGGATCGTGGGGGACCCAAGGCGACAATTGGCCAGTTTCTCCAAGAGACAATCATGGGACACCAGATGGAAGGCTTTTTTGAAGTCAAGATATATGATATCAATCTCATCTCCCTTGTCCAGATGATAGGTCACCTGGTCGTAGAAGGAAATGAGATTGGTCAAGCTCATTTATTCATTCATTAATGGTCATCTGGACAGCTTTCATCTTTTCCGAGGGAGAGCAACACAAGGTCTCCTATTCCATTCCTTCCCTGCAAACAGAGCTGACCCTAGGGGTGTGCGGGGCCCGGGGCATATCAGCCTGTGGCGGGGAGAGAGGGGGGTGGCATGTGGCCGGAGCAGGGGTGGGGGGAGAGGAGGGGTGTTGAGCGGCCAGAGCATGGAGCTGGTGGTATGCAGCGGCCGTGTGGAGTGGTGGTCTACTTGGCACTGTCCGTGGGGTCTGTTACGGCACTGTCTGTGGGGCCCAGGGCGGTCACCCCAATTCGCCCCCTGCAAAGCAAGGCTCTGCCCTCAAACACCACAGTATACCACGAGGGAACACAGATGTCCAAAACGTTTTATGCAATAACAGGTCTTCAGAAAGGCCCTTTTCCTCCTACCAGGTATTTAGCAAATCCATGCATCTGTGAATGCCATTTTTAGGTAACACTTTCAGCACTTCAGTGCCGCACTGGGTGTGTGCCAACGAGCTTGTTCTTTTGGAGTGACCAGCACTACACAAATGCAGCTACATTATGTCTCCTTTGGGGCATAGAGCAGGCATGCTTCATTGTATTGCTCCCTAGCATGATCCTTTGATGGTATTAATATGTCCTTAGGGATTTTCCTAAACTGTCAGTCAACCTATGGGTTTGTAAGAGCAACCTATTCTGTGCCCTCATCCACACTATGTATCCACGTCTTCACATATTTCATAGTATGGAGTGGAGGGCATAGGGCTTGGACTACCAGAATAGTTTTTGATGATCTTTTGATATTGGGCAGGAAAAAATAAAGGAAGACAGCTATAGATTATCAGAATTAGAAATATAGGGAGTAGCTGCTGATTACAAAATTGTGTTGCTGGAAATGGAAGAGTTTAGGATTGTGGTGAGGCCAGACAGTTTTTTGACCCTCAAATTCTGTGGCGGTCTTTAAAAATCTATGCAGTAGGAGTTAATTTCTCCACCTGACTGTGAGCAGACTACAGAGGTGGAGCTTTTAGTTTCAATAAAACTTGAAACTTGAAGGAAAAGATGGCCAAGGAAGCTCTGGAAAAGAAGAGAAGTATAGCCAAGAGGAGTCTCTGGACTGTAAATGAATATCTATTTGAATATTGTATGGGCAGTCTCCACAAATAGATGCAGCTCAGTCTTCACTGTGTGTGAAGGCTGAGCAAGGAAGTGGGGCCTTTTTCATGCCAGGTAGCCTGCTTAAGAAACCCTCGGGAAAACTACTTTCCTAGGTAGTGTGGAGTAAACCTAGGTGGAGGGCCATGAGGTGGAACTCCACCTTACACAGAAGGCCGTGGTAGACGAGGACCCAAACCTCATTACTGCCAGGAGGATTCAGGAGCTGTAGGAAGTCACCAGAGCACAGTCGGCAGCATTGGCAAGGGAAAGAAATGCAGCCAGGCCACTAAGGGACACACCATTTAAGTGTTTCTTTTCACCTGCCAGTGCCTGTGCCCCTCCATTGTATTGCCTCAACTTCTTTGAGTTGAGCTTCTCCTCCCATCTCTGTGGGCACTGCTAGTAGGCATTATGAATGAAATTCAGCATAGTCTGCCCTCAGTCTTTAATTTATAAACAATTTGCTTTTTTTGGCTTTAATCAGCAGGGAGTTTTATCCAGCAGTAAAATATTGACTTTGGCCTTATGTGAGAAGCGGGAGAAACATTTTCTGAAGTGGTCAGATCTTGAAAGGCATGGAGATACCTGGACATACAGAAGGGTATCTCCTGGGATTTTGAAAACTCAGCCCTTAGGCGTTTCAGTTCCATTTTCAAAGTGATTTAGGCTATTAGGAGCCTCAGTCTCATTGAAAGGCAATGTGTGCTCTTTAAATTTTACCCAAGAAAGGTGCTTCCTCCTTGGAAGGAGCTGATGGAGTTGTTACGGAAATATTTCACTCAATGACATAACTTAGATGCTCAGTCATGTAGACATATTTAGTTCATATCTGTGTGTATGTGTGTGTGTGTATGGATAATTAAAAAGCAATCTAAAGAGACCTTGAAGGGAGCATGTCAACAATGAAGCGAAAATACTACAAGGTTGTTAAATTACCTGAAGAGATGCATGTAGAAAAAGTGGGGACTAGTGGCTTATTCTACTGGCAAAATCTATTCAGTTAGATGTTACCTAGATTAGAATTTTTAACTTGATTTTATTAATTGCCAATTAATTCAAAATGGATAAAGCATTTGTGATGCTAATCGGGGCACTCTACAGATATGTTCCAGGACCCATAATCATTTGTGGCTTTGTTTGCCTTAAAATAAATATTTGTGGATTTTCCTGAATTCCATTTACAAATATGTTAGCTATGTCAAATGAGTTGGCAATCAATTAACTTGAGTTTAGAAACTGTAGTCTAGACATGCCCTTATAATCAGCATATGTACTTTATATGAATGTTTAATGTATACTCATATTACATTTCATGATGATATTAAATCTGCATCCAGATAACTTTATGACAGAGCAAATAGGTGCTATGGGGAAGCATTTTCAAAGCACTGCCATTAAAGACAGAGATGCTTTTTTTTTTCTTTTAGAGAAAAACGCAAAACCGATGTCGAAGGCTGCACAGCTAGCAAACTTTTTTTTTCTTCCACATGTTGTCTCAAAATTAGTCTGTACATGTCAGGGCAAAATTAAATCTGTAATTTAGGCCCCTGGTAGATGTTAATCTTGACCTGCAGTTAACCTTTAATCACGTCGCAAGTAGTAATCCTGCTACATGTTCAGGCAATTAATGTCACAACTTAATGGGAAACCAGCCATGGAAATGTTTCACAAAATATGTAACATTTTTGTGGCTGGTTTCTATTGTGCTTTAAATTGAATGCGTGGCAGGGTAGCACCCTCCATGGAGCCGCTTTCAGGGTAATACGTCAAGTGGACTTTATCGGCTGGGCCAGGGTGCTGGGTTGGAGGACCTGAAGGGCTCCCAGCAACCCAGCATGTTGCTTGCCTTGCTCTGCAGCTTTGGCAGTGGCTGAGGAGCAAGGCACATTGTGGCATGGGGTTGTGATGAGCTTTGCTGATCCCTGTGGTTTAGCAGCAGAATGTGTCTTGTTCCTCAGCCCCCACGGGAGCTCCAGGCCAGCGCAAGCACTATGCTAGGCTGCAGAGAGCCATAGGGTTCTCCATGACCTGGCATGTTGACTTTCTTGACCCACAGTTCCCAGGTACCCTGGGATTAAGGAGAAGCTCTCTGATCCTAGGGTTGCAATGTATCGGGACCTTTAAAAAAATGCATTCCCAACTCATGGGGGCTCCAGGATTAAGGAGGCCGGGATCATGATCCCAGCCTCCTCCTGCACTGGTTAGTAATAAAGGCACGGTTGGGATTGTGCATTCTGCCATGCGTATGTGGCATAGCAGGGTGTGTGATTTTTGGCATCAGGGATCAGACTCCATCATGCCAGTAAATATACATGTGTCGGGGGCTTTAAAGAAACAACCATATTGCCTTCTAGTGACAATTTTAAGCTCATTTTGAAATCTCCAGTAGTCGTTGAAATATATATTTTTTGTTGGTGTGCGTGTGTGTGCACGTATGCATGTGCATGCGTGTTTTACAGTCCTAACTTGTTAAATCTGCATTATGTTTAGCAAACCAGTAGCAAAAGCTTCCAAACCAGCAAGTTGCTTGGACTCATGAGCAACCCAAGCTAATACGAATGTTGGGAAAGTGTATTTATTTTATGAAAGACCTTCTCTTCCTAAACAAAACTATAATTACTTCTTGAATCCTGAAACTTCCCAGAAAAAATAACCGCTGGGATCACATTTTATGAATAAATGCTGTAGTTTAGGGGGGGAAAATCGTCAAAAAGACGATGGAAGCTTGGCCTGGATCAAGCCAGTAGTTTAACTTGTACAGTTTCCTGTCTCCAGCAGTAGTAATTACATTTGTACCTCTATATTGGTTAGGGAGGATTAATTAACACATACATAGTCTCTGGGTGCTGATGATAAGTAGGATTCAGTTACCTACGAATGAACGGACTTACCTTCATGCAGCTGCTTACTTGTCCATAGCAACCTGCGTATTCAGTTTCATGTCTATACTGAGGTTATAACATGCAGAAATTCTTCTTGAATATGGTAATGAACCCATTGCAATGTAAAGGCAACTTCCTTTTTTTCTCTATTTGGCATCTGTGCCATGTTAAGAGGTACGCAGCATCAGTTATTAATTTCCCCACTTGTCTTTCAGGCTTGAGTAGCTTAATTCCAATATCTTTCCACAGCTACATAGGATGGAATAGTTTTATCTGTTAGAACAGGTGGCTCAACTGTGGAATAATCACTGCTTCAGATTTATGCCATGGAGGGGACTGTAAGTGGAAGTTCACAGCGCAGTCAGGTTCCAAGCTAGGGCATCAGTCAAGAAGGCAGCAGGCTTCTTGCAGAGGTACCATTTCTAGGAAACTGTCAGTACCTGTTACAATGAGGTGAGAAGGTGATGTTTCAGTAAGAAAACACTGGATTACGGGGTGTTGTTTCTCTTAGGATGCTGCTAGTGAGCCTGAAAACTGCTTCCAAGAAGCTTACTCATGTGCTATGGAAAGACCGCGTGAAAACCGAAGACTAAACAGGTTTACAAAAACTTCTGAGTATCTGTGTTCATAACTGTAGAGTGTGTGCGCACATATCAAGTATACACTTATATTTGGACATATAGGGCACTTGCAGACCAGCATTTCATAGATTTCATAGACATTAGGGCTGGAAGGGACCTCGGAAGATCATCGAGTCCAGCCCCCCGCCCAAAGGGCAGGAAGTCAGCCGGGGTCATAGGATCCCAGCAAGATAAACATCCAGTTTCATCTTGAAGGTGTTCAATGAAGGCACTTGAACGACCTCCGGTGGCAGGCTGTTCCAGACCTTGGGGGGCTCGGACAGTAAAGAAATTCTTCCTTATGTCCAGCCTGAAACGATCTTGTAGTAGTTTGTGACCATTCGACCTCGTCATCCCTTGGGGCGCTCTGGTGAACAAACACTCCCCCAGATACTGGTGGTCACCCCTGATAAACTTGTAGGTGGCCATCAGATCACCCCTGAGCCTGCGCTTTTCCAGGCTAAAGAGCCCCAGGGCTCTCAGCCTGTCATCATAGGGTCTGCTTCCCTGACCTCTGATCATGCGCCGCGTGGCTCTTCTCTGGACTCTCTCAAGCTTCTCCACATCCTTTTTGAATTGTGGAGCCCAAAACTGGACGCAGTACTCCAGCTGCGGCCTCACCAAGGCCGAGTACAGGGGGAGAATGACGTCCCGGGATTTGCTTGAGAAGCATCTATGGATGCAAGCCAGCGTTTTGGTTGCTTTACTAGCCGGAGCATCGCATTGCAGGCTCATGTTCATCTTGTGGTCAATGATGACCCCCAAGTCTCTTTCTTCCATAGTGCTAGCCAACACAGCACTGCCGAGCCTATAAGGATGCTGCAGGTTTTTTTTCCCCAAGGTGGAGAACTTTGCATTTATCAGCGTTGAACACCATCAGATTCTCGTCCGCCCACTTGCTGAGCCTGTCCAGGTCAGCCTGGATCACCCGCCTGTCTTCTGGTGTGGATGCTTTGCCCCAAAGTTTGGCGTCATCTGCGAACTTGGCCAGTCCGCTTCTGACACCAGTGTCCACATCATTAATGAAGATGTTGAACAGTATGGGTCCAAGGACAGAGCCCCACTGGTCACAGGACACCACGATGAGTGACTTCCATCAATTACTACCCTGTAATGGCATGGCCGTGTGATATGTGGTGCCGCAAAAGCATTTGCAGTGCCACATACTGCACAGGCAAGTGTTCTCCGCACTGCAAGTGCGCGCTACCTGTGCATGCACTGCTCTGGTATTTTTTTCCACAGGTTTTTTTGCCCTCTGGTTATCCAGAGATCAAAAAAACCTGTGGGAAAAAAACCTGGAGCAGCATGCTCACAGGCAGCACATGCCGCTGAAAAGTGGAGCCAGGCCCAGCGAGAGCTGTACTGCGGCTGCCAGCCAGGCCCCGCTCGGTAGGATCACTGCTGTTGCAGTCCTGGGAGGCCCCCAGAATCCCAGGTAAGGCTGCTGGGGCCAGCCCAGTGCTGACCCCAGTCTTTGCTGCCGCCCCTGGAGTAACTTGCCACACGCCAAAGCGTGCATGGCACTGACGTTCCCTGGGGAGACGTAGCTGCAGTGCAAGGGGCGCCACTGCTACTTGTCCCCAGGGAACCAAACGTCTGCGCTCATCTGGACACAGTGATAGGGGCAAGGCTGGTAAGGGAGCATGCTGAAAGCTGGGAGGAGTATGCACAGAGTCCCATTTGAACTGTAGGGAAACCCATAGGCAGTTACTTATGCCTACAGCTACACTGGCCTACAGGGAGCCCTGAATTTAGTGGAGCAAAACTGGCTGAAGTCACCTGTGGCCCTACACTGTGCTGTACTTTCGGAGGGTTATAGAGGAGCACCTGACACCTGGATTCTCTTTCTAAAACGCTAGAACTCATAAGCGGAGGAATTCAGGCTTACGTGGGGTGTAAGGCCTGGTTCTCAAATACAATCAATGAAGTGCACGGAATTTTAAATAGGCCCTAGGGAAATGGAGACAAAAATTGAGCATGTTTTAGCACCTAGCAAACCCTTCCCTAAGTCAAAAAGTGGTCAGCAGTAGCAACAGCTGCAGCATTATTCTCTTGCCCCATATTTGATTAGGGTCTGAAATTTGGAGACTGTTTAGCGTCATGTGCATACCTGGGAGCTCTGCAGGACTGGAGTAGACTAAGTATAAATCAGATGTCCCAAGATTTCGGCAACAAGCCTCCTAGCAGCCAAGCAGCTTCCAAAGGAATTTCCAAACCATGGAGGCAGCAACTGGCAACATCAGGACCACCCTCTTCATTGAACTCCCAAGTTCCTGTTTCAAACGCCAGAAGGTACAACGATTTCTTTTAAAAAAGAGGCCATGTTTCACACTTCTAAAACAACCTAGTCCTGATCTCAGAGACGGATCAAGTATTTTCGGTGAACCTTTGCTGGAAAGTCAATCTGAGGCTGATAATGCATGGAAAAATTCAGCCTCAGTTGTTAAAGTTTTGTAAAGTTGCTGAAAAAGAAGCTTATAATGGAAAATTTCAGGCAATGTAAGGGGGAGTGGGGTACCAGCCCTCCGTGTTGTCTTGGAGGGGGTGACAACATTGCATCTCCCCCACCCACATCCCACAAATCTGCCATGGCAGAAATAGCCCTGTACTGCCCGACCATAGGAGCTGGGCAGGCACAGCCCCTCAGCCAGGAGCGTGCTTTATGCATGTAACAAATGCTAGTCTACATGTAAGACGCACAAGTCCTGCTGCAGCTACACCAAACAGTTTACATCTTACTTCAAGAATGCAATCATATTCCACCCAATGAGATGCCTGGAAGTGCATATACCGTTTAATTTGTGTGTGTCATATTACAGAAACAGTGAAATTGTTAAGGGGTTAGACTGTAAGTTTTATATTACTAGCATCTATATATTACTTTGTATTGTATATACACACCCAGAATGGAATGTCGATTGGTGTAATGATTTGATCTAGTAACTTAAAGAAATTTGGGTCCTGATGTTTCCCCAGCATGTCCCACTGATTTAAAAAGCATCAACATACTATCCTTATACATTTTCTATCTCCTTATCTGTTTAGAATGAATGAAGTGAATAGTGTAAATGAGAACAAGATTCATTTTTTTCACTGTGGCTTTTGCCTTTCCTCCACCTCTCTTCTACTCTAAGAACAGATTCTGATATGTTTATTGCTTCATCACTATAAGGTTAATGTGTTCGTATTTTCCCTAATCAGTTTGTAGTAGACCATTAGTACTCCAGGTCAGCAAAGATTAAGGACCCTTTTACAAGAAAAGCATTACAGCCTCCAGGAACTCTGATCAGCTTGTCTTTATTAATCTGTTTGAATTTGCTTGGCTCTTTTTCACAAGCCGTTTAATGAAGACAGTGAGTTTTCTCAGAGTATTTTGTTTTGTTTTCTTGGTTAGTGCCTCTTGACTCCTAGAATATCCAATATGCCGCTCATTATCAGAGCTCATTTTGTCTTGACCAAACCTGTGGTTGCTGTATAGCTTCTTTTCAGCTGTTAGAATAAAGATTGTATCTTCTGTGGTTTGTGGTGGACTAACAGATTTTGACCTCATAAACTTTGTTAGTCTTAAAAAAAAAAGTGCAGTATGATTTACACAGCTGGTATGCCTATGGACTTTGTCAAATGGAGGATCCCATTGAACCACTGTCATCCCTTTATAAATCTATATCTATTTCTGTCTCTCTCTTTCTATGTATGTTTATATATATAATGTATATGTTCCATTTCTGGAGCAGATTTCATCTATATATCCAGATTTGTATAACACTAAGAAGCTACAGGCAGAAAGTAAACTAAGCATACATTTTTATACTATTTCTGTAACTTCGAGGACCATATGGTCCTTCCTACTGATGACTGAATGCCACTAGAATTCTTTGGAGAGAGATGAATAAGGGAAATGGGAAGGAAACAGTAGCAACAATAAATTATATTCAACTCATCTATAAGCTGTTTTACTGGAGTTTGCATTTTTAAGATAAATACTTTACTTTAAATCACAAAGACTACATGTCGTTATATTTAGGAGATGGTTCAAACAATTAGGCGTACCACATTAAAATGCCCCAAAGTTGGAATTTTCAACAGCAAATGGGTGCATAGAAACATATGCAGGCATATTAACGGCAATCTGCTGGAAATGTGGCTTAAAAATCTACTTGGGTGGCTTCTTTGTGTGCATAAAATTTGCTTGGGTATTTTACTGTAGAGTACAATATTCTTTTGTATTTATTTTATTGCCAGACTCAGACTGTGTGATTCTTGGCTTTCATATTTCATAAGAGTATGCTTTGTTTATTTTTACATGAAGCCAGATATTCACTTCACTATTTTCCCCACTTCTATTACAACTTCTCTATTGTATTCTAACTATTACATAAAAACTGAAAGCACAATTAAATGACACTTTAGCCAGCTGAAAATCAAGGTAGATACATTGGGAAAAATCTCTAGTGTTTTCTAATCTTCCAGTATTTCATTTAGTAAATTTCTGAAATTATGAAATTAAGTAACTCAGTTGGGTTTCATTCAGTCTTTTAGTTAATAAGATTTTTATGTTGACATTTTAGAAAAATGTTCATTTGAACAGTATATGGATTTTCCTAGGAATGGGAGAATGAATCTTGCCATCCAAAATGGGCAAGGTTATATTCCTGCTTCTTCCAGAAAAAGAAAATAAATAAAACAGATAATATTAAATGTTTCATGTAAGAAGTAGGTGAAACCCTGGCCTCACTGAAGTCAGGTCAACAAAATTGTTGTTGACTTCAGCTGAGCCATGGTTTCTCCCACTATGCTTCTGCAGCCTCTCATCTACCAGAATACTGCTGCATTGTGTAGCAGCTGTCCATAGGGAGCTGTGGTTTTTCAGTGAAACTGTATTAGGCCCATGCAAAGTGGCTAGTATTTGCTTTGGATTCGGCCGATTCGGGGGACAGTGATTCGATTCGGTGATTTGAATCATTGGTCCGAATTGATTCGGTTGAATCGCCAAATCGAACAAGCTTCATTCCCTGCCCACTCTCCCAGCCCCATCAATGGCTGCCTTGCCTGGCCCCAGGGCCCCCCGGTACTTTAAAAAAAAAAAAAATGCCCCGTGCTCACCAGCTGCTGCCAGGCAGGGGGGCAGTCCCTGTTGCTCCCCAGTACCCCGTGCTGCATGTGGGGGCTCTGCCATGAGCTCCCAGAGGCGCCGATGGCCACTGCATCAGCTGGTGAGTGTGGGATTTCAGGGTTTTTTAAGTGCTAGGACGCTGGCTCCAGGTGGGGCAGCCATTGACAGGGTTGGAAGAGTGGGTTTAAGTCTCAGGGGTGCTCAGGGGGGCTGGGGGAGCAGGCAGGGGATGGGACTGGGTGGGCATACCCCCATGGTCTGCTCCCCCCTTCTTCAGCCCCCCCCTCTACTTACCGGCATGGAGTCCAGGTCCAGCTACCTGCGGCAGTAAGTGGGGACTGCCCAAATTTCCAAATCTTCTCTGAATCTTGTCCGAATCAATTCAGAGGCTTCGAATTGATTTGGACCTTTTTATCAGTCTCCCAATTTGATTCAGATTCAGAGATTCGGCCACCAAATCAGGCCGAATCTCTTCTGGATCAAATCAGCAACCAAAGCTTTGCAGAGCCCTACATGTTTCTTGAGTTTTTCTTTCCTCTTCCAGTTCAATATTGCTGTGCTTCACACACAGACAGTATGAGCTGAATCTTCCTCCTTTAGGCCCTAAAGCCTAACTGAAGTTAGTGGGACTTCACCTGTATGTAGGACTCTGCTAACAGTGCTGATCTTATTGAACCAGGGCCAACGTTGTAAGAATTTTTCCTCCGTAAGAAAAGGGTTCCATATCTTTCTAATATAGAAGGTAATCGTATAAAAAAAGAAGGGGATCATTCCTTTAATTTTCTTTCCTGGATCCATTTTGCTTAACTGTCCTCAGAAGACAATACTTTGGTCTGGCTGGTATTTAACATAGAGTCTCATATCCTGAGTCTTGTCATTGTCAAAGGAGTATTGGCCATTCAGGGTAACTGTGACTGCTCTGGATCTTTGCAGGGGAATGCAGTTAATCTGTCTTTAGTGAGCTGTAGCATCATACCATCAGGATCAAACCATCATTGATTCAGTACATCTAGCTCCCTCCCTCAATTATTGAAGGGTTATAGGGCATCAAGTATACAATATGCAATGCTCTTGCGACAGTCTTGGCAAGTTATTTCCATTCAAGGGGTAGGAAATTGTGGCTTTGACATTAGAAGAATGCAATTTATTGGCATTTTCTTTTAAGGTCATAGTATATTTTTTATTTACAGAACGCTATAGAAAAAAAAAAAACCCTGTTGCTATCTGTGAACCTAATTGCTGTCACTTACTCGAAGCTTACACTTTGTGTGGGTGGACTGAGAGCTTCTAATGGTTTGCAGGCGGATCTCATTGTTTTTCTTCCACTTACTGGCTAGTGTTTATTTAAAGGAAATCACAGTGGTATGACTAGAGTTGAAGTTTGACTATGTAACAAGAAATGATGAATGCTGCTAAGGTAGGTGGAGACGGATGGAAAAGGGAATATGTGCTTCTACCAGTTCACGTCGTCATAGAGTGCTTTGCTTATGGTTTTTAAAATATGTGGCAAAGAGAGAGGTAACATTGAGACTTGCATTTCATTATAAAACTGATTTTAGTCCCTTGTTTGAAGGAGAAAGGTAATTTCTACTCAGATTTTTTTCCTTGGGTCTCTATCCAACACACAACTGCTTACCCAAAATTGAAGCACTTGCTTCAGTTTGGTATTCTTATATGGGACTTAGGAAAAAACATATTTCAGTAACCTTATAACTCATGGGGTTTATGCAGATTTCCCATCTGGTCAAAGGTCTGTGTTTAACCTGGATCATACGTTTGAATTTCTAGGTTTTAATGAGCTGTTTCTTGACTACCAGAATACTCGTTTCCCCTCTTTTTTGGTCAGTTCATATTCAAACATGTACTCTTTCTCCTTCAGAGATGTCCACAAAAATTATTTAATTTAAGACCTCAAAAAAAGTTTGAAGACTACAAACTGTCCTTCCCTTCTCCTTGAAAATATCTTCACAATTTGTCAGAAAAAATCTGAACAAGATTTTACTTGAATTCTGAATCTGTGATGAAAGGTAACAATGCACAGGGATATTTCTTTTGTTTAACTCCAGGGTCCTTTTTCCATTTTTCTGTAGAAAACTTATTCAAATTGTTGTTGTTGGATGTTTTGCGTGTGAGTGATTTCATTAAGGGATAACTAAATTTGAAATCCAAGTCCTGCCTGTGGGATCTTTTTGTATCCTTTTCTATGTTTCCATTTATATTTCTCCTAACAGTAGTGTTTACTCCATTTGTCCATTAAGAGAGTAGACACAGCTCCCACAAAGGCCCATCTGTGTTGCCTCTTGATTTAGCTAGAGAGTTTACTTGAGAACAAGGAGAAATATGTCCACTCTTCAACCCACTGACCCAAATGTATCCATGTTTCATGGTTTATCATGTTATATAAATAACACGATCCATCCCTACAGTATTTTCCTTAGCTACATCAGTTCTAAATTTTGTAACAATGGCCCTTTACAATAAGAGGTCACCAAAAAGTTGTACACTGAAATGTGTATTTCTTTCATAAAGGGAGACAGTTTTTAAGATCCATATTCATTTCATAATTGTAGTCTAGCCTGCCTACATTAATTTATAACTAAACTCCATGTTCTGTTTTATGCCAGTCCCTAATCCTCTGTCGTCTTGATAATGTGTTAAAATAAACTTCAGCTATAAAGAGCACATTATATGCCCAGCACTGGTAAGTTAAGTTGAACATGCCTTTGTAACTCATCCTTGTAGTCTGCTGTGGTCTTTTTGTTTCATAATGAAAATTCATGTAACTCACTAACAAAAGGAGGGTTGCATTTACCCTTCAGTCGGTACCATGTCTCCCCCACTCATATCTTCAGAAACTATGTAGAGTGTGAGAGAACTGTGATGACACAAACTGAAACAGCTGAAATGGCGATGCATTACCCCAGTAATTAATTAGGCAAGAACATTTCAGTACTGTAAAAGCCGATAGTTGATTTACAGTGTAGTGTGGTGTGTGTGCGTGTGCGTGCGTCTAAAAAACATTGCAAAGGTATATTGTAGGGAACTCTATGGTACACTTCAAATTTTTCTCACTGTACTTTGTGACAGAATCTGTCACTTTGGGAATCCCCTCTAGACAGTACGTAGCCCTGATGAAAGAAATAGCTTATATTTGTGCAGGGTAAATAATGCCATGTGAATCTTTTTTCTGGCCTAATCGAAGTAGTTCAGAAAAATAAGAATTTCAGGCCTGGATTGTATGCGCTGCTATGCTCCCCACTTCTATCGGCTTCTATTAAATATGCTGGTGGTAACTGGAAGTACTCGGTTGTTTCCGTGTATTACGATGAGCAAGTGACAATTCCAGTTAAAATGTAACTTGTTCCATTGAAGTTCCTGTGTGGTGGTCAACCAGGGAACTGTTTGAGCCAAAGTTAGTGAATGTTCTTCCTGGGTGCATCTACACATGCTATTAATGCACTTTAAGCTTACTGCACAGTAAAATAAAGTGCAGTAAGTTTTCCCTGGGAGTGTGTTTACACATGCACCTGTCAGGAAAAGTTCAGTGCAGGGCTGCTACTGCCTCCCTACAGCAGCCAGGCAGAGCTCAAGGCTTCCTGAGGTGCTGGCCCTGGGCTGGCAGGGGCTACTGAGGTTAGTCATGGGCTCTGGGTCTGGGGTGGGGGAGAGCTGCCCACCTCTAGGGCAGCTGCCTTTCAGCCCTGCACCCTGATCAGCAGATTGGGACAGTGGCTGGGAAACGTTCCCCTGCCCTGGGCAGCTGCCTGCTTCCCAGCTTTGTGCCCCAGCAGATCAATTCCATTGCATGGAAGGGCAGGGTGTGAGAAACTCTTTAATTGGGCTCTGCCTAACACAGGTTTTCCAAGAGTTTGAGATTCTTGTGGATATTTGACTGGTGAACAGGTGGTTATATGTACTCTGTGGCCAGACCTGTCTATGAAGAAGGGTGCTAGATTAACCATTTCTCTAAAGATTTATTTTTCAATCTGGAGAGTGCATTGGCGACATGTAGGGGGTGCACCCGGGTGCACGTGCACCTCTTGCAAAAAGGCACGGCTGACACTGCTGTCAGCACCTGCAGGTGGTTGCAACCCCCTTTGCCACCAACACTGCCGGCAGTGTGTGCGGGCAGACTGTGCCGTCGGCTGCCGGCAGCGTCTGCAGGTGGTTGCCAACCACTGGTCGGTGCTTGCCACCCCCCCCGACCACGGCCAACAGTGCCGCAGCTGTTTGCAGGAGCGCCCCACTTACTGCCGCCATGCTCCCACCACTGACAGCGCCACCGCTGCCTGCAGGAGCTCACTGTGCCCCTCCTCCATCCAGGGCATGCAGCATTCATGGGAGAGAGTCACCCTTAATTGTTACAGCAAGCCACTGAATTCAGTCAGTTTTCTTGGCTTTAGCATAGATCTGAAATTTGGCCGAAAGGGTTCTAGGTGTATGTATATTTTTGCTGCGATGGTTTGTAATGTTGGCATTTGATGAAATGAACTTGGTTTCATGAAAGCTTGTGCTGTCTGTATATATCTTATTTAGATAATCTATAAAGATGCATATTTAATAAGAAAACATGGAAGACAGGAACTGTTTTCATTAGAAAAGAACTACATTGGCAAGAAAAGAACAGTAGTGATTGCTTTTTCTTTTATAAACTTGGGGTGAATAAATGCATGTGCAAGATTTGAAGTCTCAGTTGCAGATTTAATATGCATATGCAATTACATTGACTGCATATGCACATTGGGTAGTGCTATGCATAAGTGACACTGAAACCACTTTGCCCCGGGGGGGGGACATGTAGAACATTGTAAAATTCAACCGTCGGGCATTGATTTCTAGTTTATTGAGAGAATTGAAAGGAATGAATTAAGAACAATATTTTAGAAAATATGACATCTTTCCTATAAGGCTAGGAGCATAGCTATATAGGAACTGACTCACTGGATCAGAAGTTTAAGAGCCAAGGAGCAGATGTGAGATAATCCGTCCCAAAACATTAGGTCTTGTCCGGAGCTCTAGTAGTTAGAGAGCAGTGTGAGACCTGAACCCTGAGGTTCAATATCCCTGTCCCCAATGTTATTGTTGTAACTATGATAACTTGTGGATATTCTTCTTATTCACATAGATTTACAATCCCTTTCTCAAGAGAGATCCTTTCCTGACATGACGGAAATAAAATGCAGACTACTGAAGTGGAGGAGAAGATGCAAAAAAGATCTCTTTTTGAATGACAGTATATCGCAAAGCCCATTTCTGCAGTATGTTCCCAGTGGAAAAATGTCAAGCAATTGCTAACTTTCCAAATATCAGATGACATTTCCTTCTGTGTTCTCTTAATAACTATGAAGTGATCAATACTCTTTTTTATGTTTCATGGCCAAGAAACATAGAGATTATTACAACTTCTTGAAATATTTCCGAGAATAAAAATAAAGCTGATTAATCTGTGAAGAATACTTGAACTGTTCAGCACCATAGGAGTTACTGTGCAAAGGTGTCAAACACTTTCAGATAATATGTTAACTGTGGTGGCAAGTTTTAATCTAAGTGGTAATCTAGTTAGGTTAAACCAATGGTTATACAATTACTGGAAGTGTGCTACAGTTATCACTACTCTTCCAGATCCTGGTGGAAGATTAAATTTATTTACTTATCTTTGTTCCTCCAAGTGTAGTCCTGCTTTCGAAAGTTTTACTCAGCAACTAGATTGCAAACAAAAGCTAATATTTTTTCTAGAAGACATTAAAACATTGGAAGCTTGGCCATTTGGATGGCAACAGGCAGCTTATTCTAGTTATGGATAACCCAGAATAGCCTTTAATTTCTTTTTTTCTTATTTCTTTTGCTAGTTGTAATGCACTTAGAATATACATTTAACTATAGCTGAAATTTGGTGTTCAGCCATTGAGCTGGGTAATTCTGCTTTTGCTTTTCATTAATGCCTAGCCAGCTTTCAGTAAGTGGACCCAGGAGTGCTATGAGATCTCCATTCCAGCCGAGAAAATGGTTTGTAGTTTGCACTACTTGCAGCAGGGGTTTCCACACTGTGATATACATATCTTGGGTGATATGTGAGCTTATTGAAAGAGCTTTAGTGTAACAGGGAAGGTCTTCTCTGTTAAGGCATAGTTGGGGCCAGTCCCTCTTCCATGACTATTTAAGGGAGCAGAACTGTAGTAGGAGAATGGGACCAGAGGTATCAAGGAGCTCCATCCTTAACATGGTAAAACCCTGGTAACTCCTAGAAGGGAAGAGAGGGAAGACAGCCAGGAGAAAGGAACTGCAGAAGAGGCTGAGAGGTTCCCAAGGATGAGCACTGAATGAGAGACCAGCAGGGCATGAAGCTTTGTCTTCCCCCAAGGAAGGCTTAAAACTCCCCTCCCTCCCCCTCTGTCCCACCCACCACCACCCCCTGAATCCAAAGGGAGTGAATCAAAGAGGCTGTAATCCTGTTATATAAAAAGTGGAGAAGACTCTTTGAATCACAGCACAGTCCCGTGAAGGAAGGCTGCAGAATCTCTTTTTTGAGCTGAGGTTGTGAGTCCAAGGACCAGAGCAGGAGGAGACATGGTGGAAGACTTTCCATGAAGGCCAAGCTCTGAGGTCTCTGGCTGAGAGGGAACTCAGAACCTGAAGCCTTGGAATCGAGGATAAATTGGAGCTACAGCTATCTGGTACCCTAATACCTCGCCCCCACCTGCCAGCTTTAGCTGCCTTTTGTGTCCTCTTATATACCCCCCCTCCCAATTACCTGAATCTCACCTCTATTCTTCCTAGTCAAACCCCCTTCTCTCTTCTAAATTCCCCCAGGCAATGTCCATCAGGCAAATCCAAAACATATGTTTACTATGAAACCATACAAATTGAAGTTAACAGTATCAGAGCTTCAAATACATGTACACAAAGCAGAAATATGCATGCAATTTCTGGTATTTCGAGCAATGTTTAAAACATGGAGTGGTACAAAAACAATAATGTTTGGGAACTGCTACTGTAGACTTTACAAGAGTTTTCACCAATTCACCATATTTCCTTGTGAGGAAAATAATCTATCGTTCAGTTGGCCTGTGCATGGTCATCTATCTAATGCTGCTGATGTTGGGGTGGATGAGAGATGCTGCACCATTTGTGAGGTACGCTGCATGCAGGCTGTGTTAGCATGTGCATTGGAAGTGTACTAACTTGCAGAGTTTTGAGTCATGTTGGTTTGTAATTTGTGGGATTTGAGTCATTAAGACAGTTCAACATTTTGACATCATATCAACATGATTTGTCATTTGTTTCTTTTCTCATGCATTTTATTCAATACTCTTTAAGAAATCTAAGATGCTCATCTGCTCTTCTGGAGATTAAGTGGATCAAGTGGAGAAGCCCCTATGTGCCATCTTACCATGGTTGTTGTCAATGGAGCATCATTTGCTGCCAGTTAGCACAGAACCATTTCTGTGATTACCATATTTTTACTTATGCTTAGATTATGCAGGCAGCTCTATGGCAGTAAAGGCACATTTTGATTTATTATCTTGCTGTTGCCTGAAGAAACCACAGCTGAATGTGTAACCAGAGTAATGCAAGATGGCTGCCACGGAGCAGCGCATCACTTGAACTCAGCAACGCATGCTATAAACACTTGGCAGTCAACTAAAGAAACGAAAATGTTGCTAATTCCAAGGAAAAGCTAAACAAATAGGTCTGAGGCCAAGATTCAAAGCAACAAGCACAAGATGGAGGGGAACTCAGCTGTGGGGATATCGAGCCAAAGTTTAAGTCAGGGCCCATTGTGACTCTCAGCAATTACTCCAGACAAGCTGGGTAAAAGAGAACCCGCAATATGGGATAGTGGCAAGGATGGTTGACATAAAAGAAAGGCCTAAAGACTTACAGATGGCAATGGTGGTTTCATCTGGAAAGAAACTAAACATCAGAAGCTTTAGCTGCCTGAAGGGAATACACTAATTGAGAAATAACAGCCATAAAAACTAATTCAATAATACTGTATAAAAGTAAAAACAATAAGCGAGTATGACTGGCTGTCCGGAATGAAGCGAAGTAAGATGAAATGTCCTTTGCCGGCAGTAATGCTAAGTAAAATAATAAAATAATAGCAGCAGTAATTCTCATGCTCAGGCAGCAGCACTTCTCACCTGCTAAGGAGAGAAACACTCATGCCCAGCCAGGGCAGGCTTCCCGGTTCAGGAACAGCTTCCAACAGCTTCTAGTTTGGTTTTGTTTTCTTTTTAATAGCGGCGGCTTTCAAAGTTCAGAAAGGCAGTCCCACAAGCAAGAACTGAAACAAAGCGTGCCTCCCTCCCACACAGACGCTGTTTTAAATCAAAAGAGAGAGACCGCTTTCTCTCCCCTTTCTTGCGTTCTCTTCCTCCTCTGCTCCCACCTATCTTTTTGTTTTTGGTCTGTTCTTGGCCTTTCCTCTCTGCAGCCCTTCCTCTTCAAAGCCAAACCTCTGCAAGGCAGACTCTTGCCTGGTGCAAAGGTTCACACTTCTGTTAACCAGGCTGTGAGATTTTACAGCACCGAAGGGGTGGCCTCCGTATTACGTTTCTTCTTCATTCCCCTTCACAATCTTTTTCTCCCTCTGAACTTTCCTCTGGATCTCCCTCTTTTCTGCTGCTGTGTTTCCCCCACCTTTCCATCGTGGTTGGGTTTTTTGGTGACTATTTTTAATTTTTCACCCTGGCATCAGTGTTTCAGTTGGCATCACCTGTCTCTGCTCTCCTCTCAGATGAGGGAATGCTGTAGAAAATAGTCTGTCCTCATCCTGGGGCCAGGAGTTACTGTCTCAAGAAAAACAAATGAAACATTTTATAGAAGGTGAAGTAAAATGAAAATTATGGACTTGAAGGTCTGTTCCTGAGGGATGGAGACCACCCAGCACTTCCATTTATGTCACTGGGCATTGCTCAACACTGCTCCAAGATAAGGCTGTTATTAAATTAAACTAAAAATAGTAAAACACATCCTGAAATGGATAGATCTACTCATCTCCCTGAAATAGGTCTCCCTCCCATTCATAGTTATTAGAAAACTATAAATAGCCGAATGTGGAGCTATTCACTATTGGCAGGCGGTCTCCTTTCATTTTGGAGTCACTGCTTAGAGGATGTACAGTCAAGCAGTCAGTAGTTTTTTTCCCCCCTTCCTTGAGCTAAAATATAATATATTTGTTTTACACACATATTGTAATACAAGTAGTGGTATTAGGAAGATATTCTGTGTATTAAATAGACACTTTTCTGTAAAATACACAGTAGTCAAACTACTGGACTAGATAGAGGGGTAACTGGATAATATTCAATGGCCCTTGTTACACAGGAGATCTGATTTGGCTAATCGGAAAGTCTGTTCTGACATGAAAATCTGTGAATCTGAATGGACAGTTAGTATTTTACTTTTTCTGAACCAGCACGTAGGTTTACAGAACCATTTTTTAGCAACCTCATCTAATACTATAAATTACTGTAGCAAAATGTCCCCATGATACCTGATGAAATGGAATCCTTCCTCATCCGTTTTGGTCCATAACACCCATCTTATAAAAAGGCATAATCAGACGATGAAACAAGAAGTTTAAGGCCAAATTCAGCTCTCAGTGATCCCAGAGTGACTCCACTAAAGTAAAGAATCTACTCACAATTTACATCATAGCAAATGAGAGGAGAACTTTGCTTGAGGGTTGGAACTGGGTTTGGACGAAATGTGCACCCCTGGCACTTGGACGTTGAATTATTTCCCCTTCTTGAAAGATTTTTGCATATAATCTTAAACTGCTTTCTGCCTTCTCTTATTAAGGGGACCCCCCCCAAAAAAAACCTTTTCTTCTAAGTAGTTTTATGAAATGTTCAACTGGTAAAGATCACTTCCCATATAAACACAATGGCTTATTTCATTGAATCATAGAAAATTAGGGTTGGAAGGGACCTCAGGAGATCATCTAGTCCAACCCCTAATTATTAGGGGTGTGTGAAGGCAGTATTTCATTTGATTCGATTCGGATTCAGCCCAATTTGGGGGATAGTGATTCAATTCACGGATTTGGATCACTGTCCCAATTTGATCTGACCAAATCTAAATCTGAAGATTCAATTCTCATTCGGAGAATCAGCGATTCGGCCATAGACGCAGCTTTATATGTTTTTTCCAACGCACCTCAAGGTATCAGGCGCAGCTTATAAATGCTGAGATGGTGAGGTGGATGGAGCTTCCCATGGGAGTGCGGGGGGGGGTGTCCCCCATGTGCTCAGAAGTAGACCCGGAAGTGGATCGGAGGCTTCCAATTTGATTCGGAGAGATTAATGGGTCTCCTGATTGAACTCGGAGATTCAGCCGCCGAACTGGGCTGAATCTCCTCCAAATCGAATCAATGACCGAAGCTTCACACAGCCTTACTATTTATTATATGGGAATAAATATAACTAATGTACTAGTTATGGAATAAACACCTGTAAGCTTTCATTTGGAAATGAAACTGAAAATCCATTCTGGTTTGTACCGTTGGATGTTTCAACTGCAGAAAATGCTTTTTTTTTTTCCTGCAGCTATACTGTATGTTTAGGTTCAAATAAAAATGGCTTGCTTGTTGTTTCTTGGCCGTTCGGCTAACACAAAGTGTAGTTTCAGCTTAATATCTGATGCATCTTCAGTGTGAAAAATGCATTGTTCCGAGGGATTTGCTTCTGCTCCTAATAGGTCTATTCCATCTGTAACTTCTGTTTTCCTCTGAACTTATTTTACATTAAATTTTATTTGAATGGTATCCTCCAGCTAGAGCAGAAATCTGATTGTGTCTAGTTCTTCTCTAATGAATGCATTTCCACTAATTTGGGACTTTATGAATGCTAACTATAAAATGCTTAGGCAGACAGTCTTTTTGTTATAGTTATCAATAATATGATACTTAATTTTTTTGTGTTGATGGCATGATACTCAAGAGCTTTAGTCCTACTCTGTCTTCTGTTAGTGCTCCATGTGGTAGCATTTAAGCGTATTTCTCAGGCAAAGGCTGTGGCTTACCTTTAAGCCCCCGTGTCATGCACACACCTGAACTTACCAGCGGTGGGGAAGGGAGGGGAGGGTGAGCTGCCGGTGGGCGGAGTGGTCCCTGGGCTGGCATTTCCCTCCGCAGTGGCCACCGTCTGGTTGCACCCACCCACAGCCACCCAGCTTGGGTGGTCCTGGGGGGCACCATAGCCACAGAGGGACGCACCGGGCCCCCGCACAGCTCAGACTGGCAGGCTCCAGGGGGCAGGGGGTAGAGATCAGGCTCTCCGCTTTTATTTTTCTTTTCTTGGGCGGAGCCTGCCTTCCCAGGCTGCTGCCAGGCTGCCTGCACGGGCTTCCTGAAGAGCCCCTGAGCTGCACAAAGCCCGGTGCTTTGCTCCACAGCTGTAGGGCAGCAAACTAAAACTCCTCAGGGGAGTTTTAGTTTGCTACACCCCAAGTCATTTAAGGCACATGACGCTGCTGAATTTGCAACAGTGGCTGGAATTAATGCGCAGTATGCCACCGTCCTGTGCAAACACCAACACCATTAAAGTGGTGCAAAAGCATTTAACCTGCTTTAAAGTGTACACATGCCCCTCATTTCATCTACATATGGCCTATATTAACCTCTTTTTCTTTAAGGAGAGATAGCTAGAAGAGTACAAGATTTAGGTGATTTAAAAAAAAACAAAAACCCAACCACTTTGGTAATCATTAAAACGAAAGGCAGTTCAAATCAGTGCTCAACCCAGAAATTATTTGTAGTGTTGACAGATGCTTAATTTAGCTTCCACTAAACCAACATAATTATTACAGAGCCAGCAAAAAAAATTCTTTTAGTAAGTGTCTACAGAGTATCTTAAACAAGGAGAAGTTTGAAAAGGAATTCAATTGAGGGGATGATTGAAATTAGGCAAATACTGACTGGGAATAGTGTGCATTTCTGTTATTTTTATTGACAGCAAACTGTTGGAAAAATTAAGAGATTTTGAGGGATTTTCCATTCCTTGAAATCTTTAAATTAAGCTGAAGTTTAAAAAAAAAAATTAAAAATGTTTGTACCTCCACAGAAAGCTTTGTAGAGGTGTGACTAGATTAAATGATCTGATAGATGTTATGCAAGAAGTCAGACCACATTATCATAATCACCCTGCCTGAAAAATGGGTCCGCCACTAGTAAGTTCACTGATAGCTTAGAACGTCTTCAAAACAGCAAATAATATATATTTCATGTAGGATAAACTTCTTTCCACTCCCCCACCCCCCGCCCCAAGCAAACAGCATTGACTGCAGGAACATCTTCAAACAGACTAGAGTGTAGATGCTTGTAGATGTGCAGTTTGATCCAGAAAATAAAAGCTGAAACACAAGATAACACCTGTTGTATGATGCGCGGAACTGCCTCAGCATAACCTTAAAAAAAAAAATTAAAAAGTGATCCCACCCACAGAAGTGATAGGTTAAATGTTGTAATGGCAGATAGCTGAGGGAGCATTAAGAATGTAAAAGCAGATCTACAAAGCTGCCACTGCTGGTGGAATAGGATGGGGAAGCAAAATATATATTATAATTAAGATGCAACATTATGTCATGGACCAATTCCTTAAGATTTATAGCACATCCAAATATGGCACTTTCAGACAAAAGCTATCGTATCCTTCACTAGCTTAGGTATGCAGTTTAACAAGTAACTTAGAGTGGGAGATCCCAGTTATTTTTCTTTTAATGCTTTATCCTTATTGTATTTCTACAGGTTTAGCTTTAAATATATATAATATATATATATTATATATATATATATATATATATAATTTTGTTATATATATATATATTTAAAAGTGTTTACCTCTTAGGGGTAAATAAATATATTAAAATAAGCTATGGGATGTATAGTACAGTATAACAATGATAAATGATGTTGTGTGTAATTTTTCTACTATTAACATAAAGTAATATAAACTGAAGGACACTAGTCTATTGAGAGAGTTAGTAGCTAATGTTCCATATCAGATGTGGACAATGTCAGGACTGAATACAGATTAGGCAGTGTCCTTTTCTCCCCGGGGGAATTAAACTTTGAGACACCACTCGCTGCCAATGGTTTTACTGCATTTTGTTGGTGCCTGTGGTGCCTTTCTTGGTCTATTAATTCAGAAGCTGTAAATGACAATGTGAGCAAAAAGCTTTTCCAGTGGGATGCATTTCATTTATGTATTCTTGTATCTAGAATACCTATTCAATCCATTTTGTCACAACAACTGTTTAAAAATTGTGTAGATTACCTGCACTTCTTTATTGGACCTTATCTGTGGTGGTTTTTTTTCCTTATGCAGAAAAAGTGAAGTAATAATTTAAATGGATGGGAAATGTGAATCTAGGACCTTACTGTATTCTGATACCTTCCCCCTTTTCCTTTCATGATGTTGTATTTAAAAAAATGAGGTGTTGTAGAAAGGAAATACATGATAAATTCCAGGAACATGCACACGCACATGTTCTTTGCACCTCCTCTCCCCCCCCCCCCCCCCCCGTTCTGCATCATTAGAATATATTTCTTTTTAACTTATTTCGAATGTATCAATTTTTGTAATCTTCACATGCACTCTTGGGGGATTCCATGTTTACATGTACATCTTATCAATAACAGGATGTGGAAAACCGTTCAGTTTTTGGAGGGGCTTTATTGCTTTATCTGTTATAGCTTATGCATACTATACATGCTGTCCCTGATTGATTAAAAAGCAAATAAACAGTAGGCACTCAAATGCTGTAGTGTGGGCGGGAGGGTTAAGATCATATAAAAATTTACACAGAAAATTGATCATAGAAGTGTGAATTGTGCAGGAAGGGCTGCAAAGTAAGTAGATACGAAGTTTGCTGTTCAGGAAAACGTGCTGATAGCATCACTGAAATATGCAACACTTGATTTTCCTTATTTGAAATCGTACTGCTTCTAAATTGGTCTATATAGCATATTTGCAAAGGTCTGTGTGGATTTGATAGCAACACCAGTGTTTTACATTTCTTTTTTTGCGGGGGAAATGTGTTATCTTGTTACCATTTCATTATGATCAGGGTAAAATTTTGTTAACTATTTTTCATCCTAGTTCTTTAAAAAATAATCCTATGAAGCAGAAGCCCAGACTTCTTCTATTGACATGCACATTGTTATTCTTCGGGTGGTCTTTGATATGATACGTTTGTCACGGTTCATAAATTTTATCGTTGCACTAAAAACAGGGTTAGAATATCCTCGATGCAATTATAAAAATGTATTAAAACTGAGAAGGAGAAAAAAATATGGTGCAGGATGAGCTTTTAATGATTGTATAAATGTTCACTGTTCCATGGAAAAAAATTGAGCTTTTCTACATTGGTATAATAGTGAAATGCAAGTAAAGGGCCCAGTTTTTTTCCAAGAAACATGTTTTTACAATACTGAAATAAAGTATTTTATAGTGGGGAAAGGTGGTGAGAGGTGCAAGATAAACTGGTGTACACCTTTAATTTGCAATGGCATGAAGATATGGGACTTTTTCAGTGTTCCTGATTCTGTAAATTAGTTTTGTTAGTCCCTTGCCTTAGTCTACCCAGGGAACAGAGATGGTTGTGAGCCAGACTGCACAATTCAAATTAGCATCTATAGAAAAGATGCATAAAGCAGTTACTGAAA
Source organism: Alligator mississippiensis (assembly GCF_030867095.1). Taxonomy (NCBI): domain Eukaryota; kingdom Metazoa; phylum Chordata; order Crocodylia; family Alligatoridae; genus Alligator; species Alligator mississippiensis. The sequence continues at coordinate 68,395,620 of NC_081833.1, forward strand.
TAATTTGCTATTCTCCACTCTGCTTCCATTGCTAAATGGTTTGCACAAGTATCTGAAGTCCTATTGATGGTACTAAGAGTAAGAGGAGAAGAAAATAGAAAAATGGTATCATGAAAAAAATGGAATTTCTGGCCTGGTATGTTTATGGCATTTTTTAGAGTGTTATATATAATGATAAAATTGTAAAAGAGACCTAGAGGATCCATCCCTGATAACACGATGCTGGAGATTCTCTTCTGCTTTATGTTATGCCACGCGCAACTCTCTGTAGTACATTATTCATTTAGAGCCCTACTTGAAAAGGTCTTATGGCCTATATAAAACAGGCTATTATGTGATGCATACGCAAAACAGTGTGAACGTGACATTCCTGTTCAACTACACAAACCCTTTTTAACTGGCACAACCTTATATACTTAGTGGGTTATTTTCATCAGAAAAATACTTGAATTTTAAACTGCAGAGAACTCTGAGTGCCTCATACGTTAAAAGAGTATTACTTGCAAAAGTTAAGGGCTTTTAGTGTGAAGCCATAGACTGCCGTAGTCTGTTTGGAAAAGATTAAGCAACATGCTAAAATATATTTTCCTCAATTAAGTTTTCATCTCTCCTCTTATTGTAGCTTTTGCAGATTCTTTTATGCTTGCTGGTATGCATTTGCTACATTTACTTGCACTCAGTGCACAAGTATTTCCATAGTGTATTCAATAGCTGGTGATGTAGGGTTCCCATTCATATGCATTTAAAATATCAATCACCTGAACAGAATGCTTGTCAATAATACTGAACACAAAGGAGTTAAATATATTCTCTGTAAGTTACACTAAGTCATGTGATTTCTTGCCTGTGTATTTCTAGCTGCCTACCGTTCTTTTCCTGTGCTTTTGTGCAGTGTTTAATAATGCAATGCAACATTTCGTTCTCCTAATATTTTTAAATACCTCTAGTGTTTTTAAAGGTATTTCAATCTCCTTACCCCATCCACTTCTCAGAATATATATAATACCTTGTCTGGGAGCAAGAACTTCTCTTTGCCTCTCTCTTCTTTATGAAAAGAACAAAGAACAGGCACATCCCAACAGTGAGCAAATGACAACCCTTGTACTGCGCTTTACTTGAAGGGGACTGGTGTAGTGCCTAGATAAATGACTGGGAGCTAGGAGGATTCTAGGTAATAATCAGGGTTGAGCTACTCACTGACTGTGTGACCTTGGACCTCACTGAAAACTGTATGTTGCATCTAATATGAAATTCCTTGGGCAAATGACTGGGGAAATAAGATAACAAATGAAGTTGCAATTAGGGCCAAATTTTCTGTCTTGGCTTCCAGATCTGCTTCCTTAGTTGCTAATCCTTTTGTTGGCACACTCTTTTGCAAATGCAAATCCAGTACAGAATCCACATTTTCAGTAGTACTTGCTTCTACAAAAGAGGGAGATGCACGGAATCGAAGAGCAGTTGATGAGAGCTAAAATATATTTAAAAGCATAAGCCTCTCTCTCTATATATATATATCTTAATAGATACATAGATAATAAATAATACATTCTAGGTATACACATAAAATTTATAAGCAGAGATGCAACATATTTTATTAAGAGATATTAAAAGTGTGAAAGCCATTAACCTTGGTGATATTTTGGGTAGACACATTCTTTGGGAACATGCAAACCCAAACCTAAATGTAAGATAACAAACAAAACAATTTGCTTCTGCTATTCCCAGTATAATTAGTGCCATGCTGGCAAGTAGTTAAAAAGCAAAGAAAGAGGTAGGAGGAAGGACGGACAGACAGACAGACATACAATGTCTGAGTGATGCAGCATAAATGTTTAATTAGCAGGAATGTGGTGTGCTGGAATTATTCACAGAAGACAGAGCCAGGCGTGGGATATTCAGATCATCCCCGCGGAAAGCCATTGCACCGTGGATATCATTCTGCATCCTTTGCTGTTCTACAGATGCCTCTTAACCTGCAAACTATTTTAGAAATGTTTGAGAAGACGGTAGTTAAGGATTTATTGGTGCTATTTTACACCCTTGCATCTGTAAAGGCCAAATTCCTTAGTACTATGAGTCCAACTCCTGACCCTGGAGAAATAGAAAAACAGTCCTGATAAGCCTAGGAAGTGTTTGGTATTCATGCCAAGGTGTTAAGAGTCCTTCACAGAGGTCAAAACTTAGGAGTGGGGTGGGGGGTTTTCCCCTCAGGAACTAGGGTGGTAGTGCAGGCTAAAACTGTAGTCCTGGACCAGCCTGTGACCACATAGTTAAAATAAGAAACAACCAAAAGAAGAGGGGGAAGATTAAACAGCACATCGTTTATGTGGAGCTTACTGAAATGTAGTAGTTAACTGATCTGCTTGAGGGAAAAATGCCATCAACTGAATTATTAACACTTCCTGTAGAAACCTGGGTTTCCTTTAGGGATGTCCTGCTTTCCCCCCTCCCCAAATGCCGACTAGATCAGCTTATAAAATCTGACAAGCTCACAAATGTAAGTGGTTTAGCTCTGCTGCAAATGATGTGCCTCTCTCTGCAGTCTGTAACTTGGTGTAACTAAGGGCTTACAATATTCCGATTGACACCTGGACACTGCCGAGCACCCTGGGCTCCCATTGGCTTGATTGTGAATCGAAGGCTTTGAGCGCTCATTACTTTTCAGGAATGGGACTTAAACTTCCAGTGCTAAGCTGCTGCCAAATAAAGTTACTACAACAAACTGTGCCACCAATCCAGCTGCCCTGTTAATTGAGCCACATCCCATTGATTTCTGTGTGTTTATCTGTGTTGTCAAGGTATTTAAATGAGTAATATACATCTTTGTTACGGTGCTTAACGCAAAACCTGCCGAATTTGCAGCCCCTCCTCTGCATGTTTTCCACTGCACCCTCAATAATAAATTCAGAGGGCTGACAGTGTCTAAGTCTGCTGCTCCTTTGCCCTCAATTTCAGTGAGATGGGCCATTGAAAACTCATTACAAGCTGTTTAGACTCTGACTTTGACTTTTGCTCAGCAGTGAACAAAATTAACAGCTCTTGGAGGTAGCAAAAAAAAAAAGGCACTGAGCCAAAAAAAAATCGAAATGATGAGAAAAGACATTTAATATGATCCCTATTAGTCATGCAAACAAGCTTAAGTCCAAATACATGTGTTCGGCACATGGCCGTAATTTTGTAGCATGTGTTTGATTTCACTCCTTCCCCCTTCTTTTAATGCCACGTAGCGGACTCACCTGCATGGCAAATCCACATCCTAGAATTTGCTTGCATGTCGAGCAAGGAGCCTTTGAGTATAGCAGAATTGCTTCATAAATTTAACTAGCCCTTTCAAAATTCTGTTTTTTTCTAATTTAGTGCTTGATAGTTTTTATGCGATAATTTTAAAATGCTGTTTATAGCAAAAGTTACCTTGATAGGCCTGGTTATGGGGGGAGGGGAGGAAGGGGGGAGAAATATGACCCATCAGTACTAAATTGCTTTTAAACACATGTTGTGCATATATACTCATAACAAACCTTCTGGATCTTTTGTGACTGTGAGAATTAAATTTCTTAAATATGTGCACCAAAAGTATTTCTTATGCACTTCTTAATAGCAATCCAATTATTCTACATTTCTGAGCAAGTGACAGAGTTCATAGTACTGTTTGTCATAACAAATATGGGTTCTGGTGATAAATATGATGTCCTGAACACTTTGGGTTATTAAAAATTCATGGCATGTTGTTGTAATCTCTGTATAGCTTCCCCATGATCCCCTTTTCCTCCTTTATTTTACTGCTCTCCTTCTGCACTGCAAGAAATTAGAAAAATAAGTGGGCATCCAAATTACATTTGAAATAGGATCAGTAAAACACTTGGAAGAGAAATCAATCCAAATGACTCATGAAACAAAGTTCATTTTTCTTGGTGCAATACCATTTACAGTGGAAGAGTTGTAGAGCGAAAAGGGTTATATATACTAGAAAGTAGTGAAAAAGAATGTGTACTTTATGTACCACGGTAAGCTCCACTCACATGCTACATTTGGCTTAAATGAGGTTGCACTCTGTTCCCAGTTTCCCAAGTGGTGTGATCGAGGGATATAGTGTGGCCAAAACAACTTCTTCAAGGTCACTCTGTGAGTCTACTCTGGGAAAATGGCTTAGAATTGAGGACCTTCTTGAGTTCCAGATGTTCTCAGCCTTATGCCACAGAGATACTAAAGAGAAGTTTTTAAAGCAGTAAATAAAATGGTTACTTTCCACTTTATCATTTAATCAATTTATCTTTACTTTAGTTCATTAGATCTCTGCTGTACAATACCCAATGGTGACTGGCCTGGATGCACTGTAATTTGGGCAGTCTGAAAGTGCCCATTATGGCTAGGGACAGAAATTACAAATAAACCAGTATAAGTGATCAGTAACCAGTTTAAACTTGTAACAGAACAGAAGTTCAGTGCACATTGACTGGTTTCAAAATAACAGAAACTGGTTTAAGATAGACCTGAATGGATGTAGTATCAGACTCAACTGATTTAGGTTAAACCTGTCTATTGAACTTCTGTCCCAGACCCCTCACAATTCAAGTTACCTCTCAGTCCCCCAGCATCCCAGGATGCTTTGTGCCTTCACCACAACCTGCCCCCCCTCAGGGCAACCTGCTGGAACATGGCTCACACAGTGCTGCTCTAGGCCAGAGCCCTAACTGACCCCCCCCCCAAGGCTGTCACAGAGCTGAGACAGCAAAGCCTCTTCTTGTAGGGCATTGGGTGGGTGGGGGAGGTTGAGGGAACAGAGCCCCCAACCCCAGCACCAAGTCCTGGTCTGCCCTGTTGCAGGAAGCCGAGGGGAATCCCCCACTCCCTCTCTCCTGCTTGTCCAAGTGACTGCTAGGCTCATCTGCTTCCACAGGTAGGAGGGGGTAGTAGCCCTCTGGCAAGTGCCCCCCCTCCCCCCAGCCACGTATCTGCCCACACGTGAGGAGCTCCAGCCTTGGGGACTTCCTCTGTTCTTAGGTCCCCCAGCCCAGGCGGCCCTGGGAAGCCAAGGGGATCCCACTCCTCCTCTGTGCCTCAGCCAGCTGAAGGTGGGAGAAGGGAGCAGTCCTCCAGACTGGGACTGCTCCCCCATCCCACCTGCAGCAGTGACTGAGCTGAGCAGCTCCCCAGCCACATGCCTCCGTGAGTGGGAGGGAGGGGAACATCTCCACTCCTGGGGGGGCTGGGCAGACCTGAGTCCGTCCAGGATGTCCCCAGAGGTGGTGGCTCCCCCATGCTCCCATACCCAGCTGCAAGGGCAGGCAGCCAGAGGGCCTGATCTGCAGGGGTCCTGAGCTGTGGCCTGGCCTACCTGCACAGGTGTGGGGGCAAGGAACCCCCTTCACTCTCATGCAGCAAAGCAGACCAGAGCTTAGGAGATTCCAGGCAGGGCCAGGGGAAACCCCTGAGGGGGGGCTCTCCCCATGTGGGCTGGCACCTGGAGGAGGGGGTTCCTCAACCCCTGTGAGGTTGGAGGACAGCAGGGGATTTGGGGGCATGTGCTGGGCAGCCAACTGGGGATGGCCCCTGCTCAGCTGGGCTCGGCAATGGCCGGCTGGCTGGGAGGTATAATCTAATGCCCCCTGGCTTCTGGCCTGGGCCACTGCAGGCATCTGGCTGCCTTTCCCAACTGGAAAGTGAGTGTCGTCACACCGCTATCCATCCAGTCTCTGCAGCTTAGAGAAACTTGCAAATGTTGACTTGATTCCTCCTCAGGCTTTTTGACAGTCTACTTAGTCAACGGCTCCAGAATGGGGTCTTGAGGTGGGCTATGAATTTTTCTCATAGTGTTTGTTAAATAATTAAACATTTTTTTATATCTTGTTAGTCTCCTCTCTCTCTCTCTCTCTCTCTCTCTCTCTCTCTCTCTCTGTGTGTGTGTATAAACCTTTGTTTCAAAAAGCATTCCAGAGATCCCAGCTTTTTCAGGCACTGCAGTGCTTGTACTATCATTTTTGTTTTAAAGCAAACACTGTAATGAAAAAAAAATGTTGAAAAACTTGAGACTGAAAATGTTTCTGTGAAACTAGTATTGTAAATGTGAAATCTCAGTATTTTACCTATCCTTTTAGCTTTACATGATGTGGCATTTTTTCACTAAATTCAAGCTGTCTTTTCTTATATTTTTCTACCAGTAGTAACAGGGATAGTACTGGTGAAGGTCAGGCAGAAAACAGATTAACAGCACCTTATCCCACAATGTCAAAATACTTAAAAGTGTTTACAGTGCCCAGTGACACACAATGAATTTAAGACTGGCAGAGTGAAGCAGAAATAAAACTATTCTTATTCTTCTAAACTAGAACAGGGGCCTTGGTGTTTTATGGTTGTTTTAAGGTCCATTAATCCTTGAATCATGAGGCCATGTAAAAAATGACAGCTTTAACATTCAGTCCCTGGGTTTATTTAAAATGTTTTTACTTCAACACTGTTTCTAATTAATAACAGTGAGTACATAACCTGATTCAAATGTATCAAGGGCCTGGAGTTATGGTATACAGCCCCTTGATTGAGAACATTTTATCACTTAGAGCAGGAATGTTCAGCTGGAATTGAATAGCGCCAACTCTTCACAGGGAAGAGCTTATTCTAACAAAGTAAATCAGATACTGTGCTTTAATGTCTTTTAGCCATTCTATTTATGGGTTTAAGTTGGAGATTGGGTTAAGGGAACATAGTTTTGAAGCCAGATGACAGAACAATCGTAGAAGAGTGTGTATCCACATGTGACATATGTGCACACACCAAAGATCCAGGCAATTTGCCCTTTTCTGGAGTAAGTTATGAAAAGCAATGTTTATGAAACTGTTGTTTAAAATAAATGTAAAATCAAAACAGTGTGATAGGAGTGCTGGGTACAGAAGACATGGTAGATGACTTGACTCAAAACGTGCCTGGTTTTAAGGTAACGTACAAGATTACAGACTTCTTCAGATGAAAGAGTCATCTGAATCTAGTGTTATACTTCAGGAATCTCTGTTGCACTCTCTTTGGCCGTTGGGTTGAATCAAGATGATAACGGTGATAAACACACTAAATCTTTAAACGTATCATCTCTTTCTCAGAAACACCTGCATTGTGGAAGCACTTGACCAAGAGCTTTCTTTCTGTCACTTCCTAAAAAATTATTTTTCTGTCTCCTACCATGTTCCTTGTACATGGATATTTATTAGACCAAATAGCTGGACTTAAATATTTTTCTTTAAAAGTTAGTCATTTGAAAGCCCTAAACTAAAAGCTGTTTTAAAGTGGTGGTTCTTAAATAGCCTGGAATCTAATCTATCAGCAGCAAGTGATGTATTTCCACCTTCACCTCTGAGGAGTCCTGTCTGTGATAGACTCTAAAGGAATCTTAACCCTGGTTGCCAGAGGAGATTTCAAGGATAACTGGACTGTGAAAAGACATGGTTAGCCATGCTGGTCAGATATCTGGCAGAAAGTAGGGCAGCATGGTAGCTTAGAGGCACCTTAGCTAGTTAGGGTAGGGTGTCACCTTAGGGTCCCTATACACATGCTCCAAGGTGTGTGTGTGTGTGTATGGGGGGGTACATTTTAATTAGAGCGGTTCTCGGGAACAACTCTAATTAAACACCTGCAGCATCTCATATATTCAGTGTCCCGTATTTCAAAATGGCCGCTGGGGGCATTTTAACTAGAGCTCATCCAATGAGATTTAGTTAAGGTGCCCCCAATGCCATGTTGAAACATGGGATGCTGAATATACGAGGTGCACACTGGTGCGTTTGAATTAGAACTCAATTAAATGAGTTTCCTCTGACGCGTTTTAATCAGAACATGTCGGAGCAAATGTATAGGGCCTCTTAAAGATGATGATCTTCTGGGAATGTGAAAACACTTACCTGCAGGTCCAAACAGCACTACAGCCAGCTGTGAGGCAAAATTGTGAGCTTTATTTAACCAAGACAGCTACCTCTCTGATGCAGTGACATTCTTTTATAAGAAAATCTGCAATTGAAAGGGGAAAATAACAATCAGAGCAAGTACCTGCCGTGCTATGGAAGGTATTATGTAGCAGCAAATATGGCTTTGATGTATATTACCGACTTGAAAGGACTTGAACAATTTGGAGAATCATTTATTAAGAAACAACATAGCTCCCTGGAGTTCCAGGGGCACTAGCATTTGAATAACGTGAATGGTAGGCTGATTTTGGGCAAATATTACTCTTCAAGAGAGAAGGCCAGTCTAACACTTATTATGGCATATGTCAACTTGCCAACAAGCAGTGGATTTTGGATTGCAAACAAACAAAGGATTCAGTGCTCCTTTCTTGTTTCAGAAATATTCCGCAGATTTTTCATTGCATCTAATGCTCATCAAAGATAAAGCAGTTCGCTCTGTGAAAGAGGGACTCGGTGTCATGTTTTTTGTATCCAGTTATTCTGAAGGTCTTTGAAGGTTGTCTACCAATATACTTTTACAAGGAAAGTCGAGAAAACACTTGGTCTCAAGGAACTACCAATAGGTTCTGGCCATCCAGTAAGATTTACTGGGATTGGCTAAACTTTCCGTTGTCCTTAGCAGAAAATAGAGATTTTTTTTATCAGTTTATACTCAGAACTCACCAGCAGTACCTCTGACATTTTATACAATAGGATAGTACCCAGTATTATATTTCAGGATTTTATATTTTCCTTTTTTCAGTTTTAAAGGGACTAAACTTTGATTATGTTAGCTGTTACTATAAGAAAGAAAGAATGAATTAAAAATAGGCAGTGACACATAACATATAGAAATATGTTCCCTTAAAGGGTAGATGTGTTGTTTGTCTTTTATCTCATCAAGGAAAAGGTAAGATGAATTCTTCTCCTGGATGTTATAAAAGTACTGGGCTTTTTATTATTGTTATGTTCAGATGTAAAGCTCCAAGGATTGAAAACTTGCACTTGCTTTAACATAAAGGAAACATTTGACTTCCTTTGGGAATGCCTCTGCATCAAGGATGCTACGGGAAGAAGAGAGTTTGGGCTGAGCGAGTTGATAGTTTTCCAAACAAAAGCAATGCATTAGAAACCTCATGTCATTTCCCTGTGCAAAAGACTTAAATGAGACCCTAAGAGGAGCTGCCTTTTGAGTTCTAGGGTAAGAGCTATGAAATCAAAGTATAGGGTGCCAGGAAACACCTGTTGCATTTTCTAGATTTGTTGCTATCACTGTAACAAGAACATCATTCACATAATTGAATCTCTTTAAAAAAAACCCAATCCAACAACTATTGCATGAGCTACCAACAGTCCAGTCTCCTGTTTGTTACGGAAATCCCTGCAACCGTAAGTTGGCTAGTGTTTTTACAGTGAACATACAAACCACTTATAATCAATATATATTACACCTACATTATGTGGCTGGGTCCAAATGGAAATGATCATTAAAAGGGAAAAGATGCAATACGTTCTTATGTATTGATGCTTTCAATTAATTCAGACCTGAAAATCGTAACCAAAGCTGTGGCACTATAGTGTAAATGAACATAGAGTTAATCTACGAAGACCAGATGCATTTTATCCCCCAAACGTCTCAAAAATGATACATGAAGAGGTGGTTGAACTACATGTGTGCTTGAGCCCATGGCCACAGGAAGCATCTGGATCATTTTGTTTGAAGCTAAGGAAGTCTTTGACCAGGTGGATTTGGATTTACAGATACTCTTTAAATAGGACTTAAATCTTGTGACTTAATGAAGACTCGCGTTGTCCTCAGCAATGACTGTTTATCTCCTTGTATGTGGGTCTGGTCAGCAATGAGTCTTTATACTCTGTTAATTTTCTGCTTTACTTCTTGATTCCCTGCAATTCAGTGCACAATTTCAGGACATCTTAACTGGCCAGAAAACATAACATAACACTTGATATAAAAAGAATAATTCTATCTGTGACAGTTACTTAAAACTCCTTTTTTAAAATGACAAAAAATATAATAGATTTTCCCCCAAACTTTTCAGGTCACAGAATTAACTATTCAAAATTACTTAGTTAGCAACATCAACTGTCAGACATTTTCTCTTTCCAGCTGCTGCCATTAAAGTTGCCATAGTTAGGCCTCCACAAAATATTGCTCAGGACAGCTGAGACCCAGAGGGTGCGTCTACATGTGATGCTACATTGCCGTAGCAGCACACTATGGCAATGTAGCATCTCCAGGCAAAACCCGTGACACTGCAGCTACATCGCTGTAGTGATGCACTCCCCAGTTATAGCACATCACTATGGCAATATAGTGCTTAAAAATAACCATGCGCGGTGTTCACAATGCAATACCAGCTGTTACTGCGCCGTCTTTTAGTACTAAATGACGACACAGTAACAACGGCACCATAGTGGCACATGTGGACGTGCCCACTGAGGCTAAACAATTAATATAATAGATAAGGGCAGCTGTTCTGAGACGGAAACACCATCTTCTCTTTGGCATGATTGGATTTCCATCGCAAAGCAAGCATAATGCTTAGGCTTTTCTGAGCTCTGCAGATCATACTTTTTGGATTTTTTTTTTAAGACAGACAATTATTCAGCTTAACATTTTTTCTGTGTTTATTTGAAATTTAAGTTAACATGACTCCAAAATTGTATATGGTTAGTCATGCTTTTCTGTTCTTCCTTCAAACAGAAGTGGTCTCTGCCCCAGGTCTCCTTTCAATACTTTCAGCGCCCGATATCCTTTTTTTCCCTTTTAACCTGACATCTCAGAAAGCACACCATAGAAATGAAACTAGTTTACCGCTCACCCTACATAAAAGCATTGAAATGTATTGCCTACAAATAGATTGCTAAATCACCCCTTCCACACTAGTTTTGACTTAATATGTTATCTTATTTAAGAATGGGTAGCAATAACCAGACAAAAAGAATGGGTAGGAATAGCTGGAAGGTGATCATACGGAGTAGCAAGTATTTTGTGCTGTTTATTATTAAAATACTGAAAGAAGGGATGGTCACAAGTGGAAGCTTTTAGCCAGAATGAACACACCAGAAAGCAAATACAGAATCTGCATTATATCTGTGTCTGCTGGACTCAGTGCAGTCATTCTTAGTATAAATACAGTCCTCACTTTACCATGATTTAGGTATCTTCACCTCAACAACAGTTCCATCTAATTAGTTGAAATGGTTTGTAATGCTGTTTTTCACCAAAGAGACTATTCAATATAGTTCTGTCATCCTGCAACCAAATTGGCTCAGCGTTTCTTCATTCTTTTAAAGAATTTTCTCACAGAAGGATCTATGTTTTTTCCCCCTTCTTTACCTCTATGAATCTATTTCCAATGCCTTCTTTTTCCTGTATTTGGAATTTGTGGGAAATTATACATTCTGAAATTCTTGTGAACAAATAATGAATATTAACTCCTCTCCCCAAATCTGAAATACTGAACTAAAGATGTACATAAGAAAGAAACATGCACGGTAGGATTTTTATGGTGTAAAAAGATGAAAACTTTGTTACAGGTAAAATTTATAGATGGTGCTTGACGTTGCTAAAATTAGAAAGATTCCAGCACAAAATTATTTTATGAAATAACGTATGAAGCAAACCGGTTTTTGCTAGTACATTGGTCCTAATAAAAAGAATCACTCCCATGGGTCCTTCTTGTTGTACATTTGGAATGTAAATGGCATATCTTTTTTTAAATACTTTGGACCTAATATGAGATAATAACAGCTTTCAACAAACATTTATATGTCATAAGGAAAGTGAAGGAGAAGCGTGGGGTATAATTGGCGGTTTTCTGCTGAACAACAGACAGCGCTTTACAGCTTATTTTCAGCTAGCATGATGTGTACACTTTTGTTTCTGGGAACTTTCAGTGCCTAGGAAAGGAGGGCAGTGTAAAGCAGATTAGCTTCTTTAGCAGGAGTAATGCCATTATGACAGTCTTTTGGACACTTCTCATCGTATTCAGGGAAAAACCTGAGTCCTTTTTATTTTTTTTTAAAGATAAATTACAGCACAGGAACAAAAAAAGACAAGTACTCTGTCATCTTGGCATAATACTAAGGATTTGTGACTGTCCATGCCTCTACTGGTGTACATTTACACACACACAAATATTACTGGTCTTCACTACCATATCTTGTACAGAGGGCCAGAGATAATGTTGCGTCCATTAAGACATTGTCATTTTCAGTGGGTTTATAATTCAGATAAAAATTCTAGATGGACTTGCATAGAAAGGGATGCTGGCCCAACAGAGAATTCATTTGCTAAAACCCTCAGAAGGAATAGCTTTTTGTTTTTGTCATGAGTGCATATACACAAATGATAGCATTCATTTATTGCCTGTTTTAAGTTTTTGTTCATTGCTTTGACATCACAGGAGAAAAAGCACACACACAAAGATCTGACTGTGTCAGAATTACACCGTAATTTCACCATTTGGCATGTTCTTGGCATTTGTTTACAAGCCAAAGGTATGTTGTAATCAGGCTTGGCTGAATTAAATTGTTTTTAATAATTTTGATGGATAATAGCAGTGTTTATTTTTAAGCATTTATTTAGATTTTTATTGATTTAAATTTTCAGAATTGCACAAAATTAGGGGTGTGGGGGGCAGACAATTTATTAATGACAGTATACTTATTTTTATTATAGTGCAGGTTCACTGCCTGCCATGAACAATGTAACTACTGTAGGACTACCTACAGCTGAGCAGCAGAACTGCCATCAGTCCCAGCTACACTCATCCATAGCACCCTTGTCCACTTTGCCACTTCTTCTCCCTTTGGTCCCAGTCCCCTGGGGTTTCTGGAAGTTGCAGTCCAAAGTACAGTCAGCATGGTCCTGTAGGGGTACTCCCCCTCTCATCACATACTCCATCAGCCATCATTTTTTTTATGTCCCCTTTCTATAAATTTTGATTATTAATGATGGAAATATTTTTTCGTCGGTCTGGGAGTGTGAAATGAAATCAATTTTTATCAATGTTTACCAATAAAAATCGAATCCTACCAAGCCTCATGATAATTCATGGACCAGTAAGTTTTTCAAATAATAATTCAAGCATTGGGGTTTTTCGTTTCTTCCTTTTTTTTTTGTCTTTCATCTTTACTGAAAGGAATTTTATTCCTTAAGTAAGAAGAAATGCTGTGTGCCTATGAATGTGTCTTAGGTCTTACCGTATTTGTTGTAGACAATGCTGCTCATGTTTGTGGAGTGTTTTAGGTGTGTTTGCTTTGAGATAGAGGGTCCATTCTCTGATGTCAAATGATATCTGTTGAATTCACTGACACCGAACACTCCTTCAATGGCAGAGAGTTTGTTTCTGGGCGTTTATATTTCCCATCCCCAGATTTGCATCCATATAAACCAACAGAAGAGTATACCGTACTCTAAAACCTCTTTTGCTTTGACTACTCTGCATCACAGTAAGATTGTTGCAGCAAGTTATTCTGGTGTTGGGATAGTTACTAGTAAAATTTTCCCCAGCAGAGATTTCTTAGTTGTCCCAAGCCTGCCATTTTTGTCCGTTCTTTCCCATTTTCCCTGCCCTGGTAGCTTTGTTTTTTGAGAATGAGACACTCCTCCCACTTTTGTCCCATTTTTCACCTCCAGGAGGTGGTAATTCTACTGCTCAAATGGATTCCTGCTGGTTGCCAATACAACCATGTAATTCCGAGAGGAGAAAAATGCCTTATCTGCAGTTTTGATTTAAAGTCGTTTCCTGGAAACATAATAAAATTGTTCACCAATGGCATTAAAGTTAATAATCCTTAATGCTGAAAAGTGATGGTTAAAAGAAATGAACGAGCAGTTGAAGGTTGCACTCTTTTATCATAGCACATACAGACTCACTTTGGGTTAGATTATAGCCCACGTCCTGTGCAAGCAGGCATCAAAGGGAAGGAGAAAAGAGCCTCCCTGTGGTGGGACCCATAAGAGGACCAGAATTACAACCCTGAGCTGGGGAAAGATAGTGCAACTTCCAAGATCCATTCATTTCAGGAAGTAGGGGACTCAAAAGGAGGTAGCAATGGGATTTTGAAGAAGGAAAAAGAGAATACACAGTTTCCCTGCTTTAACCAGCATCACATGGAGCAGTATGCTTCCACTCTAATGGGATGTAGCCATTTGCACTCCTTCAGCCTGCCAGGGGCTTCTGGGTATCATTGAATTACTATTGGAATGAGCCCAGTGTTCCTTCTTTCCTCTTTCTGCCATAAAAGTGCATTTGGGCTGTATTATTTCACCATTGCACTGAATGGTACCTTACTCTGTGTCAACCGAGTGCAGGGGAACTGATAAGGGAGTAAAATCTTCTTCAATTTGTCTTGGGAGGAATACTTTGGTCCCTAACGTTCTCTGTAAGGGGTTGCCGTGTGTTTCAAATACATATTTTTCTTCTGCTTCCATTAATATCTTTTCATTTGTACTTTACTAAAAAAGGTAAGTCAAACTGACATCATCTGTTTTCGGGGGGGGGGGGGGGGGGGAGGCGGAGGGGTTAATATGCTTCAAATAATTCCTGTTTAAAAATCTTCCTTCTAAGCTATATGAACCTAGGTCCTATAAGCTCATACTTTTTAGTCCATGAATCAGCTTCCCTACTTTTCTTAATACCATTTCAAGTGCTATATTAATATCATTTTATAAGGTGGTGACACCGTATTCTAGCTGGGTTTTGCCAGAGAATTAGATAATCCCATCCTAACTTCAGTGGGCATGCATTTCCATTCTAGACAGCTGTAAGTATAATCATGTACAGTTCTTGTGTAATTTTTGCAGTTACTTTTGTTCCTTATTGTTTGCTGCCTTTGGTTTAATGAAGAGCTCACTATTATCCCAAAGTCCTTTTTTTTTTTGCATTCTTCCTGGTCTAGATCAATCATGTTTATTTGGAATTTGTTTACCTCACACCGTTGTGCAGTACTTTACATTTGTCAACATTAATTTTATTTGTCATCTGTCAGCCAAGTTATATAGAAGATCCAAATCCTGGTGGTAGTTGTTGTTTTTCCCCCCCCTTCCTGTATGTTTTGCTGTCTCTGCTAATTGTGCCGTATCAGCAAATTTAGCTAGTTTGTAGTTGCTTTTCTGACTAGGTCATTTATCTAGATTAGAAACTGTGGAGGTTTGAATACCAACTTTGGGGCCTTACACTTAATAGTTTTCATACTTTAAGGTAACTTATTACACAAACATGCATATATTTAATTTACTAGCTCTATGTGTGTGTCCACTCCTCTGAGTCTGTAGTTATTCAAAGCCCATCACAGGAAGCTTTAGCGCAAGTGTTCTGCAATTTGGAACAAATTATGTCTTCAAATGAAAAGTAGTGATTTTTGGCTAGAATCACCCAAAACATTTATGCTGAGTGAGTTAGTCTGGGTCTCTCATCTTTTAAATTCTTGCCAGTTGCTTTTAACTAGATTATTACTGGAATCATTCTCACCCAGGCTGTGTGTTAAAAACATTGTGATTATTTTAGATGTTATACACTAAGTCTAGGGACAGACATTCAAAAAGCCCGAGCCTGAATTGATTCACTCTTTGCAGGTTGTTCTAAGACGCGCAGCTTAAACTGATTAATAACTGGACAGACATTCTCTGTTAAATCAGGAAATGTAGGCACATTTAGCTAGAAGCTCAAGCTAGAAGCCAGGGGGCACTTGAGCATGCCTACCAGCCACTGCCAAAGGGGAGGGAAGAGAGACACCCTCCAAGGCTCTCACCCTTCCCTGCTGGAGTGGAGGGGGCATGGCCAGGTACCAGCTGGGGCTTGCATATCATAGAGGATGCCAGCTGCCAGCCTTGTGTGGGGGGAGGGGGATGGGGCACCTGCTGTCAGACTGAGGAGTGGGGAGGGCAAAAAAGTCCTTTCTCTGAAACAAGCATGTATTGAACACAACCATTTGGAAACCATACAACAGGGAACTGCCAAAAATCCTTGCCTGAGCTAAGATACAGCCCAGTAAAACATAGTATACACAACTTAGACTAACTGAAAATGTTAACCAGGAAGACAAGAATTAGTCTTGCTAATCCTGAGAGCAGAGTGTCTCCCTACACAGTCAGGCCTTCAGAAAGGCTTTGTTTAGGTTTGTAGCTCTCTGCATTCTTTGGTGAAGCTGTCTGCAACTTGCCTTAACTACATCTCCAGCATGTGTGATGATCATCAGGTCTTTGCCAACAGTTCCCACCTGTCATTCTGGTCCTGCAGGTCTTAGCTCTGGGCTCACAGGTGCAGGGCTTGGATGTGCACGCAGGAGACTAGCTTGCTGCCACCCCCCATGGAATTAATCCCCTCCCAAGCCTCAGAGACTGCAGCTAAACCCCCGGGGGGTTCCAGGGGAGAGAGGGGACAGAGGGAGGAATTAACTTGGTCCCTGCCCAGCTGCAGGCAAGCCATGGAGGTGCAGCTGGGGCTGACAAGCAGCAGTTGCGGTCCTCAGGGTTTGACAGTGGAGGTGGGTGGTGAGAGAGGGGATGGAGGAAGGAATTTGTCTCGGGCCATGGCAGGCCAATGTCTGGCCACACCCTGCCCCTGCTCCAGCTAGAGAGCAGAGGAGAGGGGCCAGCCCAGCTTACTGGAGTATAGAGCAGAGCTCTGCCCAGTCCAGAGAGCATGCTGGTATGCTGGGGGCATCTGATTTAATTTAAACGAGCAAGGGGTCTGGGACAGGCATTGCATAAACCAGTTTGAGCCAAATCGGTTAAGTCTGATACTACATTCAACCAGGTTTATTGCAAACTAGTTTCAGCCATTTTCAAACTGGTTTATGTGCACTGAATGTCTGTTCTGTTACAGGTTTAAACCTGTTTCTGATTACTTAAACAGGTTTATGAGTAATGTCTGTCCCTACCCAAAGTCTCAAGTTGATAGATGTAACAACTATTTGTCTCCAATGAAAGTGTTCTTTCCAAGGTTTAAGCTAGCAGATATTACCTTCTGATATCCATTGGTCTTTAAATGTCTGCCAGGCCCCCAGAAGGTAATTAATACTAGGATAAATATCTGGATGATTATAAGGTTTAAATGTATTAAATATTTTTTTTATTTCAATACTTTTGTCATCATGCAAGCACTTATGATAGTGAGCATGCACCCACTAATAAATGACATGAATTACATTACTCTGTGCTGTTTATCAACATTCCTAACAAGTTACCCCTGCAACATTCTTCTGTGATTTATTTTTATTATGTAGTAATCTGTATGGTGCAGGAATACTAAACATGGCCGAGATAAGTTCTGAGACAAAAATGGCAATTTATTTTGTTCAGCACTTTAGCATTATATAAGAGCATATATTCAGAATAGTCTAATCTGCATAAGATGTAACTAACCATGTTGCAGCACTGTTTTGCCAAATTACATGTAATTACAAAATTGCTTATTGGCACTGAGGAGATAGATAGGCTAATTTGACATGACCAAGGCCTCCTAGAGTTGTGGCCTAACCAAGTGGTACTAACAAGAATGGGAATGTAGGCAACTGTGCAAAATCCTGCTCAGGTCACTCTTTCAGGTAATCATTAGGCCCTGTTGTAGGCAGGCCCAACCAACTCAATATTATAGTAGGACCTAGGTCCAAATTTACCTGCAGGATGGCATCAATGCACGTTAGACCGAGCTAAGGCTCTTGACTTCAGTGTTTGGGTGGGCAAGGATCACATGAGATGGGCAACAAGGCACAATAGGTTGAGAGAGATGTGTCAAATGTGCTCTGCTAGAGGACAAAGCCAGACAAGAAGTAGAACGCTACACATACAGGATTAATAACCATAATCTGAACATACTAATGCAAACTTTTTATAGTTATCACGCTGCGATACTGCAAATGAAAGTCCCTAAAGACACTTTATGCTAGAATATTGTTAGTTGGAATGAGACAATGAAAATGGAGTCATCTGCTCAGGAGCATTTTTAATCTTTTTTTTCCTCGCTAGGCAGTCAAAACCCGGAATACGAAATATGACACATCTTACAACCTCATGGGTCACAAGTGGCCAGCTTGCATGATTTACATGGTGCTGGAGCTGGGCCAATCTCTATAACCTATGCCTTACCCAGTTTGAACATTGTTTCTAAAGCTTCTTTCTGCGGCCAGTTAGTCTTGCCAAAGCAATTAGTGTCGATTCCATGCAATGTGGCATTAACACATTTTATTTTATTTTTTCTTGTTGCCTACACAGAAACATTACGTGCAAATTAAAGCCATACGTTCTTCACTGTACCTTTACAAATATGTCATCCCCTGCTTTAGTATGCAGTACAGAGTTTATTAAACAGGCCAGAAAATTGCCTGCTATCTCAAGAATGTAACTATTTGCTCCTCTCCCTAAGACATGCCATATGCCTGGTTTATATTGCCTTAGTAGAGAAAAGTTCAGTCAGTAATAACAAGACACCATTTTTATTGGATGGCTATCCTGATAGACGATATGAATGGTGTTACATTTGGGCAATGCACTAATTAATAAATGCTTTATGATAAAAGCGAGGGAAATGCATGGTAATTTCTGAAGGTAACACTTGAAATGAATCTAGTGCTCCGTGTTCGTATTTGATATTAGTTCTGTATAAAGAGAAAATAATACTTCTTTTTTTTATCGTTCTGTAGTTTTCAATGCATGAGTTCTGTGTCTGTTTAATTTTCACAGATGCAATGAATAAAGCAAACTGGATACAGAAAGCATTAGACAAATGAATTAATTGTATAAAGGTGATTATCATCTTGGTTACCAAAGACTAGAACACTGTTTTAAAACTGTTTAATCGTTCTTACAACGTGCCAGGGGACTGTCAAAGCCCATGTTTTCAAAGAAGGACGCAATATTAATGGTGAACATTTGTATTGACTCTTAATATGGGGGAAAACTGGGGAAATGTGTGAAAGTCATGGAATAGTAATGATAATATATGTGCAGTATCAGATTTGTATGTGCGAATGCCTGTTTTGGGTATAAGTGGATTTTGCAGTTCCCAGACATTGCCTGATCTTTGTGTATCGTGTAATAGGTATTTGTTCTGTTTTGTTTTAGCTGTTCCCCATGGGTTTCTTTATTAACTGATTTTGGGCTCAATCTGGTTCTCAATGAAGCCAGTTGAAAGGCTTGGACCCAAACCTATGGTAGTTGTACTTAAAACACTAAATAAGATATCATGTAGAAACCTCTTAAATTTTGCCAGTTTTGAAATAACAGATAAGTGAGACCTAAACTGGCAGTTTGGGGAAGTTTTTTATTTCCGGTTGTTCCCCCTTATACATTAAAACTGACAACATACTAAAAAAAGAAATCCATAGCCTAACTTTTATTTAAAAATATATTCTCTTGTCTGTCAGCAAGTAACAGTAAAACCATTGCAAAACTACTATGCACACCATTATGTCACTGATAAAAGTGAGACAATTGACTACGGACCAAGTGTGGATTATTGCCACAAAAGCAATGTAACAGAATGTGCACTACAGTTAAAATAATTGCACGGTTCACTGATTTCTTTTCCTTTAGACCATAGTTGCAGCATGAAGCATATTACCTCCATTATCTAATTTCACTTTAAAAAAAACAGTACCGAGGACCAGTTTAGAGAAGTATGTCACACTCCAAGTTCGTACTGGGAAGAAATCTTTTAGCACATCCCACACACGTTATTATCACAATGAAGTGAGCAACTAAGTGTATTGGGCTGAAAAATTCTGCCAGACGACTGCTAACTTTGCTCCGAGTGTGAAGAAACTTTTATTGTTCCACCGTCTGAATGGTAATTTTACGGGACTGCAAAGGTCAAGTTGTTTGCAAGTTGCTCAACCCCTTGTGGAGCTAAAGACTGAAAAGTTATTGAAGAATGTTTACCCTTGCCAGTTTTCTCTAAATGTTAGCTTTGTTCCAAACGATTTTGTCCCTAGCTAGTAAAGAGAATGGGAAGCACGGGGGGACAACAATTTCAAAGCAGCATGCCCTAGATGAAAGGCAAGCACTCAGGTACTAATAAGCAAATATGGATTAATGACTCTTACTAGTGTAATTTTCATGTGAGCTCCAAAGCCATGTTCCCTTTCTAGTGCGCTCTTAGTTGCCAGAGGAGTTTGTACTTTTTAAAAACCTATTTCATCTTAAACTACCAACCACCATAAAACTGAAAAGCTACCAGAAAATTTTGGCTCTTTATTCAAAGCTGGGAAATGCATAAGACACAGAATAAAATAGATATAGAACTTGGCTGAACTTTGCTTTAATTGTGCCAGTGAAAGCTTGCAAAATACAGCCAAGTTGGCTACTAAAAGGAGCCCTTGAGCCAGCACTAATTATGTCAACAAGTAGTTCATGCTTAGCCCTTGCTAAGTCCTGCACTTTCAGTTGTGGGGCGGCGGGGGGAAGGAGGGGACACAAAAGTTATGTATGTTGGGAGCCGAGCAGCTGCTTGGTTTACCATTACTTCATTTAAGGGTGTGCTAACCTTGCAACAACCTAGTGACATCATCATTTTTCACCTTGTTTCTTTCTCATGGGGTATGTCTTCACAGTAAGCCAGAGGTGAAAAGGTTTCCTAGGAATGCAGACAGCCTGCGTGACAAATATGCTGAGGAGTCAAAGAAAATTTTAACCTGCCCTACCTTAGTGTGGCCACTTCTTGCACCTTTGGGCTAAGTGATAAATGGTTTTCTTTTAAAAAAAAAAAAAGAGAGAGAGAGAGAGAGAGATACAAGCAAGGTAAAAAAAAAAGAAAAAGAATCCTTCTGATAATGCTACCAGTTATATTGCAAGGCACAGATCAGTGCGAGGTACATTTGTTCAAGTAAGAAAGAAATACAAGTGACCAAGCCCCTACATCTTAATTTAAGAGCTGATATAATGGGTGCCCCTCCATTAAAAAAAAACAAACAACTATGTAGCATCTCTTTTTAAAAACTAGTATACATCTCTTTATTGTATGTCAGATCTACCTTGGCTGCATTAAGGAACTGTAATTTAGATGGTAAAAGAAACATCCTGTTGTAATTCCTCGTTATTTTTACTCCAGATTTAGTGCGTCCCAGTCATCTAGAAAGTATTTTCATATGGAGCCAATAAATCATGGCAACTTGGTGAAGCTTTGCTCTCACTCCTCCGCAATGTCTAATTTTTCATAGGTGACCTCAACTTTCATAATGTTACATGCATTATTTTCTATCAGACATGTCCTAGACTAATGTCAGGCATAGGTAAAGCTCCCCAGTACGCACTGCTGTTCACACACAGAATGATGCACTTCAGATAATTTATAATATATATTTAAAGTAAATAGTTTTAAAATAATTTTAAATGTCACTGCTAATCTTAGATAATTTCTTATGAGTCGAAAAACAGTCAGTTCTTAGCATTCATAGAACAGTTTCCATCTGTGGGACTCAAAATGCATCACAGAGGTAGCTAAATCTCGACGGGACAAATTTTGCCCTTTCTGCTCCATGGTCGGGGGGGCGGGGAGGAGGAGCAGGGACAGGGATGGGGAGGAGTTCCAGCTATTGCTCCTTAGTTTGACTGGGTTGCTGGACTCGTGGAAAAGTGTTTGTATCCATCCTGGGAAATAATGGGTGATCTCTTAGACAGTGACAGCTGTATCCTCCGTGACTGCCCAGCCTTGCCCCGCTCCTCAGAGACGGTAGCATGTCACAGTGGGAACGACCAACATAACTCATCCACGACTTCATCATTCATGACTAATGTGTCCTTCCCAAATTCATTCCAGTAAAACCATTTATGCTTCAGCTCACTATCATATTTTTCCAACATAAAGAAAGCTGATGTAGCAAGCAGGCTGATTAAAAAGGAAAAAAAACCAGTAGCGTCCTGTTGAAGTAGCTTTGGGACTGGCATGTTAAAATGGTCCTGAGGAGGCCCCTGGTTGGTCAGAAGTCAGGTGAGGTAATCAAAGGTGAATGATAAATATATTTATTGCACGGTTCTGCAGTTGCACCTCTGTAGTTGTGAAGTATATGTGTAATGTGTAATAAGTAGCATTTTTCTATACATGGACATATCTATATAACATAATGTACCTAAGGATATGGATGAAGAAAGATGTGCATTCCTCAAAAGACTATAAATTATTATGAGTCACGTAGTACACATTTCAAATATTTTAATTGTCACGTTACGATTTTAGATCTAAAGCCATCATGGTTGAACAAACAGGCTTTTAGCTAATTTAAGAAAGAATAAAAGTGAGCATTTCAAAGCTGTATGGTGGGAATAGCTCATAAATGAAGCATTTTTCCCCTTAGGGATATAATCAGACTGCAGAAAAATCCCCATAGGGAAGACATTCATAAATTAGGGGGAGGGGGGGAAATTGCTAAATAGCAGCATCATAATGCTGGATATTAAGCAAAGGTATGCTGAGAGAACCGTAGGCCTTGTTTCTAAAGTTGTGAATAAATCTGTTAAAAATATTGAATTTATATTTAACTTGAAAAACAGGGTAAGATCTTTTATTCTGCCCTCATAAGTTTGAATACACTTTCAGTTGCTCTTAGTTATCTCAAATTAAATCTTAAATTGAGCCTGTGGTTCCGTGAATTAATACTCTGGCCTTTTAGCTCTTTTGCTGAGGTCATTCAAATCTAATGGTAGAAATGGTCACAAGGTCAAGCCTTGGTATGTAGAGTATAGAAATGGTTTAATGATGCCAGCAGATGTTTGCATTCTGCATGTTGGCGTCGTAATGCACTGGTGGGCTCTGTGAAGGCACTCGATTATCACATTATTGTATCTTCCTTCTATCTGAATTGTGTGGCGGGACTTAAAAAAGAAACATTAAAATAAGGTGAAGGTTCTGCCTCAAACCACCAAAAATAAGAAGAATCGGAGTTAATTTTCTCCTGACATGTTTCTTAACTCATTCCATTGTGCTTAGTCATTGTAGGTGTCTTGGAAGATTGCATAAACTTAAATATATATACACTACAGTGAGCTAGACGCATTGAGCCATGTTAAGAATGACCTTTAAACACGTATCTGGAGTATTTTTTATTTTCCTATAAATTAGAATTATGTTTTGAATTTACAGACTATTCCCATTTCTGTAAGAATAGCGTCATTTCATAAAAAGGTCCATAATATCTCAATTTGAATATGCAAATGTTAATAAGCAGGATTAGCCCAATATAGAATTGCACATTTCCATTCAAGTCTATAGAACAGACCTATGACTCTGAGTACATGAATGCAAGAAATTTCAATAAGTTGCTTGTTATAAAAATTAAAAAAATAAAATAAAATAAATCAAGAAAACAAAGCTTGAAGGCTGCACCTGACACCAGGGGATTTATGCATGCAGATTGGATTCCTGATCATTTCCTTGGTGTTTTGTTTTAAGCCTGACTGCCTACAAAATCAAACCCCCAAAAAGTCACACGAAGCCGACTAAAGGCTTTTGTGTTTCCTTTCAGAAACATGACCTTCCCCCATCCTTAAAATCGGAGGGGATTCAGAGAGGTTTCTGTGACTCTGTCATACTTTTAATGAAATTTTCCAAACCACATTCCTAAGCAGTGGTCTATATGCTACAATTCACCCAAGGCAAATGTTTATAGCTAAGTTTTAATACTCTTGAAAACAAATCAATGAATAAATGAAAGGCTGACAGACCCTTATGTATAGCCACTCCAGTGGATGGTATTACATGCTACATATGGGCAGCTCAACAGGATATTTACTGTTCTCTGTTGTATGTTAACTGTCATCTTTCATAGTTTATCACTGCCATCTTTGTGCTTGATAGTCAATAAACATAATTATGAATGGCCATTCTGATTGTTATTAGGAAGGCAGTGCTGGAATCTCACTCTGGAATGTATCACGTTTGCAAGAAATCACATTATAGCCTGCCATTGTGTTTTGTGTCACCGTGAAGAGACTTGATGCACCTTTTAAAGCACTGAGCTCCTCACATCAGTGGAAAAGGAGGACAAAAGCAAATATGTACTCTTGGCCTTTTTCTTTAAAAAAAAAAAAGGGAAAAAAAAGACTGCTTTTTAAATGGCCCCTTCTCACTCGACAGAACTTCTCCCAGTTTGCTTTCAGAGTTCTGTCTGCTTCCTTTAGGAAAAGAAGTACTTTTGTCCCTGCTCGTCCGGCAGAACCAAAACTCCTAGAACATAAGAAAACAAACTGGAGTCTCTTCTTTCACTACTATTGTGACAGTAGTAATAAAAATAGTGTTAACTAAGTTCCAGTTCCAAAGCCAAATTCTACCTTCAGTGTCACCTCTGCAATCTTGTCGAAAACAATGCATTAACTGGTAGAGAGCCCTAAGTTGACTTTCAATTCCCCAGGTAAGTTTGCAGTGCTTCCATGTGTTTGCGGGGATGTGATGAGGGGGAGGGAACATACAGGCATCTTTTTACCTCTGAAAGTCATTGAGACATTGTTGGCAAGGAAATAGCATAGTGCCATTATTAAGAATCATTTTTCAAAGTGAAGCTGCACTTGAACCTGCCATATTTCTGTGTTGTACATTAGAACAAGGACTGTGACTGTATTGTTATAAATTGGACTCTTCAATACTGCATTTTCAGTACTGCATATAATATGATCCAAGGCAAGAGTAGCACAGAACTCACAGTACAACGTAAGCCCATCAATATCCCATTTATATTGTGCAGTCTTGTAAATCTCATGCCACCCAACAGCAGCATTTTGACAATAGGTTGGATAGCAGTTGAGTGTGTGTGCGTGTGTGTGTATTTTGGGTTTGCTTTTTTGTTTTTTTTTGCAATCGCATGAATTTGCAAATCAGGTAAAATTGGAAAATATACCTTAAATGTATAGATAAGTGTGTTTAGAGAGGTTTTAAGTTATGTAGCTAGAACACTGGTGTCTTCTAAATGGTTATATATATTTCAGCAGCTGTAGATCTGGTGTAGTTAAGATAGGACAAGTAGTCAACAATAATAGTAAATGGCATTTGTATACTTAATCCTTGGCAATGCGTCATGGAGGAGTATGAGGGGGCATGTGCCCCCCCTCCAGATTTCTGCACCAACAACAGGGCATGGGGCTGTAACCTGGCCAGAGCCAGGGCCTGGCAGCAGTGGGGGGTGGTGGCAGCAGCATGATTTCTGTGCCAACAGTGGGGCACGGGACTGCAGCCCAGACAGACCCAACACCCAGCAAGACGGGGTGGCAGTATGGAGTTGTACCCCCCACAGTCAGCACTTACACATTACCTATGTTCTTTTATCATCCATTTGAGCTACAGGGTCCCTTTTTTCAATAACTCATTTTATGTCTTTGCTCATGATATGTATGTAGACTTAATTTGCACATTGACTAATATTGTACATGTAGTCATAGTTGCATGAAAAATTAGTGTTAATTTTTTTGCATACAAATAATGAAATTTAAATGCAAACAAGAAACTCATTTTGAAAGGAGAAGGTACAGCTGAACAAGTTGCTTCATTTATTAGGTGGGGTTTTTTTGTTGTTTGTTTTCAGCTTACTGCGTTACACAGAGATAAATTCACTTTGCCAGAAAACAGATGATTTTTTTTTTTTAACTGAGATCTTTCCTTTTCTTTCACTTTTCACTGAGAGACCTACAAGGTCGCCAAATTAAACCTTTACACAAACCAAAAATTGAATCTTAGTACATCCATTTTCCTAATACAATTTCTGCAATACCTATTGGTGCTGACAGTTTTGGTCACATATCTCTATTGTGCTGTTCAGTTTTATTTGACAGTGCAGGATGGCATCAGTGTGTATTGGAGGTAACATCTGAGCTGTAGCTGTTCTCTTGGGACTGCTGTACTACTTTACCTCCTTGCCATCATAAATGGATGTTTCTGTCATTCCCTAAGATTTCCTCCTGGGTTAGGCATCTTTTCTTTAATTATTAATCAAAAGCAATGTAACAATCACTGCAAACAAATGTAGCACTATATTGAAGCAAGTTTTGTAGATGGAATGCAAGTATTATTAGCGTAACAAGATTTAGAAGAAACTAAAGGGTTGTTATAATATGTTTGTGAAGATTGTGATCTTCTACACCTGTCTGTCTGTCTGTTCTGTATCTACCTGATACACAAATTATGACACCATTCTGATTATTTTATTTCTTTGCTCTGGAGGTAGCAGGGGGAGAAACTGTATGATAGGTAAGTTTTATTAGTATAGAAATTGAAGCAGAGTATGACCAAGTGACTTACCCAAAGCCATACCTAAAATAGTGACAGAACTGGAAAGAACACAGGTCTATAACTATACCTACTGATAGAAGGATACAGCAGATCCTATAGCCACCTCTGTAGTTGATCCTAGATTTACAAGTTATATTGTCTTCAGTTTGTCATGTCTTGTACAGCCATCCTTTCCAATGCAAAATTGAATTTGTTGTGTTTTTCTGAGGAGGAGTCTGTAGATGAAACTATCAGCTTTCAACTTGCATGCACAAATTGTAAGCCATATTCAAGCATGGCTTACTGTTCAAACTTTCAAAACTGGGGCTCTTTGAGTGGCAATTCAGAAATGCTTGCATTGTTTGCAGTGGCTAGGGAAACTAAGCAGTGTCCTCAGCCCGTGTAGCTCAAGTTGAGCCATTCTTGCTCTCTGCTGCAGGACATAGGGCAGAGGTAGTAGTATGTTATCCAGATGTGTTGCTTTGTTAGGCATTCTTTTGGTTTTTGAATACATTGGCCATTCCCCTAGCACATCCCCTTTAGACACAATTGCACTTGCATAGACTAGAGCCATCACAAAATGCAGCTCAGTCCTTTTTAAAGGACTGCAAGATCTGCTGTGTAGCTAAAGCCAGTCTCTTTTTCCACCACATACGTCAGGGGCGGGCAATTATTTCAGCTGGAGGGCCGCTTAATGAGTTTTGGTGAGATGTCGAGGGCCACAAAGATAGCCCCGCCCCTTGACGGGTGCCCCACGCCCTGGCCGCCATCTTGGGACTGGAAGTCCCACCTCTAACCCCTGACCTCTGCCACCAGAAGTCCCTTCCCTTTGCTCCAGAAGCACTCCTTTTTGCGAGGGAGGGTGCTGCCATCCTGAAACTGGAAAAAAAACAAATTGTATACTAAAAAAATCAAACATCTACTATAACCTATTTTAATTTGATTTTAAAAAATATTTTGTCCTGATTTATGTGCGTTTGCATTGTGTATCTAGAGGTGATTGCATAATAGCTCAGAATACAGTCTTACTCTTGTATATGGTGCGTGGTGAGGTAAGGGGGTATATATGAGGAGTGTGTGTTGAGGAATGTGTGTGTGTATGTGGTGAGGTGTGGGGGGTAAGTGTATGCAAAGTGGGTATGGTGGGTAGGGTGTGTGGTGGAGGGTGTGGGTGTGGGGCATGTGGTTTGGGTGGTGGCTGTGGGAGGGTGTGGGTGTCTGAGGGGTTATAGTGAGGGTGTGAGTGTGTGTGTAAGGGTGTGTTTGGCTCATGGTGGGTGGTGTGAGAGTGTATGGGAGGGTGTGGGTATGTTTGTGGATATGATGGGGGGTGGGGGGGTTGTGGTGGGGGAGGTCTTGGAATGTGGAGGTCTCTGGATCTGCATGAGGTGGCAGCGAGCAAGGCCAGCCCTGCCTGGCCCCATAGCGCACAGCTCCCCATGCTCTCACCGCAGTCCCCGGCCACAGGTGGTGGCAGCATGTGGGGCCAGCCCCACCAGGCCCTGTAACACACAGCTCCCCCCACAGTTCTTGGCTGCACATGGCCAACCCTACCCAGCCCAATAACACTCCCACTCAAGCCCCTGGCCACATGTGGCAAGGTGTGGGGCCAGCCCCACATGGCCCCATAACATGCAGCTCTTGCCCGGGTCCCTGGCTGCAAGTGGCGCATGCCACCCTCTCACCTAGTACGGTGTCATCCGACATCCCCTTGACTTCCAGCTGCAGTGCTGCCTGAAAGGAGGTATGGACTGGCATGCAGGGGGTGCTGGGTTCCATACAGACCAAGGCACACAGCACCCCCATGTCCAGCACTGCCAGGCTCGCAGCTCTGCCACCCCTCTGCCCATCCTGCAGAGGGGACCTATGCAAGCACCTGGTAAAGCAGCAGATGCATCTGGGCAGCCTCTTCCTGCTGCTGCTATTGCAGCCACTGATTGTCCTGGTCTGGCCAGGGCCACAGTCCCAGGGCAGAGCCTGAAACCCAGAGCCACCCCCTGAAACATAGGTCCCTGCCAGCACCTGGGTGGGTTAGAGGAGGAGAGACCCCTGCTTCTCTCAGGGCAGGGGTCTGAGCTACCCCACCCCCACAGGATGCCACACATACACACATGCACGTGCACATGTGAAAGGCAGCCCCTCCCCCCCCAGTCTGCCCCAGCCATGCCCCAGCTAGTCCCCACCAATCTGGGACCTTTGCTTCAATTTTCAGCAGCCAGTCAGGATGCCCAGGCTGTATATGAAACCTGGGACTGTCCTGACCAAACCAGGACATATAGTCACCCTACATTAATGGATGTCTTAGACGGACACTGTTACCATCATAAATATTAGACTAATTAAAGTGTATTTACAGAGCATTACAAATCAAAGGATATGAATGCTATTTATTGAAGTTTTAAAAGCACATATGATTTAGTTGCCTGTTAGGTAGTGTGTCATTTTTTTTCTCCTTGAACTGGCTCTAGATATCAAAATTTTCTGAAGTGAAAACTTAACAACAAAGTGGCTTGTCAGACTACACTAGACACGCCATGTGAAGAACTAGTGGAAGGAAGCTATTAGAACATGACCACTAGTTTTTACCCAAGTGTTCGCTTCCAAGTGTAACTTACTTAATTCCCTATCTTCTTTATGTGCTGTTGTAACAGCATATTTGCAGGCGGTGATTTTGAAAAGATTTTCTCCTAAATACATTTAGTTTTAGAGGAATACAAACAGTAAATTAGCACTTCTCAACCTTTTTAGACTCGAGGAACCCCTCGGAAAATGACTGCTCCTGGTTTTCACTTGTTTTTTTTGACGATAGAAAATGAACAAAGAATTTCTTCAGTGTCAAAGAACTCGGAAAAATCACAACAGTTCAGAATGTTTTTAACACCCGGGGCTCCTATTTGAAAGCTCTGGATTTATCTTGTGAATCATGTTTGCACACCTAATAGGGCTTACACACCCCTGGGCAGCCTTGAAAGGAGCTCAAGGCCCCCTGGGGTTTCATAGCCCCCTGTTGAGAATTACTGCAACACATGATTGTGAGGAAGAGAGCTAGAATTAAAATCTTCCATTCCATCTCTTGTCCTCAAAGATCCAAGAAGAATTTCCTGAATTTGTTACCCAAATTGCATTTACCTGTCTAATAGAGGAACTAGAGCTAGGGTATAATATTGTGAAGATTTAGGGAGATCTGGTGGTGGAAGCGATCAGGAAAAGATTGAAACAGATAGGAATGGGAAATGTAGAATTGAGCCGAAACTAATCTACTTTCATATACATCGATGTAAAGCAGGAAATGTCATTCTGGTGTTGCAGAAGAGTAGGCTTGCAGAAGAGAGCTCAGTTCAGGCTGCCTGCAGAAGAATGCTCCTGATTCACTTACGCTTATGATTTTAATCGTGGTTCATCTTTAATTTGTATTCCCTATGACACGCTTAAATGTTGTTATTCGAGGAGGACGTTAAACTGAACAATGAATTAGAAATTGAGTATTCTGAATATTTTAATGATTTTTGAAAGCAAAAACACTGTGTAAAACTCCATGGAAATGGAAACCTTTGTGGCTTACAGGAAATTCGTCTTTTTTTTTAAAAAAAGCCATAGTTTTTTGGGTGCTAAATATGTTTCAATGAATAAACCCTGCAGCTATTCCAATTTGCATAAAACATGAAAGATGCCAACTACTGCAATGGAGCTCATGGAAACAGTGAGCATCCAAATTACAAGTACATTTAATAGGTCCCTTATTTTCTTATACACAGGAGACCCTCTCATCTGATACCATGAAAATATGTAGAAAAACTACATTGCTTTTTAAATTGCTCTGTTGAGCAGCTGTTAAATACACAATTATTAAGCATGTATAGATGTTCCATAGGAAGTACTTGCACAGACCTTATAATCGGTTAGCAATTCTAATTATTAATAGCTTGCACCTACAGAATTTGTCTCTGGGTTGCAGATACATTCTTGTTGCTACAGGGAGAAGAGATGTTTCAAAAAGGGAGAGTCACATGGGGATTATTATGGGTCCAAGCTTAGAAGGGAAAAACCCACACAGAGTTGTAGCTTGATTTATCCTGCCAGTCTTCTGGCACAATAGAGCATTCTGGGAAGTCCTGAGAGCTGTACTTTGGAATAGAACAGGGTTGTTTAGTTGCGGGTTTACAATAAAGGTTGAAAAGAGATTGTTTTCTTCTCTTGGTAGTCAAGAATGACAGAGGGTGAGACTCTAAAAAGGAAATATAGAAAGAAGCGTGTATTTAACATAGCGAGGGCCAGGGTCCCTTCTGTGTTGGGGAAAACAAAGGTAGGGGGAAAGTGGTACGGGAGTCAAGAAGCCTGATCCCCTTCTGCCTTGTATCACTTGTTTCCCCCCCACACTTGTCCCCCTGTTGCCTGCCCCCCCAATGCCTGCAACCCGTGCACCTACCCCCCCTGATGCTTGCTCCTCTCCCCTTGCCTTCCCTCTTCCTTATGGTAAGTGGACTGCCCGGTGTCTAGCTTTTTCCCCACATAGCTGCCACCACTTACCCTGGGTCATGGATCCAAGCTGAGCCCTACTCTGGCTCCAGGCCTGGAGCCCACACTGGCTCTGGCCCTTGCCTGGCCATCCAGTTGCAGCGATGACAGCTCTGGCCTCAGGGTTGAAGCCAGAGTTGGGGCAAGGGACAGAGCTTCCACTGCTGTGTGGACATGCAGGGGCTGAATCCAGAACCAAACCCCCGACTCAGGATAAGCAGCAACAGTGGGGAGGCAGGGCATGAAGGCAGGCAGGCAGGCATGGGGGGTAAGAGCAGAGGTGGAAGGGGGCAAGGGTCCCTGCTGGGTTAAAGGGTCTGCTCCAGGGCCATTTAGCTCAATATACTGCCTCTCAAAGTGGCAAGGAATGAATCCAGCTTGATCTGTCCCCAGTCCCTCTTCTCCTAGGATTAGGTAACGTAGGAGTCAAAGATAAAGAGAAATGCTAAAAACAGGCTCAATTTTCTTAGCTGGGTGTCTAACGTTAGTTGGCTGAATCTCTCTCTTTGGCCTTTAAAGCAGCATTTAGATGCATAGGATGACTAAAATACAAGCATTCAGGCATCTGCCATGTAAAATGTGGCCAGAAAGAGGACTGGTGTAGGTGAAAACATCAAATGTTTGGTGTCTTTCACGCACTTTTGCCTTTCTTATTTGAAAGAGGCTTGGGGAAAGATTCCTTCCTCCTGGGTAAAACTGTCTTTAAAGCCTAGATGATACAATGAGAACCTAATGAATTGCAGAATGCATCTCTTTATTCAGAAAAAGCATAAAGGAGCGTGAGAAATCTTGGGCTGTATGTAAATTGTTTCATTGTACCTGCTAAATATAACATGAAAAACTTGAGACTCGTAAAATGTCACCTGCTCTTATCAAGCTTCGGGGAGATTACCTTTTAACAGAAGTTTCATTTTCATTTCCTCCAACGTTTGCTGAAGTGAACGAGGGCTGTGACTCCTTTATTTCCTAATCCCAGCCAGCAACTTGCTTTTTTCTGTGTTTTATGTCATTTCATATGACATTGCATCAAGCCAATTCAGTGCAGCATGCAGTTGAACCAAAAGCAATTTAAGTCAAAAATGGACAAATATGGATGTCATTTATAAAGCTTGTTCAAAGGCCTTTGACATTGCTCAAAGCCTGAGCACTCTTGAGGTGCAGTGAGGGTTTTTTTCCCCCCTTCTCCTCTTTTCTGAAGCCAAATAGTGGGGCTTTAATGGAGCTCCGCTCAATGAGTAGCAGACAGCTCTTCATACTTAGAAGCAATTTTCCTTTAAAGAGACCTGTTTCCACCTTTATTATTGATAGGAATATAGGAGCCAGCTTAAAAGATTTAGCAATAAATAAATCTAATGAATTGGCCTGCCAATTAGAAAAAAAAACTCCCCAAAACATGCATCTTGCTGCATACTTGAGTTGAAATCTAAAATTTTGGAAAATATTGGAATCTCAAGGCAGGGGTGATTTGATTTCATTGCCGGCACGTCCACTTTCAGATCGCAGGCCTGCTTTAGTCGCTTCCCAAAAGCTGGTGAGGCACGTAACCTAGTTTTCAGTTTATTATAAGAAGCTAAAGAAAACTGAGCACAATTACATCTCAGCAGGTCTTACTTTACTTGTGCCCTAGTCCTCGTTGATAATAGTGCACAAGTATCTAGTGAATCTAGTTGTATAGGAAAGCCCATACTGAGACCTAGAATCCTACAAACTGTAAGATAAAATTATGTATTGGAAAAGTTTTGTGAATCTGTTTTCATTTCAAGGGATTGGGGTCACAGGAGCTGGGGAAAAAACCCTACAGAAAACAAAATCACATACATTGCCTTTACCAGGGCATGAAAGAGTTGGGTCATGTGGGCCTGGTTCTCTAGTGGTCTACAAATCGATTCACAGCAACAGATACAACAGATCTGATTTACCAATTTATTGGGGGGTGGGAAGTCTTCTCTGTTGCTCTAACTGTGAATCTCACTGGATTCAGATGTCTGTTGTTTGGACTCTCCATAAATGCTTACGATTCCCCAAACCGTATATATTTTTAAAATCTAGCTTTTGATTAAAAGGATTGTGGTAAAACACTAGTAGGGTCTTGCATGAAAATGCAACAGATATATAGCTGAAAACTTTATCTTCACAGTTGTCAACATTTTTCCCCCTTAGGGCCGTGGGGGGCTGTTAAGGCTTTTGCAATAAACGTTATTTATGATTGTTAATTGAAGTGTGTTCAAAATTGCCAGTGCATACTTATTTTGTCATTTAAAATTTTCAGTTTCTGTCTGTTGTCCTGGCAATAAGGGGTCACAGTAAAAGTGTGCCATGGGAACTGTTTTCATTAAGAAGCTATATTGGCAAGGGAAGGGACGGTTTATAAATAAAGTTATTATAATTTTTTATATTGTCCTCTCAAAAAGAAGTCAGAGTCATTAAAACATTACTGCACTGTAGCTAGAAAATGGGCTCAGGGATCCTCTTCAGTATGTTTTGTTAATTAAGGAATTTGTTTAAATATCAAAACAGAGTCATTAGAGCTTCTTGAAACAATTAAAGTATTGTAATTACTTTACTGCCCTTACTTAATTGAGTAAGAGTTTATTTTATTTGTGGATCTTCCTGTACACATTGTTTTCCAAAATAAAATTAACAAAAGTTTGGATCATTAATAATATTGAATAATATCATTATAATCTTCAGAATTCCTAATGCATGGCCTATAGATAACGCTTCTTTTCTGTCGGATTCAAAAGTGCTCTCCAACTTTAATGAACCGATACGCCTACCCACACTGTGGGTTACCTCACAGACTTCATGCAGGAACAAAACACGGTTTAAGAGTGCACAGCAGCATGCTGTTACGTTTTGGGAAAGGGAGGGAAGACTGTCTAATCCAATTCAAACTGGTCATGAAATTTAGGTGTAGGCACTGTTGAATACAGTGCAAATAAAGAGAGAATAATTCCTAAGTAAGTAGTTTGATATACAGTGCATTCAGAGTATAATAATAGTAATAATAGTAGTAGTAGTAATAATAATAATAATAAAAAGCCTCTCCACTGTTTAAGGCTGTTTAAGAAGCTCAGTGTTGCCAGCATTTACAGTATTATTGCAAACATTGCACTTCCCAGGGGCTCTGGGGATAATGCCCAGCCCTGCAATTTCCCCTTGCAGTCACTAGAGGTGGCTGTGTCACAGGTAGCAGGCCCAGCTATCTGCAATATGGGGGAGGGAGGGAGGGGAGGTGACGATTTGGGGAGCGGGGGAGGTATATGCTATGAGCACTTATAGCCTGGAGCCAAATACCGTATAGCAAACCACCCCTTTCCTGGAACTCAGCAGCAATGAGAGGGAGTCTAAGAAGGTGGGAGTCCAGGAGAGACCCCCCTTTCATGCAGGCCCCTGGACATTGCCAAGGGTTTGGAGCTGGAGGAGTAGCCAGCTGAGGCACCTGGGAGATGCAGGACTTTCACAGTTCGAGCCAATAGGGTAGCTAGCAAGAGACACAGCCAGAGTGGGAAATAGATGGACAGGGGCAATCGGGGCCCACACTTTTGTGTGTACGCAGACCAAATGCACTTTAGACCACATATTCAGCTGGTAGTGGTAACACATCCATGAGTGCATGAGACTTCACAAATGAGAAGACATACCAAAAATATTATTTAATCTTAAATCTCCTTATTTTACATCAATCTATTGATTTCTGAAGGGAGGAAAAACAGGTTCTGGGACGTGGTATCAAAAGACCAGCTGAAAGGTTAACTTGCACCTACTGTATTAATCACTCAGGGAAGTGATAGGGATGCTGATATTCTCACCATGGATAGGGACAGAAATTACACATAAACCACTAAAAGTGACTGGAAACTGGTTCAAATCTGTACCACAACAGAAGTTCAGTGCACACAGACCTCTTTCCTAGGGCACATACAGACATTATGCCTAGACCAGTCTAAGTGAACCTAGATTGAGCTAAACCCATAACCATACAGAAGTTTGGTGCTCATAGACCAGTCTAAAAATGGCACAAGTTGTCTAGACCTGGTACGAGGTACACTCAATTCAGATAGATTTAGGTTAGACTGCTGCATCGAATTTCTGTACTGTTTCAAAATGGCTGAAACTGGTTTAAGATAAACCTAGAGGGATGTAGTATCTGACTTAACTGATCAAGAACCTTTGAAGGGTGCTGCAGGAGGTGGGAGGAGATAAATAAAGGCAGACTCAAGCGTGAAGAGATAAGCAGACAGGGTCGACTGCTCCCTACTGCCTGCTCCCTCTGCAAGGAGGTAAGACCTGTAATTACTAAATTAGTTTTTGAAACGGGGTGCCGCTCAATTCACAAAAGCTGTGGAGGGTGCCTCAGGTCCGACAAGGAGTACCTTAAGTCTGAAAAGATTGAGGACCACTGCCCTACAATAACTTGCCTTAGAGAAAGATCTAAAACTACCATTTTTCCCGGTGTGGCATTATGGTGGTGCAGATGGAAATCCTTTGTCAAATCACAGCCAGCATTTCAATGGCAGGTCTAGGAACAGAACCGAAAAATTCTGCTTCACTGCCCTAACCACAATGTCTCATCTAAATACACAGGAATACAAACTTGGTCCATGCGTGGGCAATGAGAAGTAAAAGTATCCACAGCTGCTATGTATAGAGAGAGAGGCCTCTAAGGGAAAGGACCCTGGGTTTAAAAAAAGAACATGCTTCCCCCGAGACCTATATGTAACACTAATGTCTACATTCAACCTCAGGGCTAGTTACACCGGACTCCAATGCCATATGTAAGGTATTCTTGTCTTTACTGCCATGAAAGTTTAGACCAAAGACCAAATAACATGTTAGTAAATTATACTTTGGTAAATCATTCTTAATTTTTGGCACTGAGCAAAAAGTACCTCTTCCCTGATATTTAATGAGGTGTATTATTTTATTATAGCTACAACGGTCAGTTAAAATATACTAAACAAAAGCAGAAATGTGAAGTACTGCAGGCTCAGATCTGTTTCCCTTATATTTGTTTTGTCAACTTGCATTCATCTACTTGATGTTTTCTTTGGTGGGCAATCATCAAGGCGTGAAATAGCTGCCTTCCCACGATACTAAGGCATGTAAATTTTGCTCTGGGAATGAGCTTATTTCAGACAGCATTCCTAATCATTGTGCATTAGCAGCACTTGCATGGGAAGAACACATGAATGAAATGTTATAATCCTTATAGATGACATAGCTGAAGTAATTCAGTGATCTGAGGCAGGGATGCAGCCCAAAGTGTGGAATAATAGTAAAAATTCATAAATACGTTAGAACGTTAGCAAATCAAAGTAATTGATAAAAATAATTCGGTGACATTTTGTCAGTGTTGATGCAAATGAGCATATCGTTAACTGATGCTCTGAACAAAAAGGCTGGTAACGCTGTTCTTGTATCAAAAAATTCTCTTCATGCCAGGAATAAAATGTTTGATTATTATTTTAGATGTTTGATTTACTGGCCCTTTAGCAAGTTCTCTATTTTTAGAGGGTAGCTTCTATTTTTATTTTTTTTCTCTCAAGGACTGTACCCTACCAGTGTTCTTGCTGTCCACTACACTCTTAATGGCAGAGTAACACTGAAAGCATAATTACATTTCCTAATTATGTGTAATTAAGCAAAACCCAGATGATGAATTCAAGCAGCTCTTGGAATAGCCAAGGGTCAAGGACTTCTGGAATTTTGTAACATTTATATAAATAAGCACATTATACTGTTAAAGCCAAGATACAGGTTTGTGCAGTATGCTCTGTAAACCTGCTTAACAGTCAGAATATATAGTATTCATTTATTTAGCTGAGTAAGGATATAGTTGAGATTTCTGACCCTCCCCTCCTGCCCCCCCCCCTCCCGTGCTCCCTTTTTTTAGATTTGTTGTACTTAACCCAGCAAAAGTGAGTCTAAACTCGGCACCATAAAGTTCTGGATGCTGACAAGCTAAGTGATATTTATTTTTTCAGACCTTAATCCTTTTGAAACATGGAGAAATAAATACATCCTCTTATCTAGCATATGCCTGAGACTGGAAATAAATTCTTATTTTTCTTGTAGTCTTGTACCAATGCTCTACAATGAATAATTTGGGTAGTCTCACTGAATATAATAGGAAGAGCTTCTCTATTACCAGTGATAATTATAAAGCTCATAATGGGAAACCTCAAAAGCCCTACCATCAATCAAGGAAAATAAACAATGGAAAATGATAGGTATATAGAAGGGAAAATGGCGAAACCACATATGGAAATGCAATAGTTTTTGCAAGGTTATAAATCATGGTGGAGTTGTAATTTTAAATGTAATTAATATTCTCAGATTAAAACATAACTTTCTAAAGTATTTAACAGACATTTTTTACAATGGGGAACTTGATGACTCAGAGCATTAGTAAAGGGATTAAGTAGACTTTTACTTCACTAGATCATTAGGTCAAATATGGCCCAAGTCTGCAGTGACTGAAAGTTATCATCTCACAGCTGTTCGGTGGCTTTTGTGGAAAGATTTGTTGATTTTAGTCCAGACCGTGGCAGATGAGGTTTTGCGGGCCAAAGTCAGTACAGGTGTAAGCAATTTCAGTCTCAGTGAAATAAAGGGATTTGTCTGCAAGGCTCGAGGCTTGAATTGGAACGAATATTCCAAAAAATAAAAAGAAAGAAAGAAAGCATCACACCAAATGTCACTAGCTTGAATAGTTTCTGCCTGTAACTCCAGGCAGAAGAAACTGCAAGTTGAAGGGGCATTGAGACAGAACTATTCCAGAGTCCTAGATTTTACCCTCGTCCTGCTTCTAATGCTTGAATATCACATTGTACATGTGAACACAGTAATATGTATATTGCTTTATCAATTTTAATAAACCTTTTAATGTATTTCTCAAAATATAAACACACTTGCAGAATCCTTGCCTGAATTAAATTTCAGAAAATAATACTGAGTCGCTGTAAGATCTATAAGATTCTTTTCTTTATCTCCACAGGGACAGAATGTAGTTTACAGAGACATAATTCCTGTGAGTACCTCTGTGCACAGACAAAATAATTAACAGTGCATGTACAGAAGAATTTAAATAGTGCGGTCCTTTTCATTGATGAAAATGCCTGGGTTTTTACCCCTAGCTTTGGTTTCGATTAGCTTTCAGCTAATCATATAATCGTTCTGTCATTTCTTTTCACATCTATAAAATGGGTACAAGCCCACACTTACCTTACAAGGGCAAATTAAAGCTCATTTATTCCCTATTGCCAAAGTAAGGAAAACTTAATTTTGCTTCTACACCATATAAAACTATTTAATCGTGTGCAAACTTGTCTATGCTATGTAAATCCAGGCCACATTACTTAGTTGAAACACCAGCTGGTGTTAAAAGCTGTAAAGAGCTGTGATATCCCATGTGAGTTTGGGAAGAAGTTGGGGGTCCCACAAGCAATTCAGGAGACATGCACACAAGACCTATGTAGAATATATCAAGTAACAGTGGCACAGGATATTATCTGCAGGACACCTGGACTTCTTCCTAGGCTAGTACAGGCATAAGAGCCTGTATAATAAGCTCAACCCACTTGAGATGCCACTCAAATAAATTGTGGGGATGTTCAAAGTAGGGTCTAGTGGGTTTGCTGGACTCCTTGGAGCTGGGTTCTCTTGACTGAGGTCTGAAACTTTGCCTGTAGCTTTCCCTTAATGAAACTTTATGACTTCAAGACTTCTTGAATTTGGTTGGCGTTTGGAGACGCAATGACTTCCTGACATTCCCTAATCATCTTGGCTCCTTCTTGAATGGGGATTTGAGTTGGGAGTGGGGAAAGTGGCACCCTCTCTCAAGGCATTACACTTGTGGTGGTAAAATGACCTGTTACCCTCTGTAGGTTACATGCTTACATGCTTTGATGAGCAGTGAAATAGCAGTTAACCTTTAAAATCTTATCATTGGACATCAGGGCTACATACAGACAGTCAAAAAGCCTAAGGCTGAATCGATTCAATCTTCACAGGTTAGTCTAAGATGTGTAGATGGACCCATAAGCAAGTGGCCAGACATTCACTTTTGATTTTGGAAATGCAGCCACGTGCCTGCAGTAGCCCAGGTCAGAAGCCGGGGGGTGCTAGAGCACACCTCCCTGCATAGTTGGAGCAGACAGCTTGGGCCAAGGCTAGCCTGCCCACTCTGCAGAGGGTGGGTTTGCAGAGGTGGTGCAAAGCATCCTGGGATGCTAGGGGACTGTGAGTTGACTTGAATCTGGAAGAGATCTGTGACAGTTCACTAAACTGATTTAACCTAAATCATAACCTAAATTGGTTAAGTCTAATACCACATTCATCCAGGTTTCAAAGCAGTTTGTGTGCTGAATTTCTGTTGTGTTGCATATTTGAACCAGTTTCCTCTCATTTATACCAGTGTATGTGTAATTTCTGTCCCTAGCCCAGATGAACAGGGCTGTTTGCACCTCTCCTAATTATTGTTTCAAACTCTGAAAACACAAGTATTTGCCATTGCTTCAGTTGCATTTCGTTTATGTTTTTGAGGTTGTTTTCTTTTTCTTTTTTTTTTTTTAGCAACTCTAATTCTAAAATGAAAGCTGGAGAACAAAGTCAATATGAAAGTGGTGTAGGCACTGGCTGAATGTAATCCTTCTTATAATCTCACCTTACTGTGGGGCTGGCTGGGAGGAGACCCTGGCATGTGTCTATCACCACCTTAAATTTCTTTCACTGAGTCCTGTATCTTTTTTTTTATCCCCCTGAAAACAGCCACTAGTTCCTTAGTGGAGCTTATAAATGTAGAAATAATGGGGATCTG
Source organism: Alligator mississippiensis (assembly GCF_030867095.1). NCBI lineage: Eukaryota > Metazoa > Chordata > Crocodylia > Alligatoridae > Alligator > Alligator mississippiensis. The sequence goes on from NC_081833.1 coordinate 68,435,102, forward strand.
GGAACTATGTGAAGGGTTTGGTTTGGTTTGGTTTGGTTTGGTTTTTGGTTTTTTTGCTGCTAAGAGTTGTAGTTACAGCATGGTAATTTTTGGCAGTTTATCTTATGTTTGAATTATGTGCGATGGACTTCCTTTGGTAGGTTGCTTTAGGTCCTCCCCCCCCAACCACCATTCCTTGCTCTGTAAATCAGGGCTGCTGACCATAAATCTGAGTTGGATTATTTTATCAAATTATTTCTGTCTGCCCAGATAGATAGATAAACTTTTTTGAAATGTTATCCTTTGGTATTTCAAACCACTGAGTATTTCCAGGAATATTTGTTGTTTATACTGACCATGAGAGGTTAGAATAGGAAGAAAAATAGTGGTGAGGTACCAGTAACCCAGTGTGACTTGTCCCAAAAGCATTTCCGTAGATGAATTTCCTGTTTTGAATTTCATTCGCTGTGTACACACAGCACAAAGCTTTGTTAATTGTGGAAAAAAATGACACGACTGTTATTCTAAATAACAAATGTATCACTAAGTTTGCAACAGCAGGCAAAAGATAAATATGTTATGTGTGAAGGAGATCTGTAATAGTATTAGGAATTATTTAAAATATATATGCATTTCAACTGATTTACAGCCTTCTTGTATAGTTAAATATACTATTCTCTAGTGTTACAGACTCTGGCTTTAAGTACCAATACATTTTGAAGAAACGTCCAGTGTTGCTATACAGATTAAATGTCCTATGGGGGATTAATCACCAGAGGATGGAGGACAATGAAATGGTAGATTTAAAAACAAACAGATGTAGTGTAACAGCTAAAAAGTCAATATACACCAAAGACCAGAATGTGTAGAATCAGAATGGTAATTTCAAGTGGTCAGAGGTCATTATGGAAAGCAAAGCTCCCTACAGATCCAAACTTATAAAAGAATCATTAGGCATTCTGCAGTTCAGCACTGAACATGCTTAAAAAGAGAAGTCCTACTCAGATACCTTTTCTTGCTTTATTTTAAATATTCATTTGATTAATATTTTAGTTTCAGAAAAGTATGGACAGCAGGAGAAAGTTCTTCTGAATGACCTAATTTGTGCCAATGTGATGGAAACTTGATCAGTTCTGTTTGCATAATTTTAAATCTGTTTTTCACCATTCTGGTCATTAAAATTGTTCAGTGGAGGAATGATTTTTATTTTGTTTTAAATTCAGCAATGCCTTTTTATGCTCATTGAGGTAGCTGTTAAAAAAAAAAAAAGTAAGATCATCAGGCATACTTTCAAGAATGGTTAGCTAAATGGTGCTGGAAATTCCCCCCTCCCCTGTTTTTTCTCTTTGTTCTTCTACATATGTTTAAAGATATTTCTGTTAATTTACAATTTGAAAGGTGGTTGAGGAGTGGAGAGTTTGAAAAATAGATTACTGTCTTCATTAATACAGGTTTGACCTACAAAGTCTTCACGTACTTAATGATTAAAAACCAAAGTACTAAATAATAAATTATAAGAATTTATAGGAGTCATCATCTTGAAATTAGCTTACTGAATGTTCTTATCATAATAAATCTGAGTGGGTGTCTAATTTAGTGGTAGCTGACTAAAATTATATGTTGCAGTCAGATTAAAAAAAAGAAAAAACTTTTGTTTCAAGGCAAATGCTGTGGATTTAATCACAGATAACCTGAAAGGCAACCATATTTTGTTGTGTCTGCTTTTCAGAAACTTTGGCAAACCTGGTATGGGTAGGAATAGAATGGAGATCAATTTCAATTTGTGAATTTGGCAGACAATAAAATTTCCTCTAACAATTCAGTGATGTTTATGATAACACTTTATACGCTCTCACAGCCAGCCAAAACCCAGGAAGTGATTAAAAAAAAAAAGAGAGACTGTATTTGCACTTGAATCTAAGTATAGCAGATCTACCTGCCAAGATCTTTTCTTACGATTGCAGAACAACTGCTTTGCTTTTTCTCCCCTCCATACGGTCTTTCATTCCTCCTTGATATAAAGGATGTTTTCCAAGTAAAACAAATTTCCTCGTACGTGTTGAAGGGTATATTTCACACCTTTATATCCTGGAATAGGGGGCTGACATGTATACCTCCTAAAATCATCTGCCTATGATGCATTGTCCAGAAACCCACTAAATTAGAAGTATCCCAGGAAACTGTTTTTTATACAAGCTTTCACTTCAGTCCAGGCAATGGAGACAGACTCAATCCAGCTTTCAGCATACTGAGGCCAAGTACAGACATTACACTTTGGCTGGTATAAATGATCTGAAATGGGTCTACACCCATCACAGAACAGATGTTCCTCACACATGGACTGATTTAAAAATCGCAGAACCTGGTCTAAGATTTGCCCCGTGACCAAAGAGCAAATGTGTGTTCTGTTTGCTACTGATCTAAATTACGCCGCTTACAAAAACCGGTGTAACTTGGATCGATTCCACATCGAGCTTTTTGAATGTCTGTACCTAACCTGAGAGTTTTGTCATTCGCTTTAAAGGAAGAATATTCAGCCCATTGTGAGTACGTAAGCTCTGGGCTAATAACAATGTGAAAGCATGCTTAGCTTTATGTACTGTCAGCAATTTCATTGCCTTAAAGGGGCCTATTTATTGTGTGTACAGTTAAGCATTTCAGCAACTGTGCAAGAATAGGGGCCCTATTTTGTGAAGTAGCACTGAAAGCATACCAAAATTTGTTCCCCAAGTAAAAATTTTGACTGCAGTTTCTAAGCGGAGGAACCATAGTTGTAGGAAAGTAAGTTGAGCTTTGCTGTTCTCACTCCACTCCCTCGCCCAATTTCTAATTAACGAGAAGGAAATATGCCTTTGAGGAAAGAAGAAAACACTGTTGGGATTTTCACCAGGAAGAAATGGCTCTTGTGGTTAAAAAGGAAAAGCTCCTTTTTTTTTTTTTTTAAGTATTAAAAATTAATTAAAAAATTGGATGTTCTAAAGCTCAGTTTTTATCATTAATACAAGTTCTACGCTGCTAAATGCTGTTGGTAAAATTTAAGTTTCTCTGTATCAACATAATGTGTGATTTATACAAGTTTTGTCAGTACAGATCCTTAATATTGAAAATCAGAAGGTCATGCCCAGAAAAATCACACATTGCAATAATTTTCCCTGAAGAACTGGTGGAGATCAGACTCATCTCTGAAAATAACGATCTCCTGAGTGTCACTGCAGAGTTTTAGGATATTCAAACATCTAAAGCAGACAAATCAAAGACTAGACTATACCAACAAACATTACGTTCTTCTGTAGATTAAATGACATTTGTATCCTGAATTTCTTACATTAACAGCAACACCAATTTTTAACCTGCAAAATGATCGTACTAAGTCTTTTCTGACCTGCAGAAGTAACATGACTGCACCTGGATTGTGCTTCTAACATGAGGTTTCTTGTAAATATTCCTGACGGCTTGTTCTGTAGGTAAGCAAATGGATAGTAGCATGGGTCATTACAGTGTAGCACTGCATAATCATTGTTGTTTAATTTGGAAACAGGACATTTGTGAAATATTTTTTGTTGGCATAGGTCCATTTTATTCGTTAACAACCTGATTCAGTTCCCACTGAAATCAATTAAAAGACTCCCATTGATTTCAGTGGGAGTTGGATTGTGTCCTTAAAGATTCTTATTTGACTGATTTCTGGTTTGTTTTTGATCTTTTAGTGAATAAGGTTGACTACTTTTATTTATTTGTATTTTAGTAGTGCCCAAAATCCCCTAATGGGGTCTGGGCTCCAGTGGGCCTGGGGCTATACAGAGACATAGCAAGGGTCTTTACTGCCCAGTGTCATAAGACCGTACTTCAGGAAGTTGTTCAGGACATCATTCAAGCACTTGTCCAGGTAATATGAAAGCCAATGGTACAGTTAATATCAGTCAGTTGAGTAGGGGGCAGTGGTGAAGCCAATAGAGCTCTTCATTTTAGAAACTATAAGGGTTGATTATAAATATAAGATTATATATATAAGATTGTGGCCAACACCCGTGGAAAGGGAGAGACTTCTTGTGCTCTTTGATTTCCCCTCTCTTTCACACGTGAACAGGGCCACTGATAGCCAAACCCACTGTTTCTGCCAAGTGTAACCTACTATCTATAATTAATGTTCAGCGACAAAACATAATTCTGCTCTTCATGTTGAGCAGAATTATGTAGAAACCATGTTTTAGGATATTCAAACTTTTTACGTAGACACCATGTTTCTACACGGGGAAGATTTGTAATGCAAGTGTTCGGGCAGGGGGGGGGGTTGTCTGACTTTTTTTTACACGTTTTTGCAAGTATCATTAGGTTACTCATTTGTACGTTACATATAAAGGCTTGACTCAGCAACTTGTGTTTGTTCCAGATTTCTTGCCACTGTATATGCAGCTGTGTAACAGCACAAGGTCATTTTCATGTCACATATGTAGAAATAACAAGCATTGCATTCAATCTGAATTAATACAGTGTCCCATAAGATTTCACCGGGGAGAAAAAACTCAGCACGACCCATTAACACCAGAATTTGGGAGTTACCTAATGTTACGTTATCACTAGTGTGATCTCCAAGACTGCTAGATTCAAATACGAGTTAGCAAAAACACAAACCCACCTTGAGCCTTAGAGCTTTTCTTTTTCTTTTCTTTATTCACCCCGCACTCCCTCCGCACTTCTTTTTGCTACTAATGCAATATTTCTTGACGGTAATCTTATTTTTTTCTGGTCTCTGTTTAAATAAACCAGTTACTTGAGAGAAAACAGCTAACATCTGTGATACAGGTGTGTGTAAAAGAGGCAAGCATGAAAAGGGAAAGACAATTAACATTAAGCACCACCACTTTTTTTCCATAATGAGGTGAAGCTTGCTTTCATCTTCCCTTCAATGTTTTCCTTCTTTGAGGCTTTTTCAGGTTAGATGCTTGTAGACCTCACTCAGAATTTGGCTGGTCTCTAAAGAAGGAGTGGAAAGAAATAAAATAATGTATACATTTTTTAATGTATTTCCTGACTTTACAGTTTGTATCCAAGTCTGCATAGTAAATCAACCAAAACTTCAGTAAAAGAGAAATTATAGTGTTTTCCAGTATAGGGAAATACTAAGAGGACGATTGATTACTGTTTTAATCAAGAAAAACTTGTGGTAGGAAAAAAAAAATCATAACCAATGACCGGACAGCTTGTTATATTTTTTTTTTCACATCAGCGATGTTCTTCTGGCCTACAAGTTAGTAAAACCAAGACCACTTGCCATAACTATAAGCTATCAATAAAAATTAATGTACCAGAGGGAATTGAAAGGGAAAAAAATGCACTTAAGCGTTCAGGGCCATCGAGCCACCCATGCATCCACTGTGCGTGTGCTCTGGAGATAGAGGTGTTATTGTTGCCATGGGCTGCCATTTCATGTTATTTTCCTAAATAAATGCCTGCATGTTCGGATCAAGGACATTGGCAGTAAACCAGGATGCCGTCTTCAGGAAGAGATGGTGTTGAATGGGACTGAATACTGTGGAACCAGAGGTATTATTGAAGGATGACTAAAGCTTTCTTTATCGAAAGTCAGTTCAAACCTGGGTTTAGAAGGCTTATGAACTCCTTGTGAAGATTTTTTTTTTTTTTTTTTTTAAAGAAATGAGAAGGGTATTTCAAAAAAGTGACAGTGAATTTGTCTGCTTGAATTGGGTTTTACACTCCACGGGGGAAAATGCAATGATAAGAAAAAAATAAAGCTCAGAGAAGCTTGTTTGGATACAGAACTTTTCTTTTTAAGGGAGAAAAGTACAATTCAAGAGAAGCTATTTGCATGAGATTAGGTGAAAGGAAGACTTGATCCTTATAAGGGACCAATGGTGATTATTTACTCACTGTGCTTGAAACAGGAGCAGGATTATTGGTATATGTAGGACTGTAAAAGGTCTAAAGCTCATCTTACTTACTGGTTTAGTATATAGGAACTGTTGGCTACACTTCTGTTTCTGACTCTGGATATAAATGTTGTAGTTGTATTAAAAAGGAGAGAAAATGGGACGTGTATATCGGAGGAACAACTCCACTGAAGTCGGTCATTTTGCACGAGAGAGGGCCACAGGTTTCGCTTGTCCTCTGATTCAGTGAGCTGATATATCGTGGTGTATTCGCAAACTTAAGAAAGAAAGCAAACTAAAATCGGAGTGATGCCCTGTTCTTTCCTTTAACAACTGAGGACATGGGGGAAAAATGGATGTTGACAAGTCCACTCAACACTGATTTGCCAAGTAAAGTGCTGGTATCTTCCCACTTCTGGTATCGTTGCAATATCCGCGAGCCAGTGACCGTGTTTCCCCGTTAGTAGGACTGTTATTTGTATCCTGGTCCCCATGTTAGATAAGATGGCAGTGAAACAATTAGCTGAACAACAGACCTTCCCTGTCCACTGCAGCCTTCAGTCTTTCCCATCTGCTGTTACTCTTTTTTGCCTTTGACTTGTTAGCAGCCAGATCAGACTCACCGGCCGTGTCTATACAAGCAACAGACTGTACAGTTGTTTCTGTGTAGTCATTTAGTACTTGTTTATGCAAGTGTAGTCATTTAGTAGTCTGTGCATAAGCAAGTACTAAATGACTGGGCAGTAACCAGTGTTACTGTGCAGTAGCATCCCTGCACGGTTTTGTTTCAGAAGTTACTGCGCAGTAGCAGCGAGCTCCCGCGAAGTAGTGTTGCATCACAGTTAGTGCCCGTGAGCGCTACTGCGCAGTATCTCGTTGTGACTGCCAAAATAAATCTTTGAAGACAGGAAGAGAAGATTTGGTTCTGATGGCCCAAAAATCATACTGTATTCATTGCTCTTCTAGTTGGTATGTATTTGAGAACTTGGGTATGACTTGTGAGGGAGCTGTACAGTCTTGATTCAGAAATAAAGGCCACTAGTATGCATGGCATTTTGAAAGCAGTCCTTCTTTGCAACTTACCCTCCCTCTGCATCTGCCCGTTCATTTCTTCCTTAGGATTGTTACTCAACTAAACTTGCTTTTGATTAATTTATATTTAAAGCACACCTAAAAATCCTAAAGCACTCCTAAAATTAATCAGGGGTCTAGGCCCTGCTCCCAAGGGCTATCCACCATAATTTTAGAGAAGACAGAATCATTTTTAGGCAGTGCAGAATCAGTAACTGCAACAAATAATGACCTGGAAAGTGAAATACTGGGAAGAGGGTGTGGAAGTTTATAATCCAATTGCATGATAATTTACCTGCACATTTAGTAAGTGCTAGCTTCAGGCTCAGGCCGTGTAGGTCAGCAGTTAGATAGACTCTTTCTTAGCATATTTTTAAAATCCAGTTCCTTTTGCCTAACGGAGGAGGCAAGGGGAGTCTATAAGGAAAATTCCCTGCTTTCAGTTTTCTTTTTTCAGTATTAATCAGTGCTCCATGGTCTTCCAGCCACCTCTCAGGCCAAGAGTCCCCGTCTCTTTCAAATTACATGTTTAATAAGTAGGAATCTTTTCTTTCTCCCTTGAAGTGGTATGGGGACCAGGGGGGAGCATGGGTGGAGGGAGAACAATAGAACCATTTCCTTTGGATCCAAGCTATTTAGGTTGAAGTACTCGCACCCCACCAAAGGCAATGAGATTAATGAAACGGAAACCTCAAAAAAATGGTGCTTCAACTACATTTCTAATGCATAATATTTGAGCGAGTTTGAAATTCAGCAGAATGCTTTCTCTCATCCCTGGTTTGAAGTTAAAAATATAAATGGAATGTCCCAGATTTTATTTATGCATCTTAAGTTGTTAAGGAGGTAAAGGAGAACTGAGGGATACACAGCCCAGATAACGTATCTCTGAGGTACAGTCCCACCGTCGTGCGAACCGTCACCTCCTGCTGATTGAATCATTCACAGTTCTAGTAAATACAGGTTGGTTTGGATAATTCAGAATTATAAATTTTCTTATATAGAATAAGCAGATGTTTATTGCATTTTCAGAGGACGAAGTCATAACATTTACGTTCTGGTCTTGGAGGGGTCAGCATAATCAAAATGCATGACATACACACATTGCTAGCAATGGATGTGCTGGCACCCGTTTCAGGTAATGTTGTAGATTATGAATAATTGAATAGTGTATTGGGAATGCTTCATCTGAATGGTGCTAGGAACAACGTCTAGCGAGTGTTTGGGTGAATCTTTGAACTCTTGCTTGGGGACTTTCCGCACTCCAAGAAGTACAAAAGAGACCTGCAGTTGTCTCTACCTCCAGGATTTTGAAGATCGCAGAGGGAAGATAGTCCAACCAAAATCACTTACATCTGTGGGGATATTGCTCATTTTGACAAAGTTAATAAATCAGAGCTTAGTATCAAAGAGAGGCGCAAAGCTACCAAATGTGGTTGCAGGTCTGAATTTCATATGCACAGGATGTTTGAAAATATTGTATATAGCGTCTTTGGAAAATGCTGTCCTTAAACCCTGTTCTTAAGAATGCAGTGGCAGCACGGCCTTTGACTGCAGAAGGGGTGAAGATGAGACAGACCCATTAACATTGTTTAAAACATTATTGTTTAAAAGGTTCAATACGTTATTATTAAATTTGAAGGATAAGAGAGTCCCCCAGTCAATGTGAATTAAGCAACATGAGTGCAACACATTTTGGGGGATAATATGAAAAGCAGGACTGTGATTTAAAGTGTTCGTGACATTTTAATACAGTGCTGAATCCTGTAAAGTAAGGCATTTTTGTTTTATTTCAGTCCACTGTGTTTTGGCATCATTGACAAGAACCTTGCTTTGCTTTCTCTTAATTTATTATTCTCTGTGTGAGTGTTTCCTGTTCTTTTCTTAATTCATACTTCTCTAATTTTCACTTGTCCAATCATTTGTGCCATGCTAAAAATAGTGGCTGAAGTTTGTATTATCTGCTCTATTTAAGGGTTTATTTTTTTTTTCTTTCCACTCTAATTTAATCTTTTCTCTTAGCCATTCTTCCCTCCCCCTGCCCCCCCCTTTTCTTTCCTTGATACTAAGATTCAGGTCTTTTGTCTTGCCTCATAGCTCTTACCTTTCATACATTAAATTTCATCGCAGGCATTCTGAAAATCCAAATAAATTATGCCATATGCACTGCTATCATCAGCCTTCTCAATAACCTCAGAAAAGTCAAGGAGAATAGTTAGGCAGGTTTTTTTCCTTCCCTTTCTCTTTCTAAATCTCTACCAGTTATTTCCTATTAGGTTACAAATAAGTGTTCCTTTCTACCTTGCCTGTCAGACTGGCTTTCAACTGTTTTTCTTGCTAATGGTGACAAGGTGATTGACTTGCAGATTTCTACAACAGTTTTATTCCTTTTTTTTAAAGTCTGATCTCACATTCAACAAACTTTTTTTGGAAAACTGCTTGAACTTCAGTTCTCCCTAATGATTATCTTTGGCCTACAGATCTCCGAGAAGAATATATCCTGCAGTATCTAGACCGACAGACTCGCTTTTTGTTTTTGATTGCCTCTTACTTTTCTAGTGGTGGGATCCATGGTAATTATATACGCAGTCAATGAATTGACAGCCAACATATTGTTCTTTCAATCTCCGGTTCAAAGGAAGTATTAATTTCATATTTCAGCTAGTTTACATCCTGTCATGTTACACTCCTTACTTGATTTTATAGTATTGGAAGGTAAAACTTTTGGGCAGCTTCAGTCAAATTTTTTAGCTGTAATGCTTGTGGAGTATTTCATTTTTCCATCATGTTTATAACCTTCTCCAGTATCCTTTTCTTTATATTCATTTTAAGGTCCTTATAACCAATTCATTTGAACCTCAGAGGTTCCTATTGATTACAGTCAACGAGTATTTTTTTTGTATGTTTGTATTTAAAATGGAAAAAAATAAGCCCACGGGTGATAGTTCATTAGCTTATGAATATAATATAACTTCCTGCATAATTACTATTTTTTTATTATTTTTGTAATGGTTTTTTTTGCTTATTTTGCTTTGGATAATTTTCAAAGTCCTATTATTCTCTCTAGAGATCTCTAAGAGGCAGAATTTCTGGCTATTAAAGATTTGCCATCCCAAGAGCAACACACGGAGAGTACCCCCAGGTTATTTATAACGGGATTTTTATCTCAGAAAATTAACTAAAAGAAGATAAACCAAACTTCTACGGGAAAATGCCTTAAACATCTCATATATTATGCTGTGCTCAAACAGATATTTTAATTTTAACAGCTTGGCAAGCCCAGTGGAACACTCCTTCTGGTTTTGGGCACAAAATAAGATAACACTTCTTGATTCCTGCAGGAGATCTCCTAACTGCACTTAAAATCAAGGCAGAAAATACGAGTTTACTCCGTGTGGTATTTAAACTTTGCCTGTTAGTTTAATTGATTTTCTGTTTACTCGTTCTAAGAGCCCGAGAACTTCGAACTCTCGCCTTTAAAGAGACTAACACAGATTTAAAAGATGGTTTTTGCCCCTCTGACTCCTTACCCCACCCTCCTCGGTTCTGCTGTTATACAAGCACAACTATAAATGCGTGTCCCTACACATGCCCGTGGACTTCAGTGTAACTACTCCCGCACGCAAAATCAAGCATTAGTGCTTTCAGGATGAGGGCCCAAATTCGCTATCCTTGAATTGTGACTGGGCTATGGAGCAGTTTTGCAGTGCGAAGAGAGGGGCCAAACCTGAGAATAGCAAGGCACTCGCAATTAGCCGGTAAAGATCCCATGTGCAATTAGGATCCGATGCAACTTAGGTTTAAGGTAAAAAAAAAAACTAATTTATTTTCCAGCATAAACTATAAACCCAGGTCTTGAGAGGGGAAAGGTTACTGCAGTAATTTACAGTGCATTACCTAGTCTGGTTTTAATAAGAAGAGTGGGTGAAAGGTTTTTTGGTTATCCAGACTTCAAGGTAAAAGTATCATCAGAGTTTACACCCTGTAATAGTTGCCATCACTGCGCTGTCTCGTGAATAAAATGCTTGGAAAAGGTTGCTTTTAGACCATTTTGTAGCTTTTCTTATCGCTTCTTTTTCTTTATGATTTTAAATAATAATGATAATGACAATAACAATAAATATCTTGCACTTGTGACTGAATAATTATGATGCATAGTTATCTGACCTTTGAAAATGATGAAACTATTCATGATTTGTCTTGGCTTTTGTTTTTAATTATTCCTCCACCTGAAGCAGGGTAGTGGTTACGGGGACTATGGTAAATAAGAATTAGTTCATCTCACTGCCCTCAAATGGCAGAAAAATCTCAACATTTAGTTTTGGTTTATTTAGGTCTGGATATTACAAATGAAGAGCTTGGCCTTTCTCGTATATATTGTTGAAAGCAAATAGATTTATATATTTATTTATGAATTCTGCTAGGGATTTATTCCTCAGTATTTTGAAAAATGCTGGCTAAGGAAGATTATACATCTCTAATACTGAATACGTGTGATTTTTTTCAGTTTTAGTTGAAATGTTACAACCTTTTCCGTGGCATAAGGGAAAAAAATTGGATAGTGGATCTCATATTAAAACTGTATGAGAAATTACTGATCACACTATTTGGCTTTTTAGACTTTTTGCCATTTGTAACTCAAAGGGGTGGCTAAAAAATACATTTCAGCATTACCTCCTTCCATCTGTATTTTCTTTTCTAAATTATCTAGTCTTATAAATATTTGAATAACATTTGGTCAGGATAAAATCTATCCTGTCAGCTCAGTACAAGAACACACTTTGGCACTTGAGACCATAACAATCAGATAAATTAATATTGATTTGCTAGAAAATACTTTTCACTCTGTCTAAATATCTTCTACTGGACTGTTGAATCAAAATTATGAATTTAAAAACAGGGAAATAGTTCTTCACAATTTTCCCAGTGAAACTAATTATGGACAAAATTGTGCAAAATATATTGGATATACTTTTTAAAATACAGTGCATCTAGCAAAAATCCTGAGAAGGGAGAAAGGAAAATTAGCCATTTGCTTATATATACAGGGGCTAAATTAGAAGCCCTTAAAATACTTAAAAATAAAATATCTTTTGTTTTTCGATGGAGCAGTGCCTTAACATTTTGTGATCTCTAATACCATATTACAGGTCCTGTGTAAAACAACACAAGTCCTCTTTCATTGCCTCGTCCTGTTATAGTATTTTAAATCTTTACTGTTTAAGCTGCCAAGAAATTAGAGATTGGTTAATTTATACGTGCAACAGCTAAACAAGGTTTCCTCTTTAATTTTATAAATTTTACCCAGAAAGTAAAAGAAACCCAACAAACTGTAGAACAGGAAGATCCTTCATACCACAATAAGAAGAGATGTCATTCTTCAGCTTTTTCCGATGGAATTTCACTTGATTTTCTCTGCTAGGAAAGTGAGGCATAATCCCTGTGAACAAACTCATTGCCTAAAAATCTAGAGGTCCAAGACCCCATGTTACTCTGTCGTCCTCACGGTAGTACAGTTCTTTCCGGAAATATGCTAACAATGGCTGTCTGGCCATGCCTACTGAAATCCCTACAGCAGGGAAGTCCACAGGCTCCGGAGAAGTCTCTACATCAATGAACAAGGTCAGCTTCACTGTAGTTTGGGAATGTCGTGAGGTTCAAAAAGGGCCGATACTTCAGAGAATCATTTTTTCACCACCAACTTGAAGCTCCTTCCACACGGTTTCCCACTGCTTGCCTAGCTGACCCCCCCTCCAACATGTTTTTCATGGACTAGAGAGAAGGGAAGGGGATGCTCCTTTAAGATTTGGATAAACAAGACTTTTGGGGGGAAAAAACAAATCAAGAATCAAGCTGTCCTCACCAAAAAAATAATCATGTGCTCTCTTCCCAACATCTTCTTGTATGTGGAAACGTACTCCAACTCTAATTAATTAGGGTTTTGAGCTAAGAACTTAAGACATAAGTCACATTTCACCTTTAAACCATTATTTAAAAAAAAAAAAAAACCCTGATATTTCATTTGTGTTTTCCTGATAGATATTGAGTTCTCTCCGTATATTTGTGCATGAAGGGTTTTGCTGAGTGAGCTAGGACACTGTCTCTTTAAGTGTTTAACAGTAATTGGTTCATGTCCTGGTGTTCATTGAAAATCCTAGACATTTCATGCAAAATCTTCTTAATGAGGGGATGAATTTTTCATTCACATTAGAAAGCTCACTCTGACAAACAATTTCTAAATAAAACTTTGGCGACATGACATCCCATATTGGACTTGACAAAGAGGACAGGTGCATTAGAATAAAACTGTATGGCGATCCTTCAAGCTGTCAGCCATGAATATTTTATTTCTTAATGAATCATCTTTGTGAAATGAACTTTCTTGTTGTAGTGTCAGTGCCATTTACAACAAAAAACCTGCTCCTTTTAAAAGGTGAACTCCTTAAAGATGCTGATGCCTGCATAAAATGCTTAACCCTAGCCAAGGTATTCAGTAAATTTAATAGTGGGGCTTTTTTTTCCTAACTGTTTGAAATATAGACTCACAATAGCTGTTATGACGGTGTCAAATACCACCTTTAAATTCTGTTGCGTTTTTGTTAACAAAGCCAGAATTCAAGATAGATTATCAATAAGGTTCATCCTTTGGGGGATTCATTTCTACTTGAAAAGTCACAGCAAGCTTGCCTAATTATTGTTTCAGGGATTTTTTTTTAAATACATTGTTCATTTAGCATCTGTGGAGGATGCCAGATTGGCAGCACTAGAGACCAAGGGCCTGCCTGTATCTCAACCAAAGGTCTAGTATGGACAGGAGTAGTACAGACCACCCAATATTGCCATGTCTTGGCATATACCATTGCAAATGGTAAGAGGTGCATCCCTTGGCTCTTTCTGCTGATTATCAATTAATGCTGTTTTCAGTAGGCTACAAGATGGGGCACATTTTACACCACGAATCAGCCCCAAACCACCTAGAGATTTCTTACAGGCTATTTAAACAAGTTTGTTGCATTAACTAACTGAACACTAGATTTGAGGGCCTGAAGGGAACCAAACGGCAATCTTCCATACATCCTGCTTCAGTATTCCAGTAGAGTACAAATGTCAGATCGCTTTATTCTTTCTCATGTTCATTAGTCGTAGTAGATTTGAGTTTACTGTTTATGCTAACCATTTACCATTGTTGAGTTACCTTACAAGCATATCTTTTGTTTTTATTTGAAGAAGATTGCTTGACTTAGAGTCTGTGGGGAAAGCAACTACTTGTGTGGATATTTTTACAAAGTAGTCCCACTCGATTGCAAGCCACAAAAATGAGCTTGAGTCGGTTTAACTGAGTATTGCATCTTTTCTGTTGGCACAAAAATGTCTTGTTCCTTCATGGTCAGCAACCTGTGTTGGAGTCTGTTGGTGGTATCTGTCAAGATCAGACCTTACATTTGTCAATTTGCCTATGGGTTGAACTGTGTGAGTTTATTTGGTGTTAAAAAAGCTCTTTGCTTCATATTCCCTGTATCTATAGGGCATTTTCTGTCTCATCCCCCTAGGGGTCAATCCAGATCTCTTTAAAACCAGTGCAAACATTCAAATATATTTCATGAGGAGTAGAATTAAGAAACTACCCACAAGGCCTATAGCTTGCTCCCTAACTCATTTTCTCACGTCGATCCCTTCTCTATATTCCACATTCTCTGCTTTGCTACCACACTGTTCTCTAGATATTAATATTCTTCCCTGCCATCTCCACAAATGGAAAGAACACGTGCCCTGATACTGGACCTATTGAAGTCAGTGACGATCTTGTACCGACTAACTGGACTAGGCTTAGGCCACAGCATACTTTCAGAATCATACTGCTGTTCTTCCCATGTTCCCTGATCACGCCCTGGTGAGTTTGTAATTCCTTCTTCAACCACTGATGTTGCATATGTTGGTTGCTAAGGACTTTATAGGAAAATCAGAATAGAGTACAATAATGAAATCGTTACTCAGCCTTAAAGTGATTCATGAAATAGATCCCAGTGGCCCCCTATGTTTTAGTAGTTCCACCAGAAACTGTTAAGACTATAACCTTTAAGCCTCTGATCTTTCAAGCTGCTACTTATAGATGAACACAAATTCATTGTGCAGGTATACCATTTCAAATAGGATCCATGTAGATGTACAAATCTGGGCTTGGAGCCTTGGGTCACAATCTCCCCAGATAATTCATATAATATTTCATCGTCATCATAGAATCATAGAAAGAAGAACCAGAAGGGACCTGTAAGGTCATCAAGTCTGGTCTCCTGCCATGGGCAGGCGTTAATCAGGCTCAAATGAGCTGAACAAGGTGCTTGTCCAGCCTCCTCTTGAATACCACCAGGGATGGCAACTGCACCACCTCTGCTGGAAGTGCGTTCCAGATTCTAGTTAGCCATCTGGAAAAGACATTTTTCCTTGTCTAGCCTAAACTTTTCCTCAAGTAGCTTGTGCCCATTGGATCTCGTCCTCCCAGGTGGTGCTTTTCTGAAAAGATGCTCTCCCAGATCTGGGTGTTCTCCCTTGACATATTTTGTAGGCGGCTATCAAGTCACCCCTCAGCCTTCTTTTACTCAGACTGAACAAACCCATATCCCAAAGTCTCTCTTCATAAGGCCTATCCCCCAGGCTCTTGATCATGTGGGTGGCTCTTGTCTGCACCCTTTCGAGCTTGTCCACATCCTTCTTGAAGTGCAGTGCCCAGAACTGGACACAGTACTCCAGTTGTGGCCTCACCAACACCAAATAGATGGGGAGAAGCACCTCTCTGGATCTACTAGTGACACCTCTGCTGATGCACGCCAGAGTTCTGTTTGCTCTGTTGGCAACTTCATCATCATCATCATCATGATCATCAATACATATAAAATTATCTTCAATGAGTAAATTCAAGTAGTAAAATTTTGGCCCCAGTGAAGTCGATAACAAAATTTCTCTTGATTTTGTAAGGACTAGAATTGCATTTATATGCTTTGGCTCTTAAATATACTATTATTATACTGACGACTGATATTACAACTACTGAAGTGCCTAGTAGCCCTAATCATGGACCAGGAAGAACCCTACTGTGCTAGGTACTATACCAATGTATAACACACAGATGAAGAAACCCATAGAAACAATGAAACAATACTGATTGGCACAATAGACAGTAGTTGTAGCACTCTGGCAGCCTCATTGTTATCAGGTTTCTTCTAGGCTTAGTGTCAAAGGAGAGTTTTAAGGAGGGAGGGATTTGAGAGAAGATTATAGGGTAGCTTTGTGGATGTTCACAGAAGCACTTCCTGGGGATGAAGGGCAGTACTGGAAAATGCATGGAGGTACTAGTTTGAAAATCTAAAAGTGGAGGTTGGCATAACGATACAATCAAAGGCAGGAATCAGCCTTTTAATACTAAGTGAAAGGGGAGAGGTAGGGTAGAAATATTCTGTGTAAGGCTTTGCCTTGAAATGAGCTATTTTGTTCTAATAAAAAAATAAATATTCTATTATTCTATTATTATTCAAATAATAATAAAAGGATCCAATCCTGTAGTGGACACCCTCAGAATTCCCATTTGTTTAAATGTGATTGATTGACACACACTCACTGTTCTCATTGATTTAAGATTGAGGAACAGTATGATAGATTTGTCTTACTCTTCTTTCATATACGCAGTAGCATTTTTTGTTCTTCAGAGCTTCCTAGCTCTACTCTGGAAATTAGCAGATTATTTTTCCATCTCACTATATCCTTTCCTCTGTTTCTAGTTTTACATTAATTTAAATACACCTTTTGAACAGCCCTGCAAGGACTAATCAAATAAACTTTAAAAGATTGTGCTTGATTAAATTATTTTTATAATGAGTTCCTGTTACCAGGGAATACAGAGTTAAAAAGGTGATATCACTAAAATTAATTAGCATAAGGCATGCTTGGACTGGTAGAAGTGACTGGATCTTAATCAATAGCAATATGATTACACCCATGCAGCAATTATAAATTATTTAAAACAGTACCCCTAGGTTACTGACTAGTTGCCTTTAAATTAAATTCTCTGTCAATAATTGATGCAAAGAATTAATGTGAGAACACCTTCAGTTGCTGAAACTTTTTTAAGGTGGCATAAAATATTGAACTGTTGCCTGTCATTAGCAGCTATCCTGTCTCTTTTGCGTAGCATCGTTCTTTACTAAATTGGTCGAGAAGGACCTCCAGAGCATGAAAGATGACTAATGATTCTGAATGCAATCTTCACTCTTCTTCTAAGGACAATGACACTGAAAAATAGAAATTTTGTATGTGTGTCTAAAAACCAAGAAGAGGGAGGTATCCCTTAGCCAGTTTGGTTTTCAAATATGTAAGTAGAATAAGTTCTTGGTGTGCTTTTGTGACTTTCTTAGATGAGGGCATAGTGGAAAAATTAGTCATCAGCAGCCTTAGCACCATTTAGAAACCTATTATTGAATATCAGGGCTTGGTTTTCACACTGTGAAAAGACACAAATGCCTGCCTATATGTGAGTGACCTCATCCTTCATTAATTAATGTTTATATAGTTTACTGCTCAGAGTTCTGTAGACATTGTCATCTACACCTGAATTTAACTGGTTTTAAGAGGTAGAAAGGAAACTTTGCAGCTGTATTCAGAAATATCAATGACAACATAAGGATTTGTTCCAACTGTCATTGAAGCCAATTGTAGTGCTTCAGTTGTCTTCAAAGGCTTTCAGTTGTCTGTGGCACAGACAAGTTCTTATGAATTTTGCCTTGAAATTTCATAACTTGGTAATTCCATTTTGTTCCAGTGAGCAAAATATGGAAAGGACTCCAATTTTTGAATGGTCCAGTGGTGGGCTTTGCAACATTGTGTCCATAATAGTTGTAAATGTTCTTAATGTCACTGCAGCCTTTTTATGTTCGAGAGTACTTTGCTGCTAAATATTTCAGTTTTTTTAAAACCATAGTACTGATTCTATACACCTTTCTTGTCCTCCCAACCAACCTTCAGTTTTCAAGGTGATTTCCATGCTTCATTGTTTTGTTGCTTCATGTAGTGGTGGGGACATGGATTTCCTTTAACTGGGTCTTATTTTTTTCTCCTTCAAATGGTTGTCCATATGCCACCTTCACTTCACCTCAGGACCTTGATCAGACACCTTTTGACTTAGCAGCACACATAGGGCACATCCTCATGCTTTTTGGTGATGGGAGACAGGGCAATGTATACTTCTTGCTTCTCATCTCCTTTTAACAGTCTTGATTAGACACTGCTGTCATCTCATGCTCATGGCCTAAAGACCCTTCCAAAACCTTCCATTCAAAGGTCTTATTAAATAGGGAAAATATTTTTATACCCACCACGTGCTCCTCCCTTCTCCCTCTCCCCCAGTTTGGTGGTCAGTGCTGTCAATGAGAAGGCAAAGCCATTTAGCTCAACTCCAAAGGTTGGATTTGTTGGGGAGAAAGTCATAATCTTCCTCCAGGCTGTGTTTCAGAACTGCAAATTACCAGGCTCTCTTCCCTGGGTATGAGTTCTGCATTTTATGAGCATATTGCTAATGTGACAGAGTTGCTACCATTGGAAGGGAAGGAAGACTTATGAGCCCTTTTCATAGAGGAGCAAGCCAGTAGTAAAGACTTTGTGCAAACAGGTCAAGAAACTGCTGATACTGTCCCATAATCCCTGGCTACATCTGTTGTTATGAGATGTTCCTCCTGGCAATTAGGTTTGTGTTTTCCTAATGCTGTTAACCACAAAAACTGATGAAACTCTTCACATGCTTACGGTTGTGCTGGGCTATAGTGAGGCATATGGGCACTACCATGGCAAAAGATCTGTGATTAAGTGCTTGAGGTCCCTGGTTGCTTTTCTTTCTCTCTTTGCAGATGCAAGTGTCAGACAATTCCAGTAAACATGAGAGTGATGATGACGACGGTTTTGTAAAGTGCCTGCACGTTTGAGCTTAAAAAACACCACAAAACCACTAAGATCTACAATGTGTAAAAGCCAAAGCTATATCAAGGCATTGACCTAAGCCCACGGAAACCAGGACGTTTTAAGAATTAAGCCTGAAACTCTGAGAACATTTCCTTATTGTTTGCTTGTTTTGGAACCCAGCAAATATATGTACAAATACAGGCAACGTTGAATTATCTTAGGAGGAAAATTCAGTTGTGTTTGCATCATTCTCTTTTCCAGGTTGTCTAATGTCATCATCCATGAATCAAATAGTCTAATTTAATAATAAAGCTTTTTAACAATTGTGTAGAGCTAAAGAGTAATACTAAAAAAGCAAATGGCTTCACATTATTTTCAGTTCATATTTATAAACAGCTTCAAGTTTATGCTTTATCTCTGTCTATAGTAATGACCTCTAGGAACTTGGAAATCAACAAGTTATATGATTTCAATTTTTATTAAAAAATTTAGAAAGAAAATTGAATGTTGTCTGGCACAGAACCTGGGGGTTGGAGGGGGAATGTTGGCTTGTGTCAATTTTGTGGCTTCTTGATGTTGATTGGTTTAGCTCAGCTTCCAGTGTAAGTTGGACTAGTCTATGGATGTTAATGGTGACTCCCACAGAGGTGTAGTAAATATTATTACCAGCCAAACTGGTCTAATGATCTAGTCTAGCAGGTTGCCTTCACTCAGCAATAATGCCTTTTTGTCAGAAGTTCCACTATTTGGGAGTGCAGAGGATAGATTGGTGCTATCTGTGGCTCCTGCCTGGACATGCTATTCAACTAAAAGTCACATTGTGGTCTGGGTATCTAAGAAGGGGGCCATGAGCCCAGAGCTCCAGTTCTCTGCTTGTGACAGACTTGCTTTGTGGCCACAAACAAAACAGGGTAATTCTCTGTGCCTGAGAGTGAGGTTACATGCTACACACAAACCACGTTAAATACCTGGAATGTTAAGTAGTATTAAAGTTAGAACATACTGGATGCGTCTACACGTGGCGGACCCAAACCACGATGCCACAGCCAGAGATGATTCGAGCAGGGAGTGGGGCCTGGGGCAAATCAGCCTGTGCAGGGCCCCACCCCCAGATGTTCGGAAGTTGGCGGCAGATTTGGGGGTGGGGGTACCAAGCAGCCAGATGTGCCCAATTCGGCAACAGGGGGTGCCGTGCAGCTGGCTGGCTGTGAAACCAGCAGCAGCGCAGAGTTGCTGCGGCCGCTCCACTCAGCTCTGCGGGGCCCCCCAAAGCATGGGGCCCACAGCGGTCACCCTGATTTGCCCCCCCACCGGGAATGGCCCTGGCCACAGCTATGTCATCATAGCAACACGCTCCCCAATATAGTGCATTGCTACAGCGATGTAGGGGCTAAAAATAATCATGTCCTGCCAGCATGGCACAGTAACAGCTACATTAAGTACTTCCAAAAGACACAGTAACAGTGATGCCATAGGGGCACATGTAGATGCACCCACTGTGAGCAGTCATGCATTAAGGGTTAATACCATTGCTTGCTTACACCGCTCTAACTGGCCACTAGAGGACTGGTGTATAGGGGCATGGCTAAGAGTCAGGACACCTGGAACCTATCCCTGCTCTGGATGGTAGGGGGACAGGGAACAGTGCATCCTGGGATGCTGGAGGACTGCAAATTCTCATTTTTTCTCTCTTGAGCGGACTGAAGTTACCCTAACACAAGCTAGGTAGTAGCATTGCCCAGAGTTAATCCTCACCTAAAGTGGCATAACTTTGAGATACTCAGAGGGCACTTAGCATGAGTTAACATGTGCAGTATGTAACTTCACTGTCAGCGTAACCATTTTTAAAACATGGACGGTAAAGTCCCGAAGGACTGATATTGAGAATTACTTCGTTAAAATTTGTATGAAGTTTTGAAAGTATAAAATGAATGTTACTAATGTGTGTTGTTATTGTAATATTATCTGAGGTGACAGAAAGCCCTCACTAAATGAGTAATTGGCCCAGTGCATAGCTTTCTTGCCTTCTGCCTTTTTAAATATATCATAGTATAATGACATATATGTATATAATTAGAAGCAGCTCGCAGTCATGTAAAGGCTGAAATAAAACTCTCTAAAAAAAACCCCAACAACAGTGCCTGGAAACCTGCATTTTGAATGCATTATTGATTTTAACAAACTTTAAATAAAGAACAAAGATCTCATTTACCCAGTAGTGTTTATAGCGTTTGATAAAGAACTTGCATGTTCACTCATAGAAGCCTCAGCTGCTATTTTGGGCCGAGAGTGCTGATTAATTCTGATTAGTCAGAGGCACATTAAAGTTTCAGTCTAAGTAAGCACTCCACTATGTACATGAATACACTGATGGTATGTTTACTTTGACTCAAGCTTTTGTGTCTAATTCATAAAGTAGACTCCATTTATTTCTTCTTATATATGATTCACCATTGTTAAAGCAAATTCCTAGTCAATGAAACTCAAGATATGCAAAATGTGCAATAAGTAAGCTCATGCTTAATTTCATATAGTTAAACTGAAGTTATAAAAATATTTACGATATGCTTTCACATCTCTCTAATCTCATTCTCTTTCTCTATCTTGTACATGAGAGACTTCTCAGCATTCCAGGTCTGTCAGAGTAACACTCTCCAAAAGGAGGTTTCACCTCCTCATCACAAATAAATTACGTGGAGCTTGGGCTTCACTTTCATAGTTCCTCTTCAGTCATTCAGGGCATGCATAGTGGGAAAATTAACAAATGGTTAAATGTATTCATCCACTCACCCATTAGCCTAGTCTTGAGTGCCAGTAACTTCACATACAAAATTCTTAAGTTGGTGACTAATAGGTGATTTTATGGATTCTTAAGCAAACATGGAAAATATTTCAAGTTGTAAAGCTTATGCTTTCATTTAATATTTGAAAAAAATCACATCTTTCTTCCCTTTTTTCTTCCCATTTGTGACTCCTTCTACCTCAACACCCAAAACTTGTGGAAGGTAGGAGGTTGAAATGAGATTAAATTGAGAAGCCATTTTTCCAAATATTCAAAAATATATGTTTAAACAAGAAATTAGAAACATTAAAGAATGAAAAATGAAAATGGTATCATTCCTACCTCATCCCCGTCAGCTCCTGCTAAGCAAAATATGACCCCAACTATTCATTTTCACCAATGTTAGAACAAATAGAATATAAATGTCTAGTATTTTTTTTATTTATTTTTTACTTTGTCTCAATTTTTGGGTTCCCATTTTCATTTACAAGAAATACATGACTTTTGAAGATTGCTATCTGTTGTTACAATTTGTTTTAATGTGCTGAATTATGTCAGCACAACCTGAATACTCTTCTAGTGACTATGCAACAAATTGGTTAATGTGTAAGGGGTGTCATGGTTGCACCACCTACTCATCTGTTTCTTCACCCTGTGGGAAGTTTTGAGGGAGGGAAAAGGAGGACCTATTAAAGTAGGATGAAATGAAATCAGAGAAGAAGTTAAAGAAAAGGCGTGATATGATTGAAACCATGTAGGATAAGTGTTGTTTGTATTTTTTACAAACTCATGGAGTTAACCTTTTAGACCTCGAGTAGACCTCCAGTTTTCCATGTCACAGATGTTTTGAGAAATTGATGACTAAATTTGACCAGGATTTGTAAATTAATTCTCAGAATTTTCATTGAGAATGTATCTGATTAATGAGTTGTTTCCGTTTTATCATCTCAGAGGCAGTTCTACAAAATACTCAAAAAACATTGTTCTGAAACATGGGTACGTGACTGAAATGAAAGCATACGTGAATTACAAAATCCTACGCCTATCAACACTGCGGCCTCAACCATATTCTTCCCGTAACACTGTTCTCGTGTTGATTTACGAGAACGCATATGTATATGTGTGCATATGTGAGAACTTGTGTGTGTTGCACATCAATATTATTGCTGTTCATGAAAAAAATCAATGTGCTTTGGTTGAACTGTTTCCATAATGATCGTACATATTAGATCTGCGTTAATGTGTAATATCCGGTTTAGAAAACCACATTACAAGGTCTGATAAATTTGTCAGTGATAAAGAATTTTCTTACAAGAGATAAGAATTGTCTGATACAGCGAGCCACTGAAGTTTGATAATCTGCTTCTCCATTTCTGTCTTCTGCCAGTCTTTTCTTTTAATCAAATCTCAATTGCAGATAAGTTTTAGGAACTTAACATTCACAAAGCTTTGAGTATGTATGAAGGGCATCTTGTAAACAGCACTTTCAGGGCTTAAAAAATAAAATGAAGTTAAGTAATTAACCTTCCCTCTCTTAAATGTGAGGAAACTGAGGCACAGAGCAATAAAGTGGTCTCTAGACTGGGGTTTGTAAGCTGAGATATTTGATTGCTATTTTCAACATTCATAATGACAGTTGTGCTCACTCAGTTGTTGAGCACAAATTGCAAGATAGTCACTCTGATGATGTCAGGGATTCAGTAAGTGCCTCACATACTTCTCAGCTATTACTCTTGCCTTTCTTTAAAATTAAACACACACACACACACACACACACACATTTCCATTTGTACAGCACACACAGCAGCCATAAGGAGATTTGTCTTGTGTCTTTCCATAGGAGAATCCTCAGGCGATGTTGGAGATGCCATAGTGAAATGGGCATGTCGGAATGGAAGAAGGTATATGTAAAACATCTTAATGCCTCAGTGATTTCTGGAGGCTGTAGTGAATCCTTGGGGTTGTAGGAACCTGGTTGGTCTTCCAAGGGGATGCTCCGATTTATACTGGGAACTCAAAGTTGAGGGAGCGTAAATGCCTTCTTTGCTATGCTGAGCCCAGCTCAGCTGGCTTGGGTGTTTTTGGTCAAAGCTGTTAAAGTACCTATTGCAGTCTCATGAAGATCATCTTCTGACAGAAGGACTCCAAGACAAGAGGCTATGTGATTTGTAGGGGTCTACGAAATGGGCCATATTCTATTCAGATTCAGCCCAAATCGGGGGACAGTGATTTAATTTGTTGATTTGGATCACTGTCCCGATTCAATTCAGCTGAATCAGAAGATTCGATGCTCTTTCGGAGAATCAGCGATTTGGCCATAGACACAGCTTTAAATGTTTTTTCTACGTACATTGAGGTACCAGGTGCGGCTCATGAACTCGGAGATGGTGGAGCAGATGGAGTATCCCACAGGAATGTTGGGGGGCCACCTGCATGCTCGGCAGCGGATCCAGAAGTTGACTGGCAGTACTTCTGGTCCACCTCTGGTTCTGTCGCTGAGTGTGTGGGGGACACCCCCCCCCAGCTTGGTGACTGGTCATGGGGGGATCCCGGGTGCTCCCCCGAGACCCGGGAAGCACCAGTCACCGAGGTGGGGGGGGGTCCCCCAAGCATTCTGCAGTGGGACCTGCATGCTCGGCAGCGGACCCAGAAGTTGACTGGCAGTACTTCTGGTCCACCTCTGGTTCTGTCGCTGAGTGTGTGGGGGACACCCCCCCCCCCAGCTTGGTGACTGGTCATGGGGGGATCCCGGGTGCTCCCCCAAGACCCGGGAAGCACCAGTCACCGAGGTGGGGGGGGGTCTCCCAAGCATTCTGCAGTGGGACCTGCATGCTCGGCAGCGGACCCAGAAGTTGACTGGCAGTACTTCTGGTCCACCTCTGGTTCTGTCGCTGAGTGTGTGGGGGACACCCCCCCCCAGCTTGGTGACTGGTCATGGGGGGATCCCGGGTGCTCCCCCGAGACCCGGGAAGCACCAGTCACCGAGGTGGGGGGGGTCCCCCAAGCATTCTGCAGTGGGTCCGGAAGTGGACCAGAAATGCTTCTGGTCCACTTCTGGGTCCACCACTGACTGCGTGGGGGACCCTCTCCCCTGCCGCACTCCCTTGGGTTGCTCCATCTGCCCCAGCATCTCAGCATTCATGAGCCACTCAATGTTTGCACATCAGAGAAATTGAGAGTTGCAGTGTGGTGATGATGGTGGGATCAACATTAATGGCCAATTAAAACCAGGAGGGGAAGAAACATTAGTGTCAATATTTAAAAAAAAAATAGTGTACAAGAAATAGAAAGCAAAACAATGTAAGTTTATAAATGCTTTTGACATTACCCCTTTAAAGCTTTGTTTAAAAACTGTGGCTCTTATGGAATGCTAGCTATAACTCCCCATTTCTCCTTACCAAAATTATTGTTACCTTAAATCAGCCTGCATTCATGGGCCTACCTACTTAAACTACAGCCTTTGTGATTAAGTATAATTTAAAATACAATTAAGTCTAAGATACCATGGTAAAAGGATTGGGTCAGGTTCACAGTTAGGACATGGTATCAGTTAAAAGACCTCTCTGGATTTTTACTGTACTTCTTTTTAGGTACCAGTAGAGAACAAAACCCCAGGTTATTTATAAAGAGTGACTGAAAGCAAAACAATGTTTAGGCCTTAAGGCAGAACCAAACATTTAGTTAAAAGAAGGTAAAGGTATATTTTCAGCTTTACTCAGTTGTGCAGGGGAGTAAATGGGAGGAAACACCTTCTCCTTACTCCCAGGTTAATCCTACTCCAAGTGTGACTCTCCCCAGGATAGGATGAACAGACACCTCTAGCTGGAAACTCTCTCCTTTGAGAGATGGGCGAGGAAAACTGAGACCCCTAGGATGTTCCCCTCTTTCTTCACTCATTTACTACCTGGCTTGGAACGCAGTATGGGGTGAACTGCTCCATATAAAATGAAACTCTGGCTCCCGACTCTAGTGGGAAAGAGAAGGTCCTAGTTTCTTAATCTCGAATTCTTCTTGGGACCTAACAGCTACATGCTATCGCTTGTTCTAAAGGTGGAGGTAAAAAACAAAATCCAGCCCTCCCTGACTTGGGCTACGTAGAATTAGAACTGAACCAGCAATGGAAACATCTTCCACTAATGTTGTCTGGGCTTACAACTCCTGTATGCTTACTCCCGAGGAATATTCCAGGCCTTGAGCTCACTAGTATAAATATGAACACAATTTAAGCTTGCATATTCTCTGATATGGTTTCACACTATATATTTAGTTTCCGTATAACTTAATTCAGGGTTGTTGGTAATACATATAGTTTTTCTAATCCTTAAAGGGCAAAGAATACTACGTAGCTGATATAACTAGGTAGAACAGTGTGAATTGTGAATATTTGCAAAGATCTGCAGATTTAGTTAGCTGAAGGAATTCATAAATAATTCTGAATCGCAAGTAAAGCTGAGACCTTCAAGATCAGTTTGCCAACATTTGTGAACGGCAACAAAAGGAAAGAAATTGTGAAGTAAATTACTTGTGAACGGTTAACTCAGTCCTATTTATAACAGTTGCTACTTTAGGGATGAGGGAGTACAAATCAGTGCTTGCATAAGGACAAAATGGATAGATGTGTGGGTAAGAGGTCTAATGTAAACATTGTATATGTAAGTAAAAGAATATCGAGTAGGAGTACAGCGATGTAACTTCTGTGCATAGTCGTGGGGAGACCAATACAGCATCGTGTAATGAGCTGGGCGTCCACATTTCTGAAGTGTTTAGGTGATGCTGTTGTTGTGATGATCTGGGAGATGGGCAAGAGGCAAGTATTCTTGTCCGTGATGTCTTTTTTTTTGGATTAACTGGTATGGTATGGTTGATGTAGACATAGATAATCTTTCAGATATTATAGTACCCTTTCTGAGGCCTCACACTTCAGGCCACATTTCTAAAGGAAGTTAAAAAATCGAAAGGGGTTCAGAAAAGAGCTGCAAGAATGAATTGATGTCTGGGAAGCCTACCTGAATGAGTTGAAGTCAAAATATTTTGCAGAAGTTTTATCGAAAATAAGGTTAAGAAGTGTGTAGACTGCAGTCTGTAACTACCTATCTGAGGAAAGTCCATGCTGCCTGATGTCTGTAAATCCCAGACTGTGTGTCTTTCTACTAAACAAATTATGGGTTTGATGTAAGAATCACTTCATGAAATCCCACGCAAGAAATCAGACAAGTTGATCATAAAAAAAGTCTTTCTGCCATAAAAATGGGAACTGAGGAATCTGTCCATTGGGCTAGTCCAAGTGAACATTCTGCCTCTCCTTCTACAGTTGGGCAACTTCAAACTCAAAGACAATGGTAGACTCGGATATGAATCTAAAAGCTGATCAGGTAACTTAATGGAAAAGTTTTATTCCTTGGGGTAGCTGTGCTTGTCTGGACAACCCAGGAGACATGAAGACCCTATACATACATTACCTTTGCATAAAGTTCAAGGAATTAAATAAAACATTGGTTATGGGCAGTTGCCTGTAGGAACAGAGAAACATAAGTATACCACTGAAGTTCTGGCTTTTTCTTGGGATCACGGTGAAGCTACATTGGCATTGAAACCACTGACATTTTAATTAAAAAAAAAAATCTGTTTTCCATTGTACTGGTTTGAATAAAATCCTAAGATTAGACCATTTTCTATAAGAAGGAAATAGAGAAAAACCCTAGGGAGAACCTTGTTAGGTATGGAATGAAATGGCCCCTGTAGCCAGCTAATTACAGAACAGGTTGGAACTGACACCAGGTAACCACTTTATAACCTGATATCCAATCATTCTTTACCCTAAGAGGATGCCAGTCACCGGAGGATGCTGATTTCTGATTTCCAATAAAGGGCAATTAAGAGCAAATCAACCAGTAGCAGAGAGGTCACAGTGTTTTGCTGTTGATACCGAGGTATGACTTACAGCCTCACCTTGGACTGGGGCTGAATGCTGGCTCCAGCTGCCCCAGGAGTGATTTCTGGTCATCAGCTAAGGAGCCATAGGTGTTTGGATGTATAATACTAGTCATATCACTGCCTTGGCATCTAGGTTTGGGATGTAACTTGGACTTGAATTCTTAAGTGTGAATGTACAGAGATAGTGTCCTCAAAGAATACAGTACAATCACCATTAGGTAACCATTTTTTTTTTTTTTGCTGTAAATGGAATAAAGAAGAGTCAGGCACATGAAAACCTGAATGTGTGTTCCAAAGAGTATCAGTGATATACATCGAAGAGGATTAGAAAAATCAGTAGCTGTTCACAGTATGTTTCGAAAATGGCCACCGGTGCCTTTTGGTATGATATTTTCCGCATTGACATCAGTTTCCAAATTAACTTTTTTTTTTTTATTTCACTTTGGGATTCTGCATCTTCCATTTTAAAGTTTAAATAGATCTATACTTTCCCTGAGGAGTTATGTGCAAACTAATATTAAGATTAAAATCTTTTATGTTTGTTCTGTAGCTTGAAACAGAAAACTAGTGCATAGTCTGTTTTATCCCACTGGCTCTCTAAGGTTCAGGTATTAACATAAATACAGCCCATTAACACTTGTTCCTCTCTGTCAGGACATAAATTAAGTCTGCAGGTGTTCCATGAAGCTTTACCCTTGGTACTAATTAAGCCTTGATAATTAGGTTTGTTAAATTCAGGCCTTTAAGCTTATATTCCCTCTTTGGGTTACCAAAACGGAGATTTGCAACATGCAAGGCCTATTTCTGCATATTTTTTTTCTTTTTATAGATAAAACAGTATTAATAAACTCTTCTCTATTTAGAAGGTTTGGGGTTCAAAACCTGAAAAGAACTTGGGCGTATATTTATATCAGAGTACTTTCCTTTTTTGGTAGACTATAGTCATTGTAGTGGGAAGTTTCCAGCCTTTGTTTTCCATAGGTTAAACACACAGATGCTCCAGATAAATTATTGTAATTCCAAATGAAATACCATTTGGAAATGTGAGAGTTGATATCTTAAGAATGCAATTGTAAACTGATGCATTGAACTACTATAGAAGTTTAATTTGACAAATATGCAACATATACTGTAAAACAATAAAACCTTTTTCTTTCTTTTTTATTTTATTTTATTTTATTTTGGCCCCGGGACAAAAATGTAAACATTTTTTATTTTTCTTTAAGCAGGGGTTATTTTTTCAAGATGCTGTATCCACAGGTCAGGTGCCCTCAGTCCTAAATAAAAATAATAATTAGACAAATCTAGTGGGAAGTCAGTCACCTGGGAATAGGGTTATTTGTAACACATTCACAGAACATTTAATAGTCTAATCAAAATGGATTTCCTTGCCACTTAATCTTTTCTCTTTTGTTTCCCCATAAATATATAACCTATCAGATCAAATGTTTGATAAATGTCATTTTTCATCTACAATAAATGAGACCATTGCAACAACTCTATTAGAGGTACTTTAAATATTATTCATGGCAATCATGCTAACTTAATGCTAATAGCCTTTCATATTTTTTTATTCATAGGATATTAAGTAAAATCACATTTTTAATCAAAAGTAATTTAAAGAAAAAGATGAAAAGGAATTGAACGAACGAACGAATGAATAAATAAATAAATAAATGCCACTGGGGATTTTCAGACACATTACTTTCCCATCCTTCATGTTATTTAGTGTTTTATTGACCAGAAAGCCACAATTAATCATTTTGGGCAAGAGCCATGTTTTTGGTAAGCAGAAAGGTTTTGTTCAGATGTATACCAATGTCATACAGTTTAGGTGTAACGTTCAAAATAGTTTTGGTTTTGGGTAGGGCGGGTGTTGGTCTGATTTGATTGCATAAAATGTTAAAGGTGGTAGTAATGGTTATTGTTGCTTGGTCACTAACTTTTTCAGAAGAGAGATTTAATTAATAGCATGGCTACTAGCTATGTTGTGAACAATTATGTTTCTGGAATATAACAAAGAAGGGAAGTTGGAAAAGCATAAGGAGAGCAAATGATCAATTTTGTATTATTTTATACGGTGCCCATAGATTGCCCTGGAATGACTAATGCCAGGAAAGAAACTAAGCTACCTGCTCACCACCTGTTGACAGGAAGAAGATTACAGTATACACGACATTATTTGTTGCCAGGAAAATTTACTTTGTGTTCCTCTTTGCAGCATTCCTATACTTGTAATGAAAAATATTGTGCTATACAGTACAGCTGGAATACCAGTACCCTAAATACAGCAGTAAATGTTGAGGTGTTTAATGATGACTCTTGTGAGAGAAATCATCATTCTCCAACTACTGTAGCAGAAAGTATATTTAATAGATTCCTTTTGTTAGAAGTCATTGGGCAGACGTTGGATGAGTACAGCAATTTTAAACTCCTAGATATTGACTGTTTAGAACAGTGGTTCTCCACTTTTTTTGGACCAGACCCATTTTTGAGCATCAGTGACCAGTCCCGACCCAGTGCCCCTCACTCCCAACCCACTGGTCCCTACTTCCAGGCCCCAGCCCTGCAGTGTGTGGGGCAGGAGGTGGGTGTGTAGGGGCAGGAGGGGCCCCAAGCAGCCCCTCGCAGGAACTCTGCTGGCCCGCAAGGGAAAACCCACCATTTTCCACGTTTTTTCTCCTTTAAAGGAGAATCCATTTTTAAAGTTTGTTCGCTACCCACAGCTTGGTTTAGAATAAGGTAAGAATTTGATTTAGGCAACAGAGTTGGACCCACAACATTCAGTTCTACAGTGTTTGCCTCCGAGGAATGAACAAACCTTTTGGTTTGGTATGAAGTGATTTCAGTGTCTTGCAGAGTCTGGCTACTTGCTAAGTTATAAACCTCGATCCTATGGGAATTAGAGGAAATAGTCCCTCTTCTGTATTTTCAGCAGTGTGGCTTCAAAACCAGTCACATTTCTAACATTCACTGAAACCGGGAGCAGATATTTTTAGTTACTACCCAACCAAATTCTCTTTCCTTCAGCCTGCGCCGCACGTGGCTAGAACCGTTGTATTGTCCTAGAACTTGCGTATAGTCCCATATATTGTTCTGCGACACTGCGTGTTTTTCTGAAACAGCGTATCTGCACAGGGTTAAGTTGGTAACCATTAATAAACCCCGTCTTTTATGCAGTAATTGGCATTAATGAATATAGTTAAGAAAATATTATTAACTAAATAAGGAGGCATTCCTGATTAATTGCCTCAAGGACAAAGATGGTGATTTTTTTCTCTGCAGTGAAGTCTTGTTCTGTATATCCCTCAGCTCCATGTGGGGAGAGAAGAAGCTACAAGGGCTAAAAGGTGGACGGGAAGCCAGGGGTTAAGGCATTTCAAAATGTCAGGCAGCTTGTTATATTGCAGTACATCATTTTATCCCTGGAGACCATTGCTGAGGCCTAGGCCAGAGCTATATAGAGAGCAGAAAATTTGACACAAGCTTCCAAATTTCTCTTTAGCTCTCTTGGGCTGCAACCCATATGCCATGGTAAACCATCCGGCTTTGCTCCACTGAGACTTTAGGACAAAGCAACTCAGTATTTCCTTCTTAGTAAAAGTGTCTGTTCTTTTTCTTCACAGAAATACACTTTCCCACCCACTGTCTTCTCAGAACGAAAATAGCCTCTCTCTTTCCAATTGATAATGCATCTTGATTTGCATGCTTCTTGTTTTTCTGTTTGGTTTTTAACTTAAGCACTAGAGCACCAGTGGAATTGCTGTTATCTAAAAGCATATTCTGACGTGATATAATCATGGATAAGTTTAGCATTTGAAACAGGTCAACAGATTACCTTGTAGTTGTCACCTGTTGTCCAAAGTAGTGTGCAGTTAATTCTGAAATGGAAATGTTAAACTGTGTTTAAAGAGATCCTTAAAAAAAACCCAGCTTTATTGAAATGTATGTCTGAGATGAAACAGCGATTCCTGCATGATCTATCAGGGCTCTGATTTTTACAAAACAAATACTGATGGACTTGCTGGCAGTGATAGCATCTGAGTTTAGGGGGATTACATACAGTGTCAGGGACCTAGTCAGTATGAGTAAAGAGGTTGGGGTGTAATGAAAGGAATATGCCTTTTCTTCTTATTCCTTTTTTTTTTTTCCCAAGTTTTGTTATTTCTTGGCATACAGACCAAGGGGCACACTGCTATTCCTGTTGTCATGTAAGATCAAGATCATTTATGATTCCTTTTGCCTTGTGCCACGATTGCATAAGGAAGAAAATGTGTATCACAATTACTGTTTGTGATCTGCGGAGTTAAAGCTAAGTATAGGCACTAAGATCTCGCTGGGCCAGAATCTCATCTCGCTTTCCATAACGGTATCTCTGTGTCGGAGGAGTCTTTTGGATTCTCATCATTGCCAGACGACCTAAGGCAGGCAATTTACCTTGTTCTCTCCCAATCTGCTCTCACGTCAGGTTCAGGAAAGTGCTAGGAGTCCATTAAAAGCTGCTGTTTAAAAGCCCTAAGGTTGCTCTAATCTACCTGGGTGTCAAATCGAATGACAGGGCTTGGGTGAGGAGGCTAGAAAGCCTCCTGCTCTCCTCGGCTTCAGTTCTGCAGCATCATTTGATCAGACAAAAGTAGCGACATATTCTCTTCTGGATTCATGCACCACGCTCATCTGAGCACCCTCTAGTGACTGTCATGTGTGGTTTGTTCTTTCCTCTCTTCCCTGAAGAAGAAATGTGTACAGTATGGTGGGGGTGGCAGTTAGTAGGTTTTTCGTTTCGGTTTTTTTGTTGTTGGTTTTTGTTTTTTGGGGTTTTTTTAAGTATATGCGTGCTTGTGCCTGATACTGTGTATAGAGGAAACAAGATCAAAACATATTGCCTTATGCTTCAGGTAAAAGGTCTTGAGCATGCTGGTTTCTGTACGTCCTGTGTGAATTTCTGAATGAATATCAGAATTATGCTGAAATCCATTCACTTAACAGTGGCTAAGCGACAGGCCTCAGAAAGTAACTGCAGATTGAGAAACATTACACATTGGGATCATGCCCAACAGGATCCCACAGAAATACCTTCTTGGCCTCATGTTATTCAATATATAAATGATCTGGAAAATATATTTAAAATAATTTCTGGTAAAAATTAGCAGGCAAGACAAATGTTGCCAGAGTGGTAACAGATGCTAGATATGGGTCAGTTATACAGAGTGGTCTGGTTTGCTTGATAAACTAAGCTCCCATGAACCCCATGCATATTAACAAAGCTACCTGCAAGGGTTTTACATCCAGAAGCAAAAAAAAAAAGGAGATTACGTTTATAGGATAGATGTACTGAGAATATTGAGTAGAAGTAGTCGGGGAAATAGTAGAAATATAGTTGAGGATGATCCTGCTTTGAGCAGGGGGTTGGACTAGATGACCTCCTGAGGTCCCTCCCAACCCTAATTTCCTATGATTTCTATGATTTTATGAAGTTCGGAGGCATTACTGCCACTGTATGCAGTATTAGTGAGCCCATTACTAGAATATTGTTGCTAGTTCTGGTATCTTTGCTCTTTAAAAAAGGACATCGACCATTTGGAAAGGGTTCGGAAAAGAGACACAAGAATGATTCAAAATCAGGGAAAGTTGCCTTACAATGAGGGACAACATAAGCGCGATCTATTTAGCTTAACAAATTCAGGCCATGGATAAGCTAGTGTCCTCAACCCTCTCTTCCCCCAATCATTGTAATTAAACACTGAAACAGTTCAAGGATGTAGTGGATTCTCCATCACTTGCCACCTTCAAATGCATGTCTGATACCTTCCTAAAACCTCAACCAGAAGTTATAGGAAATAAACTTAATGCAGGAATCCATTAGCTTAAGTAGCTAACAAAGATCAAACTTGATCATATACTGGCCCCCGTTGGCCTTAAAATCTCTCTTTCAATCTTTTTTTTCATAGAAGTGTCATTTACCCGCACAAATCCCAGCTGCTTTGAGTAGGCATAAGTGAGGAGTAAAAGACATCTTTAAAAATTACTTTAAAAATATGCATGCAGCACTTGCTGATGAGCAGCTTATTTAACACTAGCGTGAAACATATTTTTTTAATTTTATATAAATATTTTTGTTTTCTTTTTAAGTCCCATAGTTGAAGTGCATAATACATGGTTTAAATTACAAAAGCAACCATATATATTTCCTGCTCATCTTGTGTTAGATAAGCAGCACAGCCTACTATACAGTAGTGAACGAAGATCAACCACTTCTGTTTACCTGTGAAATTGCCTATTACAATTACAATAAACACCATAAAGATGACTTTTTTATGTCTCTCCTCTGAGAAGAAGTTTCAGTGTATTAGTTCATGTAAAAATATCTTGCGAGTAATTGTAACTATTTTAGGTAGATTTGTTCTGATATTACTTGATGTGTCAAACTTGCTGAAAAAAATGATACAGTGAAATGTTAGAGAGACAGTCAACTTAAAAACAATTTAATTGAAAAAAAACGCAGAAGAAACGTTTCAAATTCTCTTCCTACCCAGAATCCCACTGCCAGTTGTTGTGGTTTTACAGACGCCTTTCCTATGGTTGAATGTTTTTCGCTTCCCTCCTTATCATGAAACAGCCATGCAAATTGGGAAGCTATATAGAAAGGTGATGGGGAAACATTGCCTGTACACAAAGAACCACATCCTTGGCTGGCGTAAATCAGTGTAGTTCCACTGACTTCAGAGGAACCAAACTGATTGATGTTGGTGGAGGAGCTGGTCTAAGATGAACAGGAATGAGCACAGGACACAAAATTAAAAGAAAAATGGAGAGGAAAATATGCTCTCCTTTAATCTTGGTGAATCACTGTCATCTTAGATGCAGCTTGTATTTACATTTTCCTACATTTGGGTTTTCCTTGTTTTTTTCTCCCGATAAATGCAACCAGCTACGTCAAACGTCTCTTTGCTTATAACACTTCAGTTTCACACTCCAAAATGGTGCTTTAGCAAAAGCTTCATATCCTAAGACCAAGATGTTCTTTGAACCAGTGTTGGCTCTGTACTTCATATTCAAATCATTGACCGGCATTTTGTGCCTTCTTTAATGGTGTTGTTGTATGTGGACTGCGATAAGAAAAGGGCATATGCTACCACTAAAAATTACACAGATAAAATTCAGATCCTGTTTCATATAGCAGGCTCCCAGAATTGTGTGCTTACTGTTCAGCTGTTAAGATTGTTATTAAACTTTATGGACCATAAACCCCATGGAAACAAGGAGAGTGAACAACCATGCTATTACAATAGTGTCAAAATAGGAGACATATTTCATAGTCTCAAAACTGTAAGTCTGCTGCACTCAAAATCTCAGGACTCACTGGCTGCCTCAAACCACAGAGTTATTTTATCTCCAAATTAAATGCAATGTTGCTAATACACGGAGCCTAGAAAATATGTTCTTTTTTGTTTAAAGTTCAACTTCATAAATCTGGCTCTACAGATCTGCTTTCTGAAATGGAGCCGATTTTTTTTTTATTTAAATATTTGTCAGACATCCATCATCTCTTAATATTTCCTGTCATGAGAATCTACTTAATTCCAAACTAAATCCATCTTGATTTCCACTAAATGCACAGACTTACTCAATACAACAACAGAACCCTGATTAGGGGAGACAGACAAACAAGAGGATGAAAACATGTTTGACACATTGTTGCGGGGGTGGGAGGAGGGAAAGTTAAAATGCTAAGTACTGTCTGGCTCAACACCGGTATGTATTTACTTTCAAATGTATTTATTTTGAGAAAGGAACTGTCAAGCTTTGTGTGTGAATGTGTTTTAATGCGTTCGCAGACCTGTCTCTCGTAGTATATATTTGCCTTTCAGTGTCCCAGTGCAAATTGGTGTTGATTGGGCCACGTTATAGCAATTTAAAAATAATCTTTCACACATGCACAGTAAATTTTTAATAACAACACTTTTAAAAATAACTCTCCTCAAATAT
This sequence comes from Alligator mississippiensis, assembly GCF_030867095.1. NCBI lineage: Eukaryota > Metazoa > Chordata > Crocodylia > Alligatoridae > Alligator > Alligator mississippiensis. Next base: position 68,470,682 of record NC_081833.1, read on the forward strand.
TCTAAAAGAAATATATCACTGTGCTACTTGTGTGCACGTGGACTTTTTTCACCACCTGGGAAGGTTGCGGGGGGGAAAACAGATGGTGAGCCCTGCTCCTTTCAATAGTATATTGTAAGGTGCATGCAGATACTGTTTTGGTTTTGGCATTCCTGATCTGTCTAAGCAAATAATGAAAGATGCCATTTTAATTTTATTAAAATGTTGCCCTAGAAAACCGATGCAAAAGGAATGGAAAGTAGCAAATTGCAGCGTGCAGAAGGAAAATTCAGAATTAAGGTTTCCTATAGAATCTAGACTGTGCCCCGTTTGTGCATATTCATTATTTTATACTATTTAATTAGGCGATCACATGTTGCTGTTTCCCCTGAGGTTTGTGAGTTCTCCCTCTGAAAATCAGGTCTCTTAATTAAGCATCTGAAAATAGATGTAAAAAATCCTAATGGTAGGCATTGTAGTTTGAAAAATTTTCACTTCATTTTACAGGAAATTAAAATTAGTGCTCCTTTTCTATTGACATACTTCCTATATGCTAATGATTAACAACAGGACTATTTAACGACTTAGCATGTTCTTTTGCCTACTACTGTTTTCTAGTAAATATACTAGAAGTCGTCTGTATTACAAGTGTTTTTCTGGCAAGAAGCCTTCATAACATTTCAGTAGCTAAAGTGACTGAATACCACACAATTGGGTTTGCTTTTTCAAAGGAATTTTGCTATTCTGTCTGCTGTTTGTATGGCAAGCCATATATTTGACCTCAGAGAAAATGCCATATAAAATTTGTATTGCCTCGTTCTGTTGACCTTAAAATCTGCTTACTTTAGCAGCATTATACTTGAAAAAAAATGTGATTTTTCTGTGATTCTAAACATGATTTTCATCTGCCTGGGAAATTTGTTTTTTAAGTGGCACATTGTTATTCCACAGGGCAGTCATACATGTAAATTGACCTCCTGTTGTATGATTCTTGATAATAATATTTATTTTGATTGCTTTGGTATATCGCTTAAATAATACTAGTGATAACTAGTGAGTCTGACTTAGGAAAGTGTTAAGGACTGCAGGGCAAATTTGTAGGGAAATGTTTGCAGCTACAAGGGTTTTCTAGGGAAAAGCGGGCAGGGTGTATAAAGCATAACTTGTTTTTTTGTTAAACTAAGCCTACGATTCAGTTATAATATAAAATTGTTCAGGAGAAAATGGTCCTTTTCCTAGGTGTGTCCTTCCCCATGATTTCTGTCTTATATAACAGTGTCATATTACTGCATGCAGCTTAATCCAAGTACACTTGCAAAATCATTTTAAATCGTAAGCATGGTCTGTGGAGTATACTGTTCCCAAAAAAGTGAATTCATTTTTTAATGTACCATCTGTTGCTACAGTGGAGCACAAAGATAAATAGTTGGGAAAGAGAGAGAGAAAGAGAACTGACAAAAAAGAGAAATGGGTTTTGATTTGCCCTTTCATCACACACATAAAACAACATAAGCTCAATCAATGCACAGAAATGAAAGCTAATACATAATAGTGGTTGGTCCTGGTATTTCTCCACCTATTGTTTCAAGTCCTAATTAAGAAAGAGGAGTTCCAAGGTAATGTTACTCCTTCTATATACATAAGCTGAGCTTTATCATGTTTACAGAGTCTGTTGGGTTGAATGAACTGAGAAGCTGATAATTGCCCCATCTTGATAAAGATGAGCTAGGAAACCAGTACAAAATATACGTGGCCCTGGTGCCCAGGAAAACGGAGAACCAACACGTGAACAAACAAAAGACTATGGCAGGAAGTTTTAATCAGTCCTTTTTATGAAAGGAATTATGATGGATAGTCGAGGCTTTTTGAAAAGGGTTCTCTTCGGTAATGTCATGCTTTCAGGAGCTTGTTAGACAGCTTAAAGCTGTGATTAATATTTAGCAAAATGATATATGGGCAGACTTGAAGGCTGAGATTATTTACTGTGTGTAATTAGCTAAGGTTATTAGTTGTAAAAGGCATTTTTGTGGAATCTACACACAAGTAACAAAGCTCCGTAAGTGGGGTTTATTAGTAATAAAGTCCTCCTGGAATCGAAAAGAAATTTTGTAAAGACCATTATTCAAATGTTTGAAAAGGAGTAACAAAGGAAGCATGTGTATAAGCCTCTTTTCTGGAGTATGTGCTTCTATAGAGATTTTTAGTGAGATGAGTCTCTCTCTTCCTTCCCTTAACTTTCCTCCTTGCAGCCTGCCTTATTTTTCAAGTGAACGACAAGTACCTCCGATTTTAAGAGATTATTTAAGCAAGGTATATTGTTTTTTCAAGTAGACATTTATTGTCAGCCCTGTGTGGTCTCAGTAGCTGGCTGTGAAAAAGTGGAACTGGGAGGACCAGTTTTTTCCCCCTGACTGGAGGAATCCCATGCTGACCAGGTGGGAGAGATGGCCATGAGATCAAATATAGTGGTAGCGGGACCTGTCTCTTGTCTCTTCCCATCACTTTTAATTTTGAGGGTCAATCGGCTTTAAAAAAAAAAAAAAAAAGGCTAGGATCTGATATGTTTGGGAATTATTCTTCCTAGAGATCACAAGAGAACTGGACATCACCAGTAAACTAGCCACTAGAGTTAACTGGATCTTCCTAGGCAGGACAAAGACCTGAATTTCTGTGCGAGTAGTGGGAGACCAGTGGCAGATCTGGTACTATGAACAAGTGTGTCAGAGTGAGATAAAAGCCCCTGATTTGTGGCTCATGTAAACTGGGGTTAGAGCAGCAGAAGATTCTTGACATAGAAATTCAAAGCGCCTTTGAGTCTTTGCAACTCCCAAGTGCTGGGATAAATACCAGGATAGCTGAGAAGTCCTGAAAAAAAACCCATATGTAAACTTCCCTGCAGCGGTGTCCATGGTATCCCTTATTTTTTACTTTTCGCTGTTATCCAGCAATAACCTCAAAAGTGTAGCAACTCTCATAGAGCTCTAAACACAAAGCACCCTCCCTCAGCATCCCTTTTCCAATCTCAGAATCCAAGTGAAATGTCTGTATAAGGTATTCATCCAGTTGTTTATAGGAGGAAAAAGGAGACGGTGCCCATTTTAATAGCTGTATTGTTTCTGCAAACCTGTCTTTGGTCTTTCGGATGATAATTCTCAGACTTCTTGTACAGTAACACATATGAAAATAACAGAATTTTGTCTGATCTCCGATGGGCTTTATTGAACAGATCTCATGAATAGCTGGTAAGACATGAAGACATCTTGGTGGGCAGTATTAACAAAAGCATGAATTGTTATTCTTTACTGACTTCCACATTGCACTTTCAGAGGTCCCTCAACTTGTTTCACTGCTGCTTTGTATTTATTGTATTCTTGTTTTTAATTGTGGAGGAGAAAAATGACTCCCATACGTTTCGTTTTAATTCCTCCCCCCTCCCCTTCCGTCCCCCCACGTTTTCTTTTTTTTATCCAAATTCTTATATTTAATACTTATCATCATATTATCTGAGAACCTGTGACAGTACAATATGGGCTATGTTCCCAACCAGATTTTGTAGTTATCTCTACAATACACCTTTCAGAAGAGAGGGGGAGGGGAGGGGAGCCATCAAACATCTTTTTGAAGACTAGTGCTCTTTAAAAAAACATAAGGGAACTTTTTCCTTTCTTTTTTTCTCTTTCTTTCTTTTTTTTTTTCAAACACTATAATGAGGATACTCAGCTCTGCAGGCAAAACAATGTCTGTTTGAACAGACATTAACTGCAAAAATGTGCTGTGTCAAAATAGATGCAGGCAGGAGGGAAAAAGCCACATTTGTTTTACTGCCTTCCTTCAGTGATTAACATTATGTGCTACTGAACGTCCTAGTTTAATATTTGACATTTTGCATCTAAAAGACACAGAAAAAATTGAGAGTATTTCTTAAGAATCAGGGAAAATTAAAAGTTTGAGCAAAATTCCTGAAGAAGTGTGCATATGATTTATGCATTTTCTATTGTTCTCCCAAGTGTAAAGCATCACAGGAAGAGTCATAAAATACTAAATTAAAAGAATTACTGAAATAGAAAACTACCAAGACTGAAAACCAGTTGTATGTTTGTTCACATAGACTAGGGACAGAAATTGCACATAAACTGGTATAAGGGATCAGAAACCGGTATAAACCTGTAACAGAACAGAAGTTCAGTGCACATAGACCTGTTTCAAAATGCAGAATCCAACTTAAGATAGACCTCGACAGGGCCAGATTAACGCATAGGCAAATTAGGCATATGCCTAGGGCTCTGAGCTATGGGGGAGATGGGGGCGCATTGAGCGATTGTAGCCCAGCGGAGCTTGGAGCCACGCAGAAGCACCCCCTCCCCCCCACCTTCTGGCCTTGGCCAGTGCAGGCATCTGCCTGCCTTGGCCAACTGAAGATTGAACGTATGATTTCTGTTCATTAATGGTCTAATCTACACAGTTTAGAGAAATCTGCATAGATTGGCTTGATTCTGCCTCGAGGGGTGGGGGGAGGGTTGACTGTCTGTACTTAGAGTAGTTAGGAGTCTTCAGCTCTGCAAACCATTTTTCTGCCTCTGGAAACTGGATGTTGTTATGCATCCTGGAAGAGCTTTGTTAAGTTAATAAAATGAAGACTTCCAATGCCTTTCTTCATCCATAGAGCTTAAAGGACTAAACAAATGTGCGTGTTATGAAAACTGAAACAAAAGCAGGGAAGTTCCACCAGTCTCCAAGGGCATTAGGAGCATATCTGGGGGAGGAAAAGTGTGACTGAAAAATCAGAGGAGCCTCACGTCTTCTCTTCATCTTTGCCTAAAGGCAGAGGAAGACTCTTTAAAAAAATTCCCTTTTCTCTTTGGGTGGGGAGGACTTGCTTCTTGGGAGGTCATCTCCTTTTTTCTGCTATGGTGAGCAAAGCTTATTAACATCTCACCCATACCTGTGGGAGCAGAGGATGACTGAGAAAGCTGGTGTCAAACTTATTGGGCCATGTGTTTTAGAGATGGCAAGGCTTCTTGTGTGCATGTTTCTGCCTTGAAGGAGCATTAGAAGGCAGCATCTCAGGAAAGAGAAAAACCAGCTCCCTGCTACAAACCTATAGCACCTTGCAGGAAGGTCAGCTGTTAGCAGCTTAGTTGTCTACAACATCGGCCTCTTGGTGGTGTGAATTTGGTGTTTGGTCATATGGCAAGCATATTACACAGTCAGACTAGTCTTTTCCAACTCTTAATTTCTGTTATATTCCATAGTATCACCTAGTGGCATGCATACATGCTATTTTTTCTCCACAATTAATTGTAACTCTGTCTTCAAACCAAGCAGCACATGCCTGGATGCGGTCTGTGCCATTCTTAAGGCTTCCTGACCTCATTTATGTGGCCTATATGCTTATTTTTACTATCTTGGGAGGTTCTCTAGTGTTCAAGTATATCTCCAATATTCTCAGCAGCTGCAGCTGCTCTACTTGTCAAAAAATACCCTGTTCTCTGAGATGTTATTTGACAATATAATTGTGTAACTTTGTATGATTTCCGAGACGTTTTACTTGCTGCAGTGCCATCTGCATGTGCATGCCACTTTTCAAGTAAAGCCAAGATTCTCTGGAGAGCAGAAGCCTGGAGCTTACAATGGTGGTGGATCTGCCTGTTATCTTCACTGTGTGTCATTTCAGAGCTCCGGTTGTTTTAGACACTGGAGCAGTTAGTTTAGGCACTGGAACGTGCACTGAAAGCTTGCTGTATTTAAAGTTGTGTGTGTAAAAAAGATACCAGGGTCACTAAATGGGATGAGCCAGAAAAGTTCTTATTTGAATTCACTTTAACCCCCCCACACACACTTTAACCGCCCCCCACCCTCCACTGGAATCACACTCCTTTATTGGACTGGAGCACCACACCTCAAAACCCGGGGTAACTGTTTAACCCTCCATGCTCTAGGTAACACTGAAGCTTATGTTATGGGTAGCTGTCCTGTAGGTTGTGGCTGGGCCTCCAGGTTCGTTCTCCTTTGCTAATTATATTATATGGCCCACCATATTTGGAATTTTGCAATCAAATTTGGCTTTCAAATATGCGTGCACTGGGCAGTTTGGACCTCTGAAGACGCTCGCAATTTAAAGACGACAGTGTATTAGAAATAAGTAGCAAAATGATCGCTCTGTTGTGTGCTGCACCAGAAAACGAACGCTCTTTTGTAGGTGACTTCCTCTAGGAATTTCCGAATCAGAGCCTCTTGCTTCGGTGCCCCTAATAACATTTCACATGTCTTGGTGGGTTAAGATGCTGTTGTGCGCTTCCCCAAAGCAGTGTTTTGCCACTGTAAAGCATTACATTGGGGAAGCAACGTTTGCAGGTTTAACAGCATCCTGTCATTTGGAACCATTCTCCTCAGGTTTATTTCTCTGCATTTGGCTCTACAGCAACCATCTCCCTGGAGCATGAAGGTTAGAAACTTGATTATTTCTGACCTGACAGGTGTCACCGGGAACTGAACCTTGGGCTTAGAGATGCAGTCTACAAAAATAATATAAACATTAATTTTTTAAGTCCAATTATCAGTTCAGTCCTTTAGATTCTTGTGGGGACTATGCAGTGAAGAATAACATTGCTGAATATAATGTAGTATGCACAAAGAGATTTGAAGCCTGAAGTTGCTCTGTGGTCCTAACAAAAATACTACTGCCCCTAAAAAGAAAGTATGGTAGTAGCACAGTGTGATACCAGCATATACATTTTCCACTTTGCTTGCTTTGTCATTAAGCTATGGTTAAGCTTGATTAACAATCTGTGTCCAAGAATTTATATATGTTTCCTTTTTTAGCAGTAGTAAAACACGGTAATGGTGTATTTTGCTGCTGCTGTTGAAAGGGAATGTCTTTGTTCACTAAGTAATTACCATGTTATTGAGATGAAAATGCTGTAAATGTGTCATAGAAGATAAGAAGCCAAACCATTGTAGGTGAAAAAAAGTCATGGTACAGGTGTATACTTATAAATTATCTGATCTGTTTCCGTATCTTAAGTACTAGTTAATTGTATTATTGAAATAAGTAACCATAAATGCTCATTCAGTATATTTTATGTTAGAATTTTATTTATACAGTATCAGTTAACAAGGCTTGGAATAACTCAAAATAGGAAAAACCCAGGATAAGAAATACCTGGCTAGTTTTTTTTTAGTACCACAAAACAAAATGAACAAAGCATGGACCCCTAACAATGCATATGCGCTGCTCTGAGCCTCTGTTTGATCACATTGTCCTTGTTCTGCTGCACCTCCCTGATTTCTTTGCTGCTATCCGTCCTCTCCTATTTTCTTTCTCTTTTTTTTTTTCTATTCTCTTTCTCTTATCCCTGATCATACACATTTTGGAGCAGGAACTCTGTTTATATTTCTGTTGCAGTACCGTATGTATAAGTAATTAATAATCACAGGCTTGCCATACCAGTAAAACACTTGGATTCCAAATAGGCCTGTCTGGTATCTCACACCGCAGGACAATGAAGAGCTGAGTGACTGCACTCTCCATGGTAGAAAAAGGAGTAAACACGAACACATTGCTAAATAGCAACCTCTTCCCCCAGGAAAGGAAGAATATGAAGAGGCCTTCAGGGAATCAGCAGGGGAAGGGAAGGAAGCTCAGGGCTCTGACAAGACACGGGGAAAAAGAAACTCATGTAAGAAGCCATAAATCCTAGTGATTCCTAATGATGTGTAGTTTGTGTAGGATTTCTTGCCTTGTTAGTGACCACATGCAGAAACACAGGTAAATCCATAAAAGATTAAGTACTCCAGCTGACATAATGGGTCTTGTTGCTTAATGCTTCATTTCAGCCCTATTTTAAAAACTTCCAGAACTATTCCTTACAGCGCTACTGTGATATTTCATTAATTCTCCTGCCCCTTCCAGCATGACAATAGTGGGGAGAAACAGGTTGAAAATGGTCCATGCAGTATCCAGTTTTCAAACTCTGAAATTAGGAAAAAGCCATAGATCAATCAGCTGGGAAGAATATTTTGCCCATAGGGTCAGGTTCGAAAAGCAAATACTGCAAAATTGGCAGAGGGAGATGTTTGGTTTCTGTGAACCTGAACTACCATCCCTGGTAAAACTTGCTCGACCTCGAAAAGCTTTGTGCACACTCAAGACACTGATCCCTTATGGAAAGCAGATGGTGTTTCTACCACTTCTCTCCAGGAGTTTGTTTTTTTGGTAGCGAGCTGTGTCCTACCTGTATGAGAACAGCTAGAGGACATGCCAGTTCATAGGGCACGTGCACACATTCCCAGTACCTAATTTACAATCATTTGACTTACTTGCTTAGGTCCAGCTTGTGCACATGTTCATTGGTGGAGGGAGCTATGCCGGGAACCAGATCTAAGTAAGTCAAGATACAGAGAGGAGTGTGATCGGGGCTGGGGGGGGGTGATTAGAGAGGGGGGGCGAACAGAGAGGGCTGACAGGTCTGCTGGGGTGGGGATTGGTGGGTGCGCGGGGCTGCGAGGGATTTTAGCCATCTGGAGGCAGGGCTGTCCAGTTGTTTAAAATAGCCCAGCCAGTGTTGGAGGGGGTAGGAAAAAGAAAGCCCTGGGGCTGGGAGGGAGCAGCCAGGTTTCTCAGCCCTGGGGCCATGCCCCAAGTGTGTACAGAAGTTCATTAGATTGGACTAACCCAGCACTTAGATCAACCTAACCCCAGTTAGGTCAATCTAAGTGTAACATCTGCACAGACTCTCCAGGGACAGCTGTGTTCAGGCCTTTCCAATTTAAATGTTGGACGAGGTGCATTTGCTTCTTATAATCAAGGTTCATTGTGTGCTTCATCGAAACCTGGCCCTGCGCAGTGCCTCCTGCCACCTGGAACAACCTCTGGTGTAAAACTTTGAAAACGTGTCCTAGGGCTCTATCTCAGATTCAGACATTTTTTCAGCTTTCTTTGTTCTTTGTGCATAAATCTACAGTAGTATGAACTTGACAATTACAAGCTTTAGAAGCAAGAGCTTTAAAGTGGAACACGGACCATGGACCTGCGGTGCTCCAGCTCCAGCAGGGACCACTACAGTACGAGTGTTTTGTTGTCTTTCCTTGAGTAGTTGAAAAATGTAAGGGGGGAGGCAGAATAGGAGGGCGCCCACAAATGTTTGATACATAAATTACTGCAGCCTCAGGGCTGTGATGACTCTTGTGTCCAGTTTTCAGCCATATTTTTATGATATTTGCCATTTGTGAGTTATGTGCCTCCAAGTACAGAGCAATGTGATTTTTCTGCCACTCAGAGGGAGGCCAAAATCCATGGTGAATCAGGACACTGAGAATATGTTTTCCTGCAAGTTATTCCTTTGACTTATATTAATGAGTAAAGCCTTAATTTAAACAAATTGAGCTGTTGTGCTGAAAAAAAACCAGTCAGGTTTCAGACTTGAATAAAATATTTTAATTACTGCATGTATGTGCATTCCAGCTTGTGTTTTATGGTAGAATTTCAGTTAGAAATTGTAAATGAGAATCCTAATCATTGTGGCCTGGTTACTATAGTACGCGACTATAAAAGTCTTTTGTCCTTTGTACATACATATTTACATGATATATCTTTTATGTTTGTGTTTCATTGAACCCAGGAGTTCAATAGAAATGGCTCTGGACCTCTATTTGTGTCTGCCATTTATTTCTGCTCTCAGAGTCTTCTCCCTTTGAAGTAAATAACGGATTTTTGTACAGATGTCTTAGTGTTATAGAGGGATGGTAAAATAATTGTACCAACGCTTTCCAAATATACGAAAAATAAGAATTCCTAGGAAAAGGTTTTGACATCCTCTGAAAAGATGATAATGGTGTAAGCTAACAGGGAGAAACCTGTACACTTCACTTCCAGTTTGATCACGTATATTATACCTGTGCATTACTGTTTCTTTAATGTGCGCATATAAAATTCAGTTAAATGTTGTTCCTAAGAGCTGCAGGCAAGCTCTTCTGAAAATACTAAGATAATGAACTTGAACCTGAGCTTTCTCCATCAAAGAAATCATTACAGACAATGTGTTTTAGCTTTTGGCTTTATTCGGTTTAAATTTGCATTATTTTTTCTATGAAAAGAAGAAAGTGCATCTTTAAGATGATGTGTTTGTTAAATCAATATATATGTATATATATGTTGGTATTGCTAAGGAATTGCCTTTCTGCTTTCAAATTGCTATACAAAATACCTTAGTAGACATAATGTCAAAATGGAAATAATCAAAGTGTATTTAAGACTCACTTAAAAAAATCCATTTCAAAAGTAGGAATGTGTTTTTCAGGCATTTTAAGACCATAAATTGAAACACAAGTATTTAAATTATTTTTCAAAGCCGTTCAAAACTGTAGTGTATTTATGTAGCCATACAGTGAACCTTTTTTGTCATCCTTTGCATTTAAGTTTTCTAGCAGTTCTGTATTTTAAGAGACTCCAGTGCCCCATAAAAAGCAAATACTTGAATTTTCAGTTTCTAGGTACTGAATATTTTCCCTTCTGCTGGCTTTGTTTTCATAATGGTAATTTATATATAAAAAAATAAAGAAAGGGAGAAACCAAAAAAAGGAATGAAGAACTTTGGAAAGAAGTCATTGAAAAAGCTCTTTCAAATCTGATAGGATACATTCTAAGGTTAAAACAAATACATCACCACAATGGGAACAAGAAGGAAAATGAAGCTTGGGCTTCAACCAAGATGGTGACACTTTGAACCAGCTATTCTTTTTTTGCTAGCTGAAGGTGTTTAACTATAGCACTGTTAATTGTATTTCGTTAGGAACAGGGTGCAGAAGAAAAATGTTTGCAGTAAGAAAAAGGCTGAGAAAAAGGATGATTTTCGAACCTTAGTAATCAACAACCACAGGGGCTCCCAGACACCATTTGCCAGTGCTAAACCCTGAATTTGGCTTTGCCAAAGGGAAACTCATCTCACCACCCTTCAAAGCCACTTTCTTAAAACCCCAGCTTCAGGGATCAGTGATCTTGAAGCTGTGGCCTAAGAGTAAATGTTTTTACCTGGAAGAACCAGGAAAAAAACCAAAAACAAAAAAACTAGATTTGTAATACTGGTAATGATGATATCCAGGACACTTGTACTCCTGCGAAGTTTTTATATTTTGTTAATTTATTTTCTTTCATTTTAGACTAACTACAAAGTACTCAGGCACATGCACTGAGCATCCGGCCAGATATTTGCATACCAAAATGCAGTACCCTTAACATGCATCTTTTACTAAGCAACTGTCTATACTCAGGGATTACTTCCCACGCACAGCCTGTACCTCAGAGTATTGTCGCACATTAAACTTAGCACATGTAACATATTTAGTTCATTTTAAGAGTAAAAGTGACTTAGAAAGCTTTCTGGACAGTCGCACATTAATACGTAATATGATTTGAATGTAGAACATAGCACTCCACTGGAGTTGAGCTGGTTCTGGTACAGTCCCAGAGCTGAGATCAGTTCACACCTCTGGTGTGCAGCGCAGGCTGGGGGGTGTGACACTGATGTGGCATGGGAATGCCCCCGCACCGTACAGACTTACTGGCATGGCATAAGAGCCTCCTAACGGCACATGCGCTTCACTGCTTGAGCGCTTGGGCACTAGCGTGGTAAGTGCAGTTAGCGCATGCTAAGTGTAACGTGTACCAATAATGTCAGTTTTCTGTTCTCTTTGTAAAGGCCAGGTGATTCAGGCCTTGTGGCCTGTCCTGAAAGTTGACAGGCCCAGTCTGGCATCAGGTCAGGGATGGGAGGCTATTCTAGAATACCCTGTCCATTGACTCCACTCCATTATGGACTGGTCCCAAGCCATTTAAAGGCTTTATACATTGAAACCAACACCTACAAAATAACCATTGTAACCATATTAACAAAGGCAGATGAGCCTGGATGGATGTTTCACTGCTTGCTGCATGCTGCAGGAATCCCTGGCAGGGACTCTCACAGCATATTGTCTCGCTGCTGACTTGAGACGCGACATCCAGGACCGTTGTCTCACAGAATCAGGCCCCTGAAGCTCCAGGAGTGATGGGGGCCTGACCTTCCAAGACAACTGCCCTAGCAACTTCTGTAGATGTCAGCTGAGCAAATCCCCTCCAAAGATCATGTTTTTTTATAGCCTTGGTAACTACTGCCGTTGCTGTAATTCAGCACCAGCCAGCCAGGATGTACATTTTGGGCTGAGCTTTTTCCAGCATCCCAGTCAACATCAAAACTCTTGCATTGACCTCTTCAAGAGGTGCAGCTAGTTTGACTCAAATTCACAAAATACACAGAAATCTCCCCATAAAAAAGTATGTGTCTTGATTTAGAAGTTGAATGGAGAAGGCCAATAATATTCAAACTGTGCACCACTCCGTATAGTCCAACGTACACACACACACACACACAACATCTATGGTATTTGTTTATTCTGATTGATGAGGTCTCTTTTCACACTATAGGAGAAGAAAAATAAATATGCAAAATACTTGTAGACTTTTAATGGAGTTACTAGCTCAGTGCTTCTCCACAGAAACTGACCTTGAAATTGCTTTTTATACACAAGTCAAAATATGCAAATTGAGAACTCCAAGTGGCAGCTCCGAACCTGTATATATTTTGTTGAAGTTCTTAGAAAGGCCTGGGAAATGTTACATTTTAGAAAGGCCATTCATCAACTTCTAAATCAGTGGGATGTAGAATGTAGAGCTGTGACCAACATGGAGGGTTATGATTTGGTTCCCTGAAGTTTTGGCTCAAGGAGACCCAAAAACGTGACGTGAAATTCAGTGAAAGCACCAAGTTTCATTTGGTTTTGCTGAGAAACCCTCTGGGACTTGCTAATAATATTTGTGAACCTATTGCTGAGCTTGCACATCACTTCACTTTTGTAACAAAACCAGAAACTGGGCAAGTTTCCAGCAGCTTCTTTTTGATTAACGTTATTTGCCCAGTTTTGCTTAGTAGCATTGGCTTTGCTACCAGGCCAGGAGGTTTCTGGGTTGACTGGTATGAGTAGAACTAGCAGAATGTAGAGTCCTTTACTGGTTTGGCAGATGTCACTTGTTTCTTTTAAAAATGAATGAATGAATATCTAGTTGCCACTCTCATCTTCCATCAGCAGCAGCATCACTATCATAAATAGATCTGGGACATACTCAAATATTTGTATTGACTGCATTTAAATGCCAAGTGCTGGAAGAAACATTTTCATCCCATATCCTGCTGCTTGATTTTTTTGTTCTTCCAACCCAAAGCAGAAACTCCCTGTTTTTCTAAAGTGTGTCTTAGTTCTCTTCTTAAGCTGAACGTATTTTCAATAGATGCATCCTATTCTTCTCCTTATCCTCTGCCCTTGTTATAATGAGAAAGAGTCAGTACCATGAATTTCAGTGAAGTTTATGATTAGGCCATGAGTACTGCCACCACCACAGCTAGCACAAAGCCCTCTTCTGGCAGCATTCTTGCAGATAGATAAACAAGCAAATATACTGAGCTGGTGGATGGATAAATAGGAAATAACTTGCTTCGCAGTGATATATCTATCATGGAGGTGGGGAGAAGACACAGACAAAAACATTTGGTTATGTGGTAGTACAGAGGATTAGGCACATGCTATAATTAATGCCACTAGCAGTAAAAGGACATTAGGGATGTAGTGTGTGTTGATTATTTCTTCATTTTGTTTATACTAGTTTCCTCTCCTTCGCAGCTGTATGGCTATTGCCAAAGAAAGCCCCTGAGACCGAGCTTTAGCCGCTGCTCCTCTGTAACTGCATCATTACCTCGCTCCAAACAAAGTCCTTTTTTTGTCAATAGAGGATGAAAACATTATTGGATTCAGGAGCTCATAGTAGTCCTGTATGCAGCTAGGGACAAGGAGGATAGATTTATGAAATGGACCATTTCAAATGGCATTATCTTCCCACAGTGAGGTACACCTTTCATAAATCATGGGAGAGTGCTTGGAAAATAGAGCATTTGTTATTCCTGCCATATATTGTATTTGCATCCTCTACACTAGGATATAGGGGGGAGGAGGTGGAATTCCTCAGTTTGCTTTTGTTCATTTATAGCAATTAGAGTTGTGTACGTTATGGTTAAAAAAAAGAAGACATGGAAGCCACATTTGGAAAAATGCTCAACTGTGATTTTTTAACGTAGCTTTATTTTGCTATTTATTTCAGCCTTGATTTCCTAGCGTTGGTATAAAGCCAACTATTTATTCCTTGTACGTGTGGAACATTGTAGAGCACTCTATGCCTCATTATGTTGTAGCCAGGCTAATATAGATGCTTTTGGAGTCGACTAGAAAGAGGAGTGCAAATATACTCCAAAGCTTTTTATTTTTTTTTGAGACTAGTGAGTTAATACTACTTTATGCTTTTCTGCTCTGAAGCTCAAAGCGTCTATTTTGCTACATTAATAAAATGGTCTCTGATGCCTTTTGAACTTATCTGGCATCTATATATTGTTCTGGGTGGAAAGAGGGTTCTTTTTGTGTTGTCAGTATTTCTTCTGTGTTTTCACAATCCAATATTGCAATAATTTTACCAGTGAGTTTGATGCCCCTTGGGATAAATGTAGGTCTCTATTAAACCTATAACTAGCCTGATGTGAAAAGTCAACATTTATTACACTGTATTATTTGTGTGGATGCTTTAAAAATCATTTCTTTGTTTTGTAGAGGAAAGTTTCTAGCGTGTTATAGGATAGCAACATGTCATTATTTGTAATGAGTCAAGCAGAGAAGCCTTGATTTTGGCAAATGTATTTTTGACCAGACTTGATGGAGACAGAAGGAGAATGACAATGAAGGAAAGTGGTTTGGGTTCAAAAACTGTAGAAAAAGCAGGTTTGATCTGAAAAGTGAAAGTAGGAGAGAAAGTCATAAAATGACATAACCCCTAGCAAAAGTAATGAAAGAGAATTAACTTAAAGTAATGCATTTAAATAGCAAAGCCAAGCACTCCAAAGATAGGAATTGTTAGTTTTATGTTTTCCTGTGCTGCCTCAATTCTGCCTTTCTGTATGCATTAGTATATGGCTTTTAATCCAAGTCTTGCGCACACTTTTTTTTCCCCATCAAACCTCTGTTTCACTCTGTTCACAGAATATGGATGCGCAGCGGGGCAGAATCAAGGGTGTATGGGAAACTGTTAACCTGGCAGTTCCTATATTACAAATGCCTGATTCTTCTACTGAATAACATACTTTTAGCATAGGGGTATGTGTTATATGTATATGTCTAAATATTATATTTTGTGTATTTGGCAGGCTGCCAAAATGGCAGAAGGGAAGCAGTGAGTTTTTCATCAGTGCATCACTCAGGCAGAACAGAACGGATCTACGGGTTTCCTTACAGAATTTAGCTTCTCTTCTCATTTCTCTCGGTCTCTCTCATTTCTGCAAGAACCCTTATTGGAGCTGGGATCTAGAGTAGTGAAGGGTCCAGGTGCCAATATGAAGCTCAAAATTTCATCTTCAGTGGAAAGTTTAAAAAAAAAAATCCAATCAAGATCAAACCTGCAATTTATTCCTGAAATTTCTGCAGGCACTGTTATTTTAGATGTTATAAGCCCTGCCTTTCAGGACCTCATTTGAAAGGAATATAAATCGTTGAACTTTAGTTTTCTTAGGCTAGGGACAAACATTACACATAAACAGGTTTAAGTGATCCGAAACTGGTTTAAACCTGTAGGACAGATGTTCAGTGCACATAAACCAGTTCATGGGCGACTGGTTCCTCCCAAGTTGGGGGGGGGGGGGCACCAGCGCTGATGGAGGAATCCCCCAGCAGCTGATCGCCGAGCCAGCAGCAAAATCGGAAGTGCATTTCCACCAGCACTTCCAGTTTTGTGGCTGGCGCTTCCAGGAGGTGCACGGCCGATCTCAGGGGGTGCATATGCACCCGCATGCAACCCCTACACATCACCAATGAACCAGTTTGAAAGTGACTGAAACTGGTTTGAGATAAACCTGGTTGAATGTAGTATTGGACTTAACTGATTTGGGTCAAACCGGTTTATTCAATGTCTGTTCCAGACCTTGCTGTCCTAGGCTCTGGTTCCGTATATAAGTATCTGGACCCTGAATGTGTGGGTTGTCATAGGAAATACTAAACCCATACAAGATTCATATGGGCTTGTTGCCTCAGTGGAATGAAATGTGTATTGGTGATACCTGTGTTGCCCTGAAAAAGAACTGCTATGCAAGGGTGCAAGCTTTATCTGCTACCTCTTGAGCTGAGGCCCTTGCATTGATGCAGTTTGGTGTACTGCTCACACATTCACAGAGCAGTACCACTGTGATGTGCTGGTGATGGTGAGAGGAGATATAAATCATTTATCAACACACATCATTTCAAAGAAGTATTAAAACTCTAAAGGGCACATAATGCTCTAACAGATAGCACCATGTTTTCTTCTGAGTCAGGAGGAGGTGGTCTTGCTCCAAAAAGTTTTGATCTGGGCCATAAAACATGAGGAGTGTGTAAAGCAGCTTGTTGAAAATAGCAGCAACTTCCTGTGGAAAATAAGAAGATCTGTTTTCTGCAAATATTTTTTAAGGCTTGATTCGCAACAATATTGTTTATATCACTGTGACAAAATAATTGCTTTTTGAGTTGAACTGTGATTTTTTTTTTTTTTTATGTCTTGCATAGTGGCATACAGGATGGATAAAAATGTCTCTCCGATATGCAGGGAGAAGTATCACCACCCTATTTTCAGATGCACGTGCACACACAGAGATGCAGTGCAGTATATTTATCTTTTTCCATGCGTTGGCTCTCTGAGCGTGTCGTTCAGTGCCTGTTTTGTCTATACGCTAGTATTGGGCGGTGCAGTTCTTTACCTGTATTCTAGCTAAGGAATTTCCCATATGATGTTTCACTTCAACACCCAGTTACTGCAGGCTAGTTGGCGTTTTAGACTACCCTGGTACATTAGTAGCACTGTTTGCATGTTTTAAGACTTGAATATTTTAAGCCGTTGGGTAAAGCTAGGCTTCATTACAAGCGTTTATAACAAAATTGTCAGGGAGCTGTGGTGGATCTGATTTACATGAGTAAGCAACAACTATAGGCAAATGATCTAGCCACATACAGAATTAATTACAATTCAGGATTGATGAACTTTTATGATGTAGTTAATTTTTAAAAGATGCTGTGTATGGTTTATTGAAATTAAAAAAAAGAAAACGATAGCTTTCTGCCCCTACTCTCATAAAACCCTGTCCTGCATTTAATACTGACCTAATTTAGCTCAAAGATGCAGTCTCTCTCCTCTAAAGCTCAGTTGTGTAAAGGCCAAGTCAAGGTCTCAGTACACTTCTTTTCAAGTAAACTCACAGTGTGCCCGGATGGACAGCCAGGAGGTGTTAGTTCATGCCAGTGTAGGAGCTTATGCTCTGCTCTTTTGTCCTTGAATGCTCTTAAAATCATTTCTTAGGCAATGTGGCTTAAATGCTGTGCCTGGTTACTAAATGCCAGCTTATTAAGTGTTATGAATGAATAGTGATTTAAACACAATGCAATGTCAAGCATGGGCTCTCAAACATTCTTATGGTGCCAATCACATCGTGTGCGAGGTGTCTCATGGATCACTGCCCTTCCTAATTATCATTGCACAGAGTCTCTCACCTTCCCATTCCAAATTTATCCAAATTACTTCCATTCCTGGTCACACAATAATCCTGTGCCAAATGCAGCAATTACTTAAATGGGAAAGTAACATGATGAAAACATATAGAGGTAGTTAGCTGTGTTAGTCTGAAGTTGGGTAAAATGCAGGGCAGCGTGGCACCTTAGGCTAACATATAGGGTAGTATTTTCCAGGGCATTTGGCATTGGTTTTATTCTTCCTCCACTGAAGTCAAATGTAAACTGCCACTTAATTCAGTAGGAATACAGCTTGGCCAGTGCCAAGAACATTTGAAAATAACACATGAAATCTGTTTGTCTCTCATGTCACAAGTGCTTTCTCCCATCTACAAACCCTTCCAAGTTCACAAGCCATAACTTTGGAAACGTCTTTTTATCATTAGAACCCCATCAGGAGGCAGGAATATCTTTTTTTTTCTGCCTCTGAGAGAGTGCATATGTTTGGTCTGTGGTGTTTTTTTTTCTTTATAATTCTTTCTTTTTGCCCAGTTCACAGCACTGACCGTATAGGTCTGGGACAGACCTTGCATAAACCAGTTTGGCACAAATCAGTTAAGTCTGACACTACATTCAGCCAGGTTTATCTTAAACCAGTTTAAGCTATTTTGAAACTGGTTTCTGTGCATTATGCTTCTGTTCTGTTACAGATTTAAACCAGTTTCTGAGCACTTTAAACTGGTTTATGTGTAATGTCTGTCCCTAGCCATAGACGCTGATAAAGCTGCCTTTTTCTTGCCGCAGGAATTATTGGGAATTAAGGCCTTGAAATTTGCCTTAATTTGGGTATCTTAGACTAAACTAAGGCAACACATACTCTTGGTTCCATTAGTGTAAGTCTGAGGTTATAGTACTGAATCAAACTTGAGATGCCTTTGGGCCTTGTTACACCTTATGCTGCAAGCCACAAACATGTTGATCGGTGCTAGTGCTATTTTGGAGTTTGGATCAGTCACACCCTTAGTCTAGAAACCTTCTCTGACTGTCCCCCACCTGCACAGCTGTGACTTTCCACTAGAGGCCTGGTGAGCAGGGTCCAGACTAGGAGCTGTGGCTGTGAGTTGCCACTGGAGGGCTGGTGAATCAGGACAGGCTTCTATCCCTGCTCTATGGGCAGAGGTGTGAGAGATCCTGGGACACTGGAGGATTTCAAGCTGGGCAGTATATCTGTGGGGAGTGGCTGCACCTTAATAGAATAGGATTTGGGTAGCGCGGCTCAGAGAGAATCCTGCCCCGGAGTGGTGTAGCTTTGAACTGTATAACGAATTCTGCATAAACCACTTTACGGTGTTAATGTGTGGACAGTCCAGAGGTTAAGAGCTCCACGAGCCACCCAAAATGACAAGGCCCTTTTACTGTCCTCCCAACTCAAAGAAGAACATATAAAAGCATTGTTAAAATAATCCTTGTAAATGATCTGACCAAATGTCAATCTTCCATTAAAAATAGATTAAAAACTAAAATAAACCAAAGGAGGGGAAAGAAGACCCAGTGAAATAAGAAATCAGGATACCACCACTGGAGTCCTACAAATGAGTTTGCTAAATGTTGTATTTTTCTCTTCTAGATTTTAACTTCCTGTCTGTGCCTGTAGCGATAGAGATAGAAACACTGTCATTAGCTTCAAAACCTTAAGAAAAACCTCCTAGCTGCATTTGTTATTTTCCCCTATAGCTACATTTCTGCATCTATTACAGGACAGGTGCATTGAGGATTTTGAATATTAACTAGGATGAGAGAGTGAGATGGTGTTCCCTTTTCTTTCATTTTGGAGAGTCCTGTTGAGATTTCATTGAACACAGCTGCTCCGACTGGATGCTTGCATAAAGAATGTTAATTTTTATGCTTGAATAAAGAAATCTTGGGCTTCCTGGATGAAGTAGCTTTTAATGGGTTTTAAAAATTGAACCCTAGTAGTGCAGGAGTGCTGGACTGTACTGGGGCCAGAAACCATAGACTGTGATCAGATAACCTGTTATCGTAACAAAGCCAGTGGATAATGCTTTATAATAAAGTAATTGGTCTGCCCCATCACTTAGCCTCTTAAGTATTACAGAGAATAATGTTGCACCTAACTGCTATTTGTAACAATTTTTACTTCCTCGAGGGGCTAAACTGAAAACCCAATTTCAGATCTATAGAAGCTAAATATGTATGTATACGCTGTTCCCCAAAATGAAGCGTTGGCTGCTATTCACAGGCATCTGGGGCATTGTTCTCTGACAAGGTTCAGGTTGATTTACCTTGCAGTGGGTATATAATTATGTCATTGACAAAACACTAGCAATTAAATCATTTTTTTTTCTTAGGTTACTGTATTGTGACCAAGGACAGACAAGCTGCAAGAAGTCAAAGGGAATGTGCCATTCTCTAGCACTCGACAGAGAAGAATATGTCATCCTTTAGACGCTTGGTTTTCATGTTTTTCAGGCCAGCTTCAGGGCAATGGTTTCACTCTTTAAAATTACTCCTTTTCTAAGTAAGATGATTTTAGTCTGTATCTTCCTGTTTGCCTGTAATCAGTTTGTCTCCAGTGTAGTTTTTCCGTACCAAAACCCTAACATAGGTGTACCTATATACACATGAGTATGCAAATGTAGACATATATGCATGCATATTAATAGCTATACCATAAACATGCATATGGACGTGGGACATAATGCTTGTGTGCTACTCATTGCATGATATTCTGTGGGCTAAAATCAATTTTTACAATGCTATTTTCAGTAATGTATTTGTGCTTTTATGAAAGAGTTGGTACCGGGATCTTCAATACTTTTTTTTTTTTTTGCTCTTTGGTTATGAGCATGTTAGTAGTTTAGCTTAGCCTAATTATTGCTTTTGACTCACTGCAACACATAATGTTGCATGTCATGCTGTACTACTTTTAATTTCACAGCTGAACACATTTCTATTGTTTTAATCCCCCTCTTGAAGTCTCATCTTTACTCCATCTGGAGGACACGCAAGGTGTATGGCTCCTTCGTGAGGTAGCACTAGTCATACTTCTGGATCACCCTTTGGGGAATACGAGTAGAACAGTACCAACCACGTATTTTCCCCTTCAGGGACTGACTGCATCACTTTTATGGGACACATTGTCTCTATCAGACTGGGACTAGTGTTCCTGGTCTGCTCTTGAACACTGGTATATCATTCATACATGTGATGTTGTAGGCCCATGGCCTCTTTCTGCGGAAGCCGTTCCTAAAGAAGAGCCACAGCAAAGACTGCAAGGAATGGTGGAGAATCCAATATCTTATTGTAAAGAGAAACAGGCACCTCACAAGGATATAAGTACGATTTTGCGTGGGGGAATGCATGTGCCGGCATGTACGTGTCAAGGTGGACCACGCTGAAAAGAGACAATCTTTTCTCTCCCCAAACTTCTGCTTATTACTGTAGTCTTCATGTTTGATCAGGCAGCTGTTCCCAAAAATGTGTTGTGCATTTATCCAACCTATATTAATATAAAATATTCCCTTTGTCTTGTTTGGAAAACCCTCAAGCCCATACGTAATAAATTGTCCAATTTTCAAGGCCTACCGCAAACCCAGTGCGTGTTCGGAGTGACACTACTGAAAGTTTTGCAGCTTTCCTCTTAAGCCCATGTACAAGCATTTCAGTGATCAGACATCCTGATCCAAACAAAATGTATTTCAGGGAGTAGCAAAAGTTTGTGGTATGTGATTGCTTAACCAAATACCTCACCCTAATCCGGTTCAGCCTCTTCATACGCTCAGACTAAGATGAGGCTACTCTGACAGATTTGATATCAACAGTCTCAGAATCAGATTTCAACATTTTTAACTTGACTCCTCATGGCAAGATTTTCCCTTTCTTTGTCAAACATCATTGAAGAGATAGGCATGTATGTTTATAGAAGCAGTTTATCTTTGACTCTGGAGATCCAACCAAGTTTTATGCACACTACCATTGGCAGCTGTAGGTCAAAATTTTAATTGGGGCATAGTAACCCTCCTCAGCTAGATGTGCGCTCATTAACTAAGGGCTCTTTTAAATGTGCCCCTGAGGCCTATGCTGTGACTGCTGGGCTGTTCAGCGAGATGTGGATGCCCTTTCTGAAGTTCGTTTGCTCTGGCTTTGGAATTACCCCACTGTAATAGTGTTAACATGATCTGGGAACTGGAGCAAGTAAACCTCCTGGGTGTGTAATTTCTGTTGTGCTGTTTCTGCGCTATGCTGGCTTTAATTTTTCATTTTCCTGAGCGGGGCACTGGATCATCATGAACAGTCACTTGACAATATACATATTAAGAAACAACTATGGACTAACTTTTTGTACAGAAAATCATGTCACGTCCAAACAGAAATGCTAAATCCTACACATCTCCATAATTCGTATTGTAACCAACTTCCTTTGTAAAAACTTATCTTTTCACATACCTTTATCTTCAGCTGGCGTGGAGTTTTGGGGTCTTGTTATTTTGTCAGTTGAGTTTGTCTTATGGTTTTGTGATCACTGCAGAGAGGGGGGGATTTCTGCTTTCTTACTTGCTTCTGGCCTGATTCCATGTCCCCTACTCATATTCACTGGTACCATACTCCACAATTAATCCTATTGGTCTCAGTGAGGCTAATCTTCATGGTGCAATTTTCTGTGAACAGGAATGGCACTCCTTAGACCAGGGTTTTCAACCTTTTTTAATAAGTGTACCTCTGGCAGCTGGACGCAGAGTGGGGGGGGGGGTAGCGCGCGATCGGATGTTGAGTGGTGGCAGCACGGGGTGGTAGGTGGCAGCGGCCACTGCATGCAAGCCCCCTCTCCTCCTGTGTCCAGCCAGCCAGGCAGCCCCTGTGCAGCCCACAGAGGGGCGCCACTGCCCTCATTCCTCCCCCAGCCTTGCTCCTGGGAGGTGGCGGCATGAGGTGGTGGTTGGCAGCACTCTGTCCCTACTTGCCCACATGTACCCCCTAGGGCTTTCCCAAGTACCCCCGGGGGGTATGTGTACCCCCCGGTTGACAACCCCTGCCTTAGACTATAGTGATGACTCTGGTGGAGATGACTAAAATTTAGGCTTATATTTAGATATACTCCACAATGTAAGAAGGAAGCCTGTGACGCATGTGAACTTATATATGTGTGGGCATTGAAGTGTGCTGCCAATGTTTAATAGGACAGTGGCAACAGGTTTGGAAAGCAAACGGGCAATTCCTGTTTTATTTGGTAACAGAAATGTTCTACAATTTCCCTTTATGTGGTACTCATGTAGTTTATAAAATTCTTGGATTTCAAGCATGACTCTCTGAGGTCACAAGAAAAATCGGTGACACCACTAGTGATTTTGTGGTGGTAAGCACAGTCTAGAATATAGGACGTCTACCCTGAACTTGTCATTTCCCAGAGACTTGGGTTTGGTAGGGAGAGAAAAGAGGTTGTCACAGCTCTTTGTGGGTAGGGCAGGAGAAACCGGTGTTTTGTCTGTGAAAATGATGGCACCCAAAAGCTGTACACCTTTAATCTTGTATCTTCTTTCCCGGACAGCTGCTGTAATTCATAACACAGTCACGTTACTCAGGAATGTTGCTTTAGAAAGATTCTATCTCTGAGAGCTTAAGTCGAGGGATTTTCAAACACTCGCCTGATTTATGTATGTGAACGTGTAGCTCATAAAAGGACTTTATTTTACAACTTCTTCAGAAATGTAGGGCAGATACTTGCCCAATAATTATAACTCATTTCCTATTCTTTGTCTCTTATTCTGTGCACCATCATTTATGCATGTAGGTGGAATTCTCATCATTTTATCAATTTGCAAAAAAAAATCTCATACTGAGGAAGATGACTAATGCTTCCACCTTTTGCTTTAGTTTGTTCCACCGCTCTGTTGTCTTCATTGTCACTATGGCAGCAGATTTGATTTCGGTTCTCAAAGCTCTTTCTTTCGTTTCACTTCATACACTTGTATATCTTCTCACTGTTGTGGGAACGTCTTTTGTTCAAATAGAGTCAGTATTTCAATTCATTAAGAAAACACCACTTCTAGAATCCAGATGTTTTCATCCCTTAAATACTTACCTTCTTTAAACTGAAACATCATTTGGCCTTTTTTTTTTTTTCCAGTCCATCATGACTGAGTCATTATAGGAGTAAAATAGTGTGTTGTCTTTTTTCAGGCTGGGACTAGCTGACTTAAAAAGCAGCTGTGGTTGAATGTTGAGGTTTTGATTCTTTATTGAAATGGTCCTTTTAATGTCATCTTTAATTTAATCAAATAATGTCATCAAAATAACATTTACTCTATTACTGCAAATTCACTGCATTATTAACTAGTGTAACTAGACAAAAAAAGATGGTATAAACCCCCATGGAAATATATACTTACAGTAAAAAATGATACAGTTCATAGAGGCTCTATATTTAATTTGCAGTTTCAAAGCACTCTCTATGGAAAGATTTTATGGTTCTGAAATAATTTAAAAAACACTGTAGTAGAACCTATAGTAGGTCCCCCCAGTTGCTCCTGCTTTTGTAAGTTAGGATTCCTTTGCACAGTTTTAAAGTAAACTTAAAATACGTGTAAAAGAACCACAGTAAGAACAGTAAATCTCCTGGTCGTCATTCTTTAACCGGGAAGAATCCTGAAACTTCTAAAATTGGGTGCATATTTTTTATTTCAAGAGTTCAAAGTCTACAGACTTGCCTTTCCTTTTAATTTGCTACCTTTCTATTAGCTATCTAAGAAGACACATTCAATTTGATGGCCCTAGATTAATTTAGATGTAAATCTTTGACCATATTTTTAAATGGTAGACATATAAGTTTTTGTGGGCTCTCATGACAACCTGAGTTCCCATTAACATCAATATTCCTCCTTCTTGGTGTTCTCATCATCAACTTATGACAGTTTTCATTCTTTAGAAGCGCAATAATTAGATATAGAAAAACTCTATTAGTTCATCTAAATATGCTTCTGCCAATGCAAAATTGTTCCATTCCATGTGCTTTTTGTTAGTCTTGTCCAGGAATAAATGCTGAAAATGGCATTTTCACCATTTTCATTGGAAAATTATTCCTTGCTCTCTCAGGGTTCTTGGCTTTTTTTTGATCAGGTTATATCTCTATCAAGCTGACTGTCAGTTAATAAAATGGAGCTCCACACACAAGAAGTGTGATCCCTATCCTTTAGTAAGGAAAGGTGAATTGTGTGGGCAGAAATAAGAACCAACACGAAAACAGGCCAAATATCTGTAGAAGACCTTATCACAGAAGATTTTCAGTCTTGTTGTGCAAACCGCTTTGGGAAATCATCCTGATGGGTTTCCATTAAAATTAAATCCCAGAAACGCAAATCTGAGCTTGTCTTTGTACCCGAGTAATGTTTATTTCCTACTTATCATGATTTTGATGGTTATAAATTAAATTTAAGGAAGTCATGATGGGATGGGTGCAAATCGGACATTGCAGAAACATCTCAGAAGGTGTGACAAATCCCACTAACTGGTACGTGATGACTCTACTAGTGCTTTTATTCTTCACAGAATTAGTTTAATGAAAGCATCAGCTATTTGTTTAAGACTGTTGCTGAGAAAGAGGCACGGACTGATCCATCAGTCTGAGGCATCAGAACATACAGAGAGGAGATTGCAGGACTAGGTTCTCTCTAAGGATACCCTGAACACACAGTTCAAGGTACTGTTAGTTTAGGATTACATTGTTCTTAATTTCCAGCTTAGCTCATACGGAAAATGTATGGACACAGAAAACATATAGAGAAGACTCTACAGTGCCCAATATTCAAAATGGAAAGCATTTTTCAGCTCTAAACCAACACTTGGAATTACACCAGGAAACAAATTAGGCAAGTCTCTACGGCCCTGATGCATACACGCTATATTTGAAATACCAGTTAGCAGTAAGGCAAGTGACATTTCCATGTGGTTTGTAAGGCAGCTTCATTTAAAGTACACTTGAGAAATTCACTATCAAGATGTATGAGCAAGAGCAGCAATGCCCTCATCTCAAGGAAAAGATAGCAACTTTTTACTAAGCTGTGGTTGCTTGGGGGAGTCTATGAATTCTGGCTGAAGGTAGGAGATAAGTGAATCATGGAGCGTCGGTGTATGTAGAATATAGCGTGTATGATCTGTGCTGCCCCTTGACCTTAAAAATGATCTATTCACATTGTAGCCCTTGGGAAAGATTAGAGGCCCCAGCCAGAGGAAGTGTCTAAACTCTGTCTAGGTGCGGGGAAATTTCAGAGTATGGAGGTCCAGTGGATGGGAATCAAACATAGCAGCTTGCTGAGCATCCATTTAGGTCAGAGGTGGGTAGTTCTTTGGGCTGGAGGGCCACTTAACAAGTTTTGGTGAGCTGTTGAAGGCCACACGCATGCAAGCACACACATGCATGCGCTCCCTGGCTCTGACCCCCACAGCCCACCTGAAACTGCTGGCACCTGCTGGCTGCATCCACAGCTGGGGGGTGGGAGAGGGAACCAGGCTGCGAGCCTCCACGCTGCACCATCAGGGCTCCTGGCATGTCCACACCACCCCCCTGCAGCTCCCAAGAGCCCTGATGGTGGGACAGAGTGGAGTGGCATGCAGGCACATAGCCAGGTTTCATCCCTTGCGGTCAGGGACTGGGCAAGCCATGCCCGGACCCTGGCAGCTGCTGGGCAGAAGCAGTCCTGCCTGCCTGACACTGCATGGCGGCCAGAGCTGGAGCCGCCAGAGTCTGAGTGAGGCTCACCTAGGACCTGCCCAGCACCTCGCAGCAGGCCATGGCCAAGCCACACTCAGACCCCAGCCTCTGCTAGCACTGCGCGGTGCCAGGTGAGCGGACAGGGCTGCTTCTGCCCAGCATCCTCCACAGTGCCTGGGAAATGCAGTTTGGCTCCACCACCCAGGGCAAGCCAGGTTGCATCTCCCAGGCCACCATGCAGTGGCAGGCAGGCTGGTGGATCTGCTTCCGCCAGCATCCCTGGTGGCGCCAGCAGGGCCAGAGCTGCCAACTGCCAGCACAGGCAGGAACCCGAGCATGGCTCATCCAGGACCTGCTGTGCAGTGCTACTACCTCTGCCACTCACCCACCACCCAGATAAAATCAATTGGCGGGCCAGATATGGTCCATGGGCCATATTTTGCCCACTCCTGATTTACATGGAGCTCTACCAGGGCTGCAATTCAGGGATAATAGGGAAAAAAATCAGTCTTGGCCACATCTGCAGTATGGATAGCTACCATCTTTCTTCCTTCTGCCTCTGCTTTGCCCATGGATATACTTTGCTTTATATATAAAAATATCACAACCATTATTGTTTTCACAAAAATGCATATATCAATATTTCCAAGGCTATCTTTGGCAAAGGGAAACTACTCGCTTGTATGTTGGGACTTAATAGAAAGTAGTATCAACACTGGATCCAGAAGGAAACCTTCAATTGATTCATGTAGGCATGCTGTGAGACAGGTAGCAATTTCCTTCAAAAAGAAGCTAACAATGGATCTAGACACTAAACTGAGCCAATATGAAATGCATGTCATATTACATCAAAAAACACTAGAATGAATGTCTGTTTTGGTGAATAATAGTGGTCATGTGTCCCCATAAGTACAAAAAATGGGTATTTTTCAGATGAAAACACATAGATTCAAGGTGTTCTTTATCAAACTTTGCCACAGCCCTCCATTCAAGTGTGCTGAGAGCTGAGAAACAGCATAAATGTACAATTTGTTTCTTACATTTTGACTGACTTCAAAGTCTGGTTTATAGAAAATCATAAGATGACTTACCCGTGAAATAGTGAAAGGTTATTATTTTTTCCCAGTAAAACAGCAGTGAAATATTTGGCTTGTACATATATTTAAAGCCATTTTGTAGCCCGGTAAAATGACTGCGTAGATGCACCTTTGCGTAAAGAGAACTGGTATATAAAATCTGCGCGTATTCTGTTGCTTTAAGGGTGAAAATCATTTTATTTCATTCCTCTGCAGTGAATTAAATGAGCTTCCCCTTACTTGTCTAATAGGAAACCACTGCCTGAAAGGGGCTACTTAACGTGCTTCAGCTTACACAGGTGCTTGATTACTGTTTTAGTGTAGGGCCTGGCCTCCCACGTCACTTTGACATATAGCGACTTTGTGACATTTGGAGGTTTCTTGATTGATTCATCCCACTGTGAGTAAGGAAACAGCCTTTATGTTTACACTATTAGCCTTTCCAAAAATGTACTGCTGTATTTTATATGAATGTTTTGGAAAGTCTCATTTATTCTCTTTTGCAGTCAGTTTTTGCCAGGGAGAGGACTCATTACGTCTTTCTCTGTTCCATTCTCAGAATCTGCCTTGTGCATGCGGGGGGTGGAAAAAATTACACACAGCTTTTTAAATCTTTTTGTGTTTTATCACTTCCGGATTTATATCGACTGATATATTTAATCACTCTAAAGTTATATTTAATCAATCAAAATGTATGATTTTTTTTTTTTGCAGTATTTTACAGTGCTTTCAAACCCTCCAAATAAGTCGTCTCAGCGAAAATATTTAGAAGAGTAGAAAGCTGGTGTTAACATTACCAGAAAGGGAACATAGACAACCAGGGACTTAACAGTGTAGCTGTGATTAGTATATGAGGACAAATACACTAGAAATTGTGTTGAAGCAGCAGGTGCAATAAAAAAAAAACTCACTGTGAAGGAATGACCCCAACCTTTCTACAGAGCTTGCCTAAGCAAAGGAAGTCACTTCTTTATTTAACTTTTTTTTTTTTTTCCAAAAAAAAAATGCAAGCTGCTTTTAAATAGGATGATGATAGCAGGTGGTCTCTCAAGCAGAAATAATTTCCAGGCTGACAAGTACACTGAGCACAGTATAACTACATGTACTTCAGGAAAACATTGTGCATGTCTGTTTAAGGATTCATTAACATGGTATAGATTAAAGGCATTGAAGGTAGCACAGATTGTTTCATTTTATTACATTCAATTGGATTGGATCTGTGCCATTTGCAAAGAGCAATATTACCTCAAAAAGAAGCCTGGCATATTTGTCCGTAATCTTCCCCTCTTGAAAAGGAACTGCGTCCTAGCATCAAAAGGTAAAGCTTTGTTTCCCTCTTCGTTAACTGGAGCAAAATGTGGCTGTACGTGTAGAGCTTGAAAGTTGGTGTGTAAAACATTTTTGCTCTGGCTACAGTCTATTTGTTTCCTATATTAAGAGACCTTCCTGTTCTTCACGTTGCCAGGGTTCAAGTTATTCGACCTGCTGACATACTGCTTGTACAGTATCCCAAAGCCCGTCCAACTTATGCTGTCACACTTGGAAGTCTCAGTACACTAGAGCGCTCCCTGACATCCACCGCGCAGACTTGTAAGGAGAAGCATGGCTCTTTTCCCGTGCACGGTACAACAAGCCAGAAAGAGGGATACTCGTGCAGGCTGCAAAAGCAGCCCCTCTCCCAGATGAAGAGAAACAGCTGCTATTAAGCGGAGGATGGTCAGACAAAGAGCTAGATTTAAATTCATATACTGTTGCTGTTTATAACATGGAATACTTCAGACATCTGTTTAAAGTCTAGCACTCTAAATGAATGGAAACATTCCAAAGGGGGGTTTATTAGGCTTTATCTGTTACATTAGTGCTTCAGATTGGAAAAAGATTGCTTATACAGGTCATAGTTTGTCAATTAAAGTCAAGACCAAAAATGAAAAAGGTGCTCTGGAAAGAGAGACAAGAGCCAATGAAAAAATAAAAAAGGACGGATACGAGGAGAGGGTGGGGAAGACTCTGGTCACTCCAGATCTCTCAAATGTCCTTCTAGTGAAGAAGCAAATTTCCACCCATTGGCTGTATCTCAATATCCCATTTAAATTAAATGATAAATGTCATCAAGTCACAGAGCTGCAACATCTCTTCGCTTTATGTTTTCTAGTTCAGTTGCAGAATCCATTTTAAATGTACTTTTATGCCATCTTTCTCAGCTCATCCCTGCTCTCTTGCAGGATACCCAGGTCACACGGGCTTGTATTTTGTGGTCACTACAAACTGTGATTCATTGGGAACGTTCAAAATAGGCTTAAGTTTAGTTAATGCCAAATTTATAACAAGGCATTTAGCAAACTGTTCTCTGGTTTCAAGTTTAGCCAACTAGAAGTGCTGGCTGCCATTTTATTAGCAGTGGAAACTCCTGATTTGATAAAAACTGACAAAAACTGCAGGTAGGGCATGAAATATTTAATTGATTCATAGGATCCTTTGAATGAAATGCACTGAAGAGTTAATTTGTGTGTGTGCG
Source organism: Alligator mississippiensis (assembly GCF_030867095.1). NCBI lineage: Eukaryota > Metazoa > Chordata > Crocodylia > Alligatoridae > Alligator > Alligator mississippiensis. Next base: position 68,500,575 of record NC_081833.1, read on the forward strand.
CGCGCGCGCGTGTGTGCACACGCAGTTGGGACTCAGCTGTTGTTTCCTCTGGGATTAAACAGCTGTCAGCATTGTTAATGACATCAAATTCATGCATTAAAATTCTCTCGTTCCTCTCTATATAAAATGTGGATGTGGAGAGCACTGCCACATCCCCCTTTGTGAAGGAATGAAAATCCAAGGAAAGATAACAGCACTTATTACAAAACCACAGACCGGAGCTTCTGTTGATGGAATCTCGTAATGAGTAATTAAGCTACTTTGCAGAAGTCAGCGCTGTCACGTTTGCAATTGGGTATTTCCATTCCCCTGTGGATGCAGCTGGGAAAAGACTAGTAAGGTGATAAAGGAAAGAAAAATAGAATTGTTCCAGAAATATCATCTTCATGGAGCTCAGAGGGTTCAACACAAAAGTAGCTACTAAAAATTAGCCTACAGAAATAACCTGTCTGGCATTAAAGATATTCTTTTAAAACACTCAGAGTTTATATCATCTGATAAATAGGAAACAATGAGTTATTTTTATTCTTCTATTCTCACAAGGGTATAACAATGGCGAGGATTTTTTTCTAAAACACTTCCTTTGTAAATTAAAGTTTTGAACTGTGAACATCGAGCTGCGATTTAGAAAATATGTCATGGGGACCATGCAGCCTTTTGGGTGGAAATGATCATTTTAGGGGAAAGAAGGGGATTTATCTAGATCCTTGCTGGAAAGGTCAAAACATGTGTCTTAACAGATTTATATCTTATTTTATGTCTTATACCCTAAAAACCTCAATTATTGAGAATAATTCCCAATTTTGACTAGTTTGAATGTTGTTTATCTCTTTTTATCCCCTTTTGTGTCTTTATGGAGCATTAACAGGTTAAATTGGTCATAAGTTTTTTCAAGTAGCTTTATATTTTTTGAGGAGAAAATTAAGTAGCAAACATGGTTTTTTAGCATCTTTATCCTATTTCCAAGTAGTAGTTTTTTGCGGAAATACTCGGTTTTTGTTTTATTTCTATCATCCAGTGTTACAGTAAAATCAAATTAAATTAAGCCCCAATGAAGAAATCAACTGGCTAACTAAATGAATGTATAATGAAGCAGTTTCTTCGAGTTCACTGAAGTATTCTTAAATACTTAGGAATAAAACAGTTAATTGAATAACCAGCTTCCAGATTAGATAATGAAATATGTGTATCTGATGTGTCACATCAATAAACATGTTAATTGAATAACACATGGATTCTTTTCTAAAAACATGTTGTCCCAGCTTTCAGACCATTCCTGGTAAAAGATGAACTCTTTTATTTCCTCAACGCAATTCATGGAGGATATATCTACTTTATTATCCAAACTGGGGCAGATATATAGGTAAACATTATTTTGTTTAATTAGAGTAGCAACAAAAGCCAGCAACTTCCCCCCCTAAATAATTAATACAAGCTATATGTACGTGGTGTACGTATAGAGAAAATTGCTTAACATCCGAGTGTTGCATTAGATCTATAGATTTATTACCTGATTAAAATTCAGACAGGCTTTAACTTGGTGGACTTTTCTTCCATCGCAGAGTGGCGGAAGGATACCGGGCACATCGATACATGCATGTACTCCAGCCTAGATTTACTGTGCATAAGCTACTGCACAGCGGGTGTGTCTACATGTGACGCTACGTGCCTATAGCAACATGCTATGGTGACATAGCATCTGCGGGCAAGATCTGTGGTGCCGCCACTATGTTGCCATAGCAACAGGCTCCCTTGGTATAGCGCATTGCTACTGTGACATAGCAGCTAAAAGTAACCGTGCACCGCCGGCACAGTGAAGTACGAGTTGTTACTGGGAAGTACTAAATGATGGCGTAGTAACAATGGTGCTGTAGGGGCACGTGTAGACGTGCCCAGTAAGGGGTTTTTGGTAGGTGTCTACACATCAGTGGCATTAGGGAGATTTGCTCCCAGGATCCTGCAGCCCTGCAATACGCCCCTTTGACCACCAGGTGGAGCACCTGGCAGCCATTTTTAAAAGCCAGCCCTGCTCTCTGATTTCTGGCCAGCCTGTTCCTTGCTCAGGGGCAGCGTGGCAAGTGCAGAGGCAGCACGTGGCAGCTTTTTCCATTGCCACTCTGCCTCCCCCTGCTATGGTTGCCCCAGCCCCTGGCAGCAACAGCCAGTGCTCCAGGCTCCTGCTGGCCACAATTTCCCTGCTGGCCCTCCACGCAAACCACACCTGGCCCACAGCTGTCTTGCCCCGCCCGGCTCCCTTACACCCAGCGAACACCTGCCCACATGCAGTGCACCATCCCAAGGCAACCACCACTACCACGCAGCTGCTGCCACCAGGGACACTTATGAGGGGCTTCTGGATGCCACCACCAGGGCCGCCATCACCCTCCTGGGCCTCCAGCCCCATTGCCTCTGGGCCCACCATGCCAGCCAGCACTTGTGGCTGCACCTCATCCAGCAGACCTGTGATGACAAGCAGTGCCTGGACACTTTCCAATTGGCCCACACCACCGTCCAAGACCTGCTTCACCAGCTGCAGCCTTACTTGGAGTGGCAGGACAGCAGCATGCACCTGGCCCTCCCTGTTGGCCCTCACCCTGCCGAAGCTGGCCACGCCTGCCAGCCTCTGGTACATCAGAGACTTGTTCAGCATGGGCATGGCCACCACTGGGGAGACTGTCCTGAAGTTGTGCAGAGCCCTCCAGGACATGTTGGGGGACGCTGTGCTCTGTGTCCGCTACCCCTTGACGGTGGTGGCAGGGTTACGTGCACTGGGATTCCCCATGTATTGGGGCCCTGGACAGGACCCACTTCCCAGTCACCTGCCCGCCTCACAGAGATTGCCCCTATTACAGCCACAGGGGATTTGCAGGTGGCCCTGCAGGTCATGGACCCCCAGGGCACATTGACCAATGTGAGCACTGGCTGGGTGGGCAGCACATGTGACTCCTGTATGTTTCAGAATTTTGGCCTTCCAGGACTGGTGGACAGTGGGCGCTTCATGCTGGTGGGTGGTGGACCTGCAGCTGGGCACCATTGTGGTTCTGCCCCTGCTCATCAGGTACCTGCCTACCCACTGCTGCCATGGCTGATGCGGCCCTACATCAGCCACCTGGACCCCCACCAGACCCACTTTAACTGGTTCCTGGGCCAGACCTGTGTACTGATTGAGTATGTCTTTGGCCACCTCAAGGGCTGCTGGCACTCCCTCACCCACTTTGAGGTTGCTGAGAACAATCTCCCCCAGGTCATCATTGCAGCCTGCGTTCTGCGTAAGATCTGCGAGGCCTAGGCAGAGGAGGCATGGCATGTGGAGGCCACCTGGTAGTGGGAGCATCACCTGTGGCTGCAGCAGCAGTGGTGGGTCCCCCTTGCTGGGGAACCAGAATAGCCACACACCCATCAGCAGGAGCCAGGGCACCAGGTACCAAAAGCTCTAGATGACCACCTCCTACAGCACTCCCTCCTCTAGTCCACTGCCCCACTGCCCACAGACCCCTTACCCACCCCCAGCACCACTCTCATGGCAGATACATGTCCAGAGAAGAAATCTTTATTCCCCTCGCATCATACCCCCCCATCTCTCCCCTCTCCCCACTCAACACACAGCGCCACCTCTCCCCTCCCTCCTGAACAAACAGAGCTCCTCCACCTCCCACCCCACCCACCAACAATAAAAAACCCTCTTCCCAGTGAAAACTATACACAAAGTAATTTTAAGGTGTCTTGGAGTGGGTGGTCATCCGGTGGGGGCACCTAGGGGTACAGCCTTGGGGCAGGTGGGCAGCACCCTGGCCTTGGGCTGTTCCCCTGAGGTTTTGCACATCATTGTGCAGTCTCACCCCAAGGCAATGGCAGCTGCTGGTCATCTGGTGCGGGCAACTCACCCTTTTCCAGGGGCTGTCTGTGGCCAGCAAGGCTGGTGTAAGGTGCTGTCCCCGCTGCTGGCTGCTCTGGGTCCATGCCTACATGCAGCTGGGGCAAGTAGCGTGCCTGGGTCCAGATGGGGGGACTGGGTGATGGCAGACCTGGGGCAGGGGCTCCTGCTGGCTGTGAAGGACCTCCTCTCAGGCCCAGGCAGGGGCCTGTTGTGGGGCAGCAGGAGGCTAGGGATGGGGGCTGGGCAGCAGCGGGCATGAACAAGACCACCAGGCCCAGAACAGTGTCCAGGACCCAATGGTTGTCATGCATGACTTGTCCCAGGATGGTATTTTAGTCCCACAGGACCTGGATCTGCTCCCACCCCTGGGCCAGGAGCTCAGCCCAGAGTGTCTCCTTCTGGACTATGTACTCCACCCATCACCTCTTCTCCTGGGCCAAGAACTCCTCCCACCAAGCCCAGGCAGTCTCCACCTGCTCCTTGGCTGCCATTTGGCAGAGGCTGTGCCTTGCAGCACCTGCAGGCACAGGGCAGGCTGCTGGGGGTGTGCAGCAGGCAGGTAGTGGTGCTGGCCCTGCTGCTAGAAGCATCCTGCCAGCAGCCCTAGAAAACTGGCAGGGCTGGCCAGGGGCTGCAGCAGCCTGCTGTCCTGACAGCATTGCCTTGGCAGCTGCATGGCAGTTTAGTGCCAGCACCACTGCTGGGCTCCCTGTGGTGTGTGCCCCAGGGCACAAAATGTCTGAAAGCTTTTATAGCCTGCAGACAGGGGCTGCCACAGAAGCAGCCCAGCCGTGGAGCAGGAGAGGCTCTGGCCTCAGGCCAGGCCCCTAGTGGCTGGGCAGACCTGGGAGCAAATTTGCTCCCAAATCACATCTACATGTGATTACTGCACAGTTACTAATCACACTTAAATTTGCTACCTGCATTTGCAGGTGTAGACACTCATGCCTAATGCGCAGTAAACTAGGCAACTGTACAGTAACGCGTCTTGTGTTAACGTGCTCACTGGGAATCTCTTTAATAGGTATAATGCTTAGTTTCTGCACCTCTAGAAAGCTGCTTTTCCGGAATGAATGTTTGCTGGTCTGGTGGCAAATAGTGACCCCATTTAAAACATGTTTGTGTTCCACGATGAGCTTATATTTTTGAAGGAGAAAACTTTTGTTGGGATATGAAGGTGGGGGAAATACTCTTACTTAAAGGACAAGTAGGTCCTGACTATTTGAAGCTCTTTTCTTCTAAGGAGGGAGAGACTGCTGGTACTACTAACTCTAACACAGTGCTTTGTGTTGTCATCTTTGAAAACAAAGGGCCTGAAGAGACTGAAACACTTTGAGGCTGGGATTTGAAATCTAGGTGCACTTGGTTGCTCATCTTGTTATACTCAAGGTGCTCCAATTCCAGATGTGCCCTAATGCCAGTTCTTTAATGTTCTGGAAGGGTAGAGGATGGAAGACCTATGAGTTGATCATAGTCAAGTTTGGCAGCCAGAAAACCTTGAGATCCCACAACAAGATGGGAGAAGTGTAGGCTGGTGGTATTGTTGTTGTTGTTGTTGTTTTAATTCATTTTCACCTGCCATAATCTAAGGTTTCTTATTTCTGAGAATGAGAATTGCCAGCCTCGGTTGCTTGTAGGGCTTCCAAAACCTTTCTTAAGCCAGAAGTCCTCCTTGACCATCACAGGTAGGCCACAAAGGCCATAGGAGATCCAACTGTCGCATAACAAATGAGTCATTAATTGGAAACGACCGAGTCCTTCTAGAAGCATTCTGTTTCTTTGTGTTTCTTTGCATTTGCCTTGAGACTACCCATATATAATATTCTGTGTCTAAACTGGTTAGTAGTAGGTAGTTTGTTTCGGTAGGGGAAGTGTATCCTTGCATGGGGACTCTAAGCTAACTCTTGATTGCGTTGGTTGCCATTTTACAGATAGGTCCCAGCCACAGGGTAGCAAAGTGACTGAGCCAAGGTCACACAGCAGATCTGTAGCAAGAGCAGGAATAACACCCTTAGATCGAATTCCCAGTCCCTCCCCTAAACCATGCATACTTCTTGTCACAGGGACCTTTTCTCTAAAAATAGCATTTCCTTTCATGTCAGACGTCTCCTATGAATGCAGGTGCTAAAACCAGAGCAAAGCCTTCCCTGCATCACGGAGCAAGTTTTAGTTTAATTTTCCTGTTGCTAATGAGGCACCTCCATTTCTGTACGTGAGTACAACCAAGTACGTGTAATTTTTCTAATACAGGACCTGCAAGTGCTTCATTATCTCAAAGACCTGCATTACACTAAAAAAAAATGTATATTTAAAAAGATGCCGGCAGTAACTGCCACTGACAACCAGCCCCATTTGAAATAGGCTCCCTCTGTGCTACTGTGTAGGAAAGGGTCTACATTGATCTATGGATTTTTCATTTGCTTTCAAATAGTCCTACTTGTGTGTCTGCAAAACGCGAATAAGCAAAGTTTGAATCAGTTTGACTTTGGAAGCACGATTCTGAGCAATTACCTTGGGAAAATACACCTCCTTTTGACTAAATAGATCTGTCAGAAAGAGCCAGAGTACAGTATGCCATTGCTGAAATACATGTGTGCGCTAGTAAACCGGACCCAGCCAATTAAACATCAAAATGTTGGCTGCATTCAGTTCACAGGAAGACTTATGTAAGTTCATTTTCATAGTGTGCGTGTATGTGTCTTTAGACTTTAACTGACAGATTCCCACAGTGAATAGACTAGGGAGTTATCAATTATATGGTTAGCTGTGCGCTGCAATTGTATGCTCTGTGGCTTTCTGACAGAAGCAGGCAGAAAAAGATAGAAGTAGAATAATTCTGGTTCAGCAAGACTGTTAATATTTCAGTCTGGGAACCGAAAATCATTTTTTAAAGTGTGAGAAAATGGTCATTTTAAGCCTGACCGCTGCAGTTTCTTTTCTTTAGCGCACATGAAATGATAATATCTTAGTTTTAACCATGCCTACCACGCTGCCTTTTCGAAGCTTGAATCGTTGGGGTTTGTTCAGTAAATGGGAGCACGATTTAATTTAAATCATCCATCCTTAAGAGCACTGAATACCTTTTGTCTAATTATCTCAAAGTGTTTCACAGAGTTGTCAGTAATGTATACAAATCCATGCGATTTGCTGCAAAATAGCTGCAGTTTCCACAATTTTAAATTGAATATGCTCTAAGCCCCATCTGAAGCCGATCTGCGCAAGTGGGTGCGACTTTTATTACTCCCGTTCACAGTCCTCATGTCCAATTTGTCAGGATGTTTATGTTCATTAAATGTTTGCAGTTTCCATAGCCTCGTGTAATGTACTCCTGTTTTCTCAGCCATCACAGATGTGTTACTTTGCTCTTGACATGCAGCTCATATATAGTCTTGTCAGGATGGCCATCAGAGGCATTAGACTTGTTAAACAAAGTAGGCAAGAGCCCATAGCGCTCATTTTTGATGGATGGGGTGCAAATTTCTTTTTTTGGGGGTGGCCAGCATGCATCTCACAGAAGCTCCCTTCACTTGGGAGCACCCCATCCTTGCCCCCCTCCCCCCCCATGAGGGCTGCATTTATTGTCTTGCAGACATAAATAGATAAACGAAAGCATGAAGTAGATCACAGCCATTGTCATCCTTAATGAAGAGAATGAGTCTGTTTTTATGTTAAAATTTTCCTTTTCCATCCCTTTTTTTTCACTGCAAATTCTTCTGATGAAAGCAAACTTAGTAAGGTTCTCCAGGCAAACTTAGAGAAAATAACTCCTAGGATTTGCCAGAGTATTTGATGACTGCCATATGTTTCCTAGAGTATTGCATGCCAGTATGAAAGCAGGCAAGCAACAGCGTCTCTACAGTTAGGTTGGCTATGGAGCCTGATTTCCTAAATAGCCGCTTGCACAATTGCATGAGTGTTTGTGCACTGGAATCAGGTGTGCCCTAGCAAACGGCGAGCTAGACATGCCGATGCAGATATCTCATTTTCGTGTCCTGCGTGCATTTTTGTATCTGCTATTTGTGCATTTAGTAGTACAGGCTTCGTTAGAAGAGCTAAAAAACATACTTTTTCTTATATCCCTGTCAAACTCCTGATCCCTTTCTTCTTCAGGCTCTTTATCTTTTATTTTTCTTTATGTGGTTTGAAGTAACAAAAAAAATGGATTTTCCATTCTATTACATGATTTAGGCACACCAGTAATTCAGCGCAAAGAAGAGAAAGTCCTGTCCAAATGCCTTTGAATTTGGGGGAGTTTGAATTTGCCAACAGTATTTTGGTCCTCGGTGGGACATAAAGGCTAAATGTGCCCATTTTCAGCTTCTAATAATTTACAGGAAGATCTGAAGGCATGAGACCTCTGCCATGTTGGGCAGGAAGCTCCTGGCTTTCTGGGATTTTTCATACTTGGATTTTTAACCTTAGTTTGGATCCAGGTTTAAATCCTGCCATATACATGAACTCTGTTTCCTTGGCTTACCTCTAATTTTACTTGCCTCCAAAAATGTGTAGTCGTTTTCCCTTATGTTGAACTTATTTTGCTACATCTTCTCCCCAGTGTACACTGCTTTTGTACTATCCTGGCCCATACAAACAATTAAAAGCAAAGAATCCTGTTCGCTGGGTTAAGAACTTGCAGAAACCCCAAGAAGTAGTGCAAGCCAATCAAAAATGAGATTACTCGAGGAACACAATTGTGAATATGGAGGTCTCACACTTCAACCTGGACAACAAACTGCTAGTGAACCAGATGAGATGTGATTGTGAAGGTTTAGGTGACAGTTTTGTACTTTCAGTGCATCCATCCCAAGGTGATCTTCTCTGTCAATTATATATTTAGATTTTTTTTTCTGGCACTTTTAGAGATATTATTAAACATTTGGCTGCTAGCCTTTTCTGTCCCCCCCTCTCCCCGTCACTCAGATGAATGTTATAGAAGGACACCCACGTGCACTTACGGCAGCCTAATAGTTAAGCAAAGGATAAAGCAAAATGAAAAAGACCATGTAATGCATGCAGATGGGCTGCAGGGTAGATGAAGAAGGATGTTTAGGCCTGCTCCCCCTTCTAAAAAAAAAAATGAGGGGGGATAAGGGGGGTCAGCATGCTGGAGGTGGTATGTGAAGCGTCTCTGATCCACTGGTTCTCGACTTTTTAAGAATCAAGCTACCCCTTGCAAAATGCCAGTTCTTAACTTTGACACTAGGAAAATAACGGAGAAATGTCTCTGTTGCAGGAAGGCCAATGCCGCTCAGAATGCATTCGGCATTCCTATTTGAAAACTCTCTCTTTATCTTGTGAATCCTTGTGTAGGTATTGGCACACCTGACAGTGCTAATATTGAGCGGTACCCTCCAAAGGAACGCCAGGGTGCCACATCACCCTTGCTGAGAATCACTGCTCTGCTCACTATTAACCAATAGGGAAGAGTTTCAATTTAGATGAACTCTGATTCACCAACAGAAGTGCAAAGCCTACTACGCATGCACACACCACAAACAATTGTTAAAGGCACCGCACCTTTTTTGGGAAACCGCTATCTCCCATAATCCCCGTAGCTTGTTGACCGCGCACCCTCTTGGCTTTGGTTTTGTATCCTGCAACCCAGGGACCCACAAATGCCAAGGATGCCTTTAGAGTCGGAACGTGCAAATCACTTCTTTTTAGTTCCTAAGAGTCCTCTCCTGTAGGTAAGAGGCTCACCTTCTAAAAAATCACCTGACAAACAGCAGCTCACTTTGTGCCCATTTGCTCCGTATTGAGTGCTTTTTCTCTCCCCCCCCCCCATTTATAATTTTTTAATATAAATGCACATTTTTCCCCTCCTTTTGGGGTGGAAATGTAACTTTTGTGGGAGAGCGATGTGCGTTCAAATGACACATTTTGCAGGCATTACATTTGATAATTTTGCAGAGATACCGAAGTTACCTCGTCGCAATGAGTTAACGCGACAAAGAAAAATCAGTTTGTTTGCAGTAAGCAGCGGATAACAAGACCTAAACTTTACTATTTGGCGGAGGGGGGAGGGGACGGGAGGCACCGAAAATTGCTTTTTATAATTAAAAAGGGAATCTCAGATGTTTTATATCTTGAATATTTACAATAAAACCTTCAAGTGCTTGTCAAGAGGGTAATGTGTCATTAGCAGGAGCCTTTGCCTCTCTTCTCCTCTCGGACATGACAGTGCAGCAGGATAAGAGAAGAGTAATTATAGTTCAGCAGGGCTGCCAGGTGTGATAAATGAGTAATCAGCACACAGGAGCCCCAGTCCTCAAAGGAGGACTATTACAGTGTTATCAGCTGCAGGCCTGGGTGTACCAGGGCCTTGTACAGAGACAGAGACAGGGCCCTGTGCTGTTCAATTCAGCACACTGCCTGTGAGACCTTAGCTGTCTTTTAGTTTTGTCACTGGTTTCTTTGTGCGGCTGCCATAGGGAGGGTAAGAGAAGGCTGGGCCGGGGCGGGGGGAGACCGTGGTTTTTGCATCTGCCTTTTGCTAATATTTATATAACACGTTTTCATGCTCTCCCTGCTCAAACGTACATTTGTGTCTTTACGACGCTCCGTGACAAAGTATTGCAAAAAGCCAGTCTCCTATCTGCACTTTTGTATTCTTCTCCCTGCCATTCTGCCGCTTTGACCTTTTGTGTGTGCATGCGTGTGTGCATGCATGTGTTTGTTTCTTTTGCTACAGAACTGACTCTGCTCATCTTGAACACAGCTGTGGCATCGGAGGGGATTTCTTTCCCAACCTTTATCAGCCAGGGATCCCAAAGTCTCCTTAATGTGAGACCACATCTACTAAACTGCAGCTCCCATTTCCTTCTTGCATTGCCATTGAAGTGTTATGGTCCCCTTGACATGATTCATCTGTTTATTATGGCTGGAAATGGTTACATATCAAAATTGAGTAAGCGGTTGCATTAAAATTAATCAAAACCTAATTCAACCAATCAGTGGAACATTGATCCTCAACCTATTTATTTCCCTTCAAGTTCAGTCTTCCCGATGACATCACTGGAACAGGGATAATGTTTTAAAATAATTCTTAAAATGATGTAAAAGGGATCGTAGTGTCCCCACAATAAATTGTTATTAAGGCGAAGGACATAATGTGCCTTGAAAAAAAAAATGGTGGGCCGACACATTTGATGCAAAGGTTATTTTTACAATACTTGCATTTTTATCGGTTGATGTATTTTAACTAGAGCCCTGACAATAGTCGCAAAAAATTATTACTCCAGCATGGAGCTACTTATCTGACAAATGCAATGCGAATGGTCTTGTTCTTATCAATGAGATCAGATTTCAAAAAAATGAATACGAGGAATGAGGCGTTGCTTTGTGAACAGATAACCTTGCAGGCATGAACTCGCAAACCTGAATAAAAGGATGTCTCTATGAAATAATCTGTGCATAAGTGCAATCAGGTCAGACTGTAATAGACAGCGGGGGGTGGAATCAAAAGGGGGAAAAACTCATTTCATCACAGTTAATGGCAAGGAAAAGAAGGCAAGGAAGGACTTTCTTTGGAGCGGAGCTGTTGCGACAAAGACCAGGGCTTCAGCGTGTCATGCACCATTTGCCGTTGCACTAGCGCTCTTTTCAAGAGCTGTGAAGCCATTATTGTAATGTGAAAAAAGTAGAAAGAAATCCTCCCTCCTGGTCACTGGAAGGGCAAATGAGGTGCAGGGCTTCTTCCCCCCTCACCCCCCTCACTTTATATGCTATTTGTGCAGGGAGGTTTCTAGAGCCCCCCTCCCGGTAAAACTCCACTGGGATGCCGGAAAGATCACAGTGCCCTTATAAACAACCCATCTTGGCACTGTTTACCTTCTTTTGTGACTTTGCTGCCTGCAAAAGAGGACGGGGCTGTTACAGAGGCCCAGACGCCACTCACATTTATTCAGCTTTTGTCTTGCAGAGAGAGAACCTTTAGGATATTTTCAATCTAAAGTTTTTGGGGGGTTTGGGCTGGTTTGGTTTTTAAATAAAAATATCACGCAGGGCATTCCTTGTATGGTGAAGTTCTTCGCTGGTGAGATTAAATGCGACAGTCTCTGGAATTTGTGTGTTGTTAAAAAAAAAAAAAAATCCAAAAAAAATCCTTTGTTCGTTGGCATAATGGAATCCGGTCTCTGAACACTTCTAATTTGCAAACCAAGTACTTTGTAAATTATGAGAACCTGGTTATAACTTGGAGGCTGAATAAAATGGGTCATCTCATAAGTGAAAGATAAATATAGATGTAAAGCGGTGCCACAAACGTCTTTTAAACACACACGCACGCACGCACAAAATAGATTTCAGAACTAGCTTGTTCTTGTATAGTTTATGGGTAAAGCAAGATTACACATACAGCCCTGCAGCCGATTCCCAGGACTGCTAAAGTGTGAAGAACAGGAGTGACATTCTAGTCTTCAATAAATCTCTATAAAAATGTTTATGAACCCTGCAATTTACTGTCTTTTAAATGCAAATTGAAAGGGGCATCATTGCAAGTGTAAAGGAGACCTGCAGTGGCCTAGAGGAATTGTAAAATGTTGCAAAAGGCTTCTGAAAATGTGTGATCTTAAATGGTTCCATTTTAAAAATGATTTCCCATTTATACTTCTGTGACAGCTTTGTTAATTTATTAAAGTGATCTCTCCGAATTGTAAGAAGGTGTTTATGAGCGCTCGGCTTTGCAAAAGCCATTCACAGAAGCTTTCAAGGAGTTACATTTTAATTTGGCAGGCAGTGAAGTTTGGTAGGCAGATGGAAGTAGCAAGAAAACCAGCGTTGGTACAAAAACATAGAAAGAAATTCTTTTATGTGATAAAAGACTGGCAACGCAGCAGAAGGGGGTTTTTGTCTTTCCCTTCCCTGCACTCCAGAGTTTATATTCTGGGAACTTCCTGAAAAGCACAAGCCACCATAACCCTTCGCTATGCAAAGTGTTCAGCTGTCTTCCATCTAAGATCAAGAAAGACCAAATCCGTCGCAGATGTAGAACCTCTTCTTTTCTGGTATAGCCAAAATATTTTGGCTAAACCTTTCAGTTTGGGGACAGTCGTTTTTCCTGCAAGCAAACGAAGTCTCCGTAAATAAGACTTTGGAAGGGGAAGGAGATGGGAGTTGCCTTCGGTTGTTTCCTGCCCGCTCCCCCTCCTCCAAGAACTATAATGATTGTCTGGACGACACACTGTGTAACATAAAGTTGCTGAGTTGCACCTCCAAAGAAAAACCTATGTAACTTGGGTTGCTTCCCAACATGCTGCCCCTTTCTTTATGTAATGGCATGAGCAATGCAGGGGTCACTTGACGTGTTTGCAGCTGTAGCTTCCTAAGTAGATGTGTTGTATTAACATTGGCTTGCCTTTCATCTTTCAGAATTTTCTAAGGCTAAAGTTTTCAGGGTTTTTTTTCCCCTCCCGCTGATCTATATGTTGCATAGCCATTTGAAAGTACATCAGCAGCAGGTGCCACCTTAATAACATTTCTCCTGGTTTCCAAATCCTGGGGTTGCAGTTCTGTTAAGAGAGAGGTGTGGGTATATAATTCCTGGCAGCCCTTGACTTAAATATGCTGCTTTGGCACTGACTTACGATCTAACTGTCATATATGGTTGTAGAGCTGGCTGTCAGGTTGCAAAGTCAGTATAACATCTGCTGGTCTGGCCTTCTGCAGGTTCTCAGTATATACGTGCGGTTAAAGATTTTCCGAGCCAAAAATATGTAAATAAAGAAAGGGGGGGGGGACCTTTACATGCCTTTTCCCTTTCTACAGCAAAAATAATGTTTCCTGGTCCTATCACCTTCAAGGTTTCCCAACTGTTGATTAAATAGCAGTAGTTTACCTTTCAGTGTCACCCCTAACATGTCACTTACTTTTTTTGTTGTCATGCAAAACAGCTTAAAATACTGCACTTTTATGGCATCCATCTGGATCTACTTTATCAACTGGATATTCGGCTGTGTATCTTCGTTGTCGCTGTTGTTTGAATGGACTCTAATATGTAGATGTCATTTTTGAAGAGATTAACAACGGATGATGTTGGTGCTCGCAAGGAAGTGAGCTGCTTGTATCCTGTTAGACCAATTCCCGCGCACACTTTTGTTAAACGTTGTGTACGACACGCTTCCTGGTTTGGGGCTTGTATTTGAGGTAATGTGTCCGAGGGAGAAATAGCCCTTTGGACGCAGGAATACAGACACTCGTCTCCTGTTTCATGAATTAGCAGATCACTTGTGATGTGAATCCTGTATGCATTCCCTCTTTTTTGGAAATGAACTGTACAACTTCAGGAAATATGCAGCATTGTGACTATACAAAATTACTGCGCCGAGGGAAATCGTAGGCTGGGTTTTTTGATATCTGGGGCCCGAAGAGGGAAATGGAGCGTTTTGTTTTTTTGGTAATGTTCCATGTTCATTTGTTATCTGCCAATATTGGCTCATTGCTGAGAGCAGGCTTTGGAAGAGCTGAGCTAAGCTACAGGAAAAAGATGGCTTATCTGTCTGTCTATGCATTTCTAATGCACCCATTACCAATGCCATCTTGGCAACAAATGCAGACGTTTAGGAATTATACTATACGTGTCCGCAATCTCATAATACTGAGTTGGCAACTTCTGCAAAATGTAATGGTGCTGCGCCATGCAAAACCATCAGAAATCGCAGCCATGTTCCTTATACCAACACTTAGAAATGAACAAAGACTCACCTCTCGGCATAGAGAATTTCAATAACATAGAATCTAATGGCTTGTCATTATCCTTTCAAATGCAGGCACAATGGTCTGCCAAATGGCGACAGTGATTTGTTAACCATTATTGAACATTAACACACAGCTGCTGAATTCTACCCATAGCATAAGACTTAACTTCTGCATTTTAAGTAAAAGTGATGCAATCATCACTGAAGAGATACGAATATGACACATCTGGTTTGTGGTTATCAAATGCAAAAGTACCTGTTACTTTTACCGTGCCACAGCTAGCTTGTGACATGTTACACTACCGTCTAAGTGAACTGGCATATTTATGCACAGCAGGTATGTCAGATTCTTTTCACTTTACTAACCTGCATGGAACAAGACAGAAGACACTGAAGTGCCTGTAAATAGCTTGGCAGAAGGTCCGATAGAGATCTTACAGGAAACGATCTTTGCATACATGGAACAGACAATTTTCTTTTAAATTTTTTCTCTGTTAATCTGTTCTGGAGATACTTTTTTTAAAGAATAATTACTGTGACCCAGGTCTCCCTGCATAAGTATGGTTCAGAGTAGGTTAGTTCAGCTGAGTTAAAAGTATGACTATATTCATTTGAATGCCATCTAAATGAAAAGGCCTATTTTTGCCAGTCAAAGCAAGGTACTTTTAACCAAATACACACATAACTCATGTCCCATTTGTGAGACCAGCTCTAGGTTGAACGCTGACCAGGTGCAGCTGGATTCCATTTCTGCAAACGCTCTCCGGGCTAAAAATAAACGTTAAGAAGGGCGATTCAAACTTGCAAGGTCGTGGGGGGGGGGGGTTTCCACTCGAAGATGGTGTGCAAATGTCATTAAGAGATTCTCTGCAAATGTATTTGTGTTGTGTACTCCATCCATTATGGGACACCCATAGATTTTAATCCCTAATCTCTGCACAAGTGTATGCAAAGTAAACAATCTACTGTAAAGATATTGCCGTGTTGAGAAATCATAGAATCAGAAAATTAGGGTGGGAAGGGACCTCAAGGAGGCTATCTAGTCCAACCCCCTGCTCAAACAAGGACCATCCCCAACTAGATCATCCCAGCCAAGCCTTGGTCTACCCAGGTCTTAAAAACCTCCAAAGATGGAGATTCCACCACCTCTCTGGGTAACCGGTTCCCATGCTTCACTACCCTCCTCATAAGAAAGTTTTTCCCAATATCCAACCTAAACTTCCCTTCCTGCAACTTGAGACCGTTGCTCCTTGTTCTGTCATCTTTCACCACTGAGAACAGTCCAGCTCCATCTTCTTTTGAACCTCCCTTCAGGTAGTTGAAGGCTGCTATTAAATCCCCCCTCAGTCATCTTTTCTTTAGACTAAAAAAACCCAGTTCCCTCAGCAAATCCTCAGACACCATGCCCCCCACCCCCCTAACATTTTTTGTTGCCCTCCGCTGGACTCTCTCCAGTTGGACTACATCCTTTCTGTAGTGGGGTGCCCAAAACTGGACCCAGTCCTCCAGGTGTGGCCTCACTTCCTTCAGTCTGCTGGCAGTGCTCCTAGTAATGCAGCCCAGTATGCCGTTAGCCTTGTTTCCAACAGGCAGAGACTCTTCTGGTAGGTTGGAGGAGATGGCATTGTGGCTTGAGCATTGGGATTGAATTACTAGCCAAACACTTTGGAGCCACGCTTTCAAATCCCACTAGAGTTTTAAACAAGTTTTTTGGTGATATCTTTTATTGGACCAACTTGAATGTTGGGAGAGATATTAGATAAGCTTTCAGGCGCCAAATGCCCATCTTCAGGTATGAAGAATCTTAGAACTGGCATCTTAACGTAGCTGGGTTTTTACCATTAGGATGGTTACTTAAAATCCAAGGACTTGTTTGTTTTCCATGGACATGTATGGATTCCTGGCTCCTTACATAAATTAGGGTGTGAGGGAGGAGGTTGCTCATCAGCCCTGAACAGGGATTTCTCCTTCTTCCAAAGTTTTGTAGTGCGTTGTGCGTCCTTGCTTCCCTGGCTGCCGTCCTACACCTCAGAAGCGACTGTATTCTGGTTTGAAAGTCAGCTGTGTGTATATTTTATTAAATACTTTAGGATCCTTTGGGATGATAAGTATTTTATAAATATATTTCCCAGGGGGAAATAATGGAAATCTCAGTACTGGGAACATATCACACCTTTAAAGCTAGATTTGACAAAACACTAGAAAATGAAGGAAACAATCCTGAACTGGCATTAGGATAAGCCAAATGATCTAACAGATCTTTTCCACCTCTAATGTTTATGGCCCTATGGTTTTGTTTGGTGCACTGGGAAAAAAAAAGGGCAAAGAGTGCAGAATCCATAGAAATCTGAAATATCCCTTAGCAACACTGTGGCTTGTATTAATATATCTGTTAGCAAAACACTGTGGTTTGCTTACTACCTGATTTATTTTTAGGTACTTTAGAATATTTCTATTAGTGATGTCTTTGAGTTACTTTAGGTGCTTCTATAGATTTGTAGCCAAACATACCATGTAACCTGAGTGTGTTATATGAAGCCAGGTATTTGGTGCCAAGCAAAATTTGAATGTGCAGCTTCTGTTTTCAGCAATTATATAGTGTGTAATACACAGTAGAGAAATTAAATAGAAGTGCATTTTGCCCTCAGGGATTACTCTAGCTGTTGGATTTATTTTAAACAAGTTTTGCCCCTCATGCAGTAAATTTCCTATAATAAATCATGTATGTTATAAACTACAGTATATTGCATAAAAATAAGAGAAATGTCTAGCAAAAACAAATGGTAGAAGTGATGATCTGATATAACAAGAAAGCATGCTTGGAGGAAGGTGGCTATACAATAGGTTAAAAGTCTAACTAACAGACGCCATCCTAGTGACTTCACTGCAATAAACTACTTATGTAATAAATGTCATGAGTGTCACTGAGTAACAGAAAGTCTAACTAAACTGATTCTCAGTTTGCTTACATTAACAGTGATCTTTTATGTGAATAGCAAAATTGTTTTTAAAAAAAAGTCAAGAATGTTTGTGCAGGGCGATATGAAAAAAAACGGAGTTGTCATTCTTAAGATGTGTGGGAAAAAAGGCCATCTACTTATGCCTGGACTCATGTTCCTGTAAGTCTAATGTAGCAGTCATTAGCCAAGTTACAGTATCACCATGTTATTGGTGAGATATTAATTAATGTATTCACTTGAATCCAAGATGAAGTTTTTCCCCCACAGTTATGAAGGGGGGGAAAAGCCACTCATCTTTACAGGATGATGAGGTGGGGAGGAGGGGAGCAGGTCCAGCCCCAACCCAGGTTTGGGTCAGCCACAGCAGCCACCTGCCCCCTCTGCTTGCTCCCCCACCACCTCTGCCTCCACAGCTTTTGCCCCTCTCTCTGCCTGTCTTTTACAGCTGTTGTTCCACATCCCCACTGCATACTATCAAATGTGGCTCTAGCCCCATTTTGGCTTGGATCCAGAATGGGGCCAGAACTGCACCTGGTGGTAAGTGATGGTAGGTGGTGGGGGGAGAGGCTTTAGGGGAGTAAGTGGGTGGCAGAGGCTGCAGGAGGGGCACAGGCAGGGGCCACAGGGACCACAGGGGGCAGGTGCTGGGGGACATAGGCATGGGAGGGGCAGGCATCGGGGGCAAGTGGAGGGGGCAAGGGTCAAGTAACTTGCATGCCCTCTTCCACTTGCCCCTACCTGCTGTACAACTGCTACTTTCCCTGTTTGAAGACAACCCTCCAATAAAGTATAGAACATTTTAACAAACCAGCCAATTGCCCATCAAAAATGACAGATTTCAAAATAGTTTTTACATGGCCGGCCCCGAGGGATGAGTGGGGGGGGGAAGGGAGGCGGGGAGGGGCAGGGTTGATGCCACCTCCTTCTCCAACCTCCGGCACGGGGGCTCCTTCTCTCCGCCTACCTCTTCCTCCCCTGAGCAGCGGGGCTTCCCCCCACCTCCATGTCTTCCCTCCCCTCCCTGCTCACCTCCCTCCCTCTTTACCTGCTGTCTCCCCCTCCCTGCCAGCTGTTGGTGTTGTAATAAAATTTGTGGGGTGCGTGTGCTCATTGGGCACCCTGCCCTGCTGGGTACGGGGCAGCTGCGTGGCAGAGGGGCACCACCACTGTGACCCCCACTGTTTGCCTCCCCCTGACCTGTGCTTGCCTGGGCCCACACAGCCAATCGCCGCCCTCTTGGCAGGATGGGTGCAGCTGACAAAGAGCATTATGGACAGGCAGACACAGACAGACAGACTATGCCCTTTATTTATTTATTTATTTATTTATTTATTTATATATAAAATATTAATTTTCCATGTACAGAATCTAATACTTGCCTTAAATTCAAAGTAATCTTGGATTAGGGTAAATACGGTATGTAACAAATAGAAGTTTTACCTGAGTACTGACTGCATAATTTAGCCCATGGATTTTCATGGCCCTTTGGTTTTGGGATTTTGGTGGTGCTGTTTTTTTAATGTTCTAGCAGACTCATTATTCTGCGTTCTTATATGTGATGTAAAGAAATGACAGCTACAGTGAATCGGGTTGCATCACTGTATAATGATCTAACGGGCATTGTTTCCAAAATAACCTTGGTCTCGAGATATTTGTATCTTTTTTTTTCAAAAAGGCATGACTCAATGAGATTCTGTTTATAACACTGGAACGCTTTCAGTTTTGTAAGTTCAAAGGAAAAACCCTTCCAGATCTTGGAAATGCATAAACTTTGGAATCCTGTTATTATATGGTAGGTAGGAAATTTTTAATATGATCAAAAAGTTCATATGAATTTGGCAATTTTCAGTAGCACTTTTTTGTTTAATAATCTGCTACTCATTCATGAACTTTCACTTTCTCTCCTTTCTCTTGCTTAGCTTGCACGCACATCTGATGTATAAAAGCACAGTTTACCTCAGTTTCTTCTAGGGCTCCAGACTGACTAGGTTCTTTCCTTGAATCAACCATTGACTTTGTCACCTGGTCTTGAGCACTGACCTCTGAGTCCTTCAGCTGTTTCCACACAGAAGACTTGCCAAGCCTGCCAATAGCATTCTCGAACATGATTCACTGCTCTTCGTAGGCTGCTGCTTAAACCAGAAGCGGTGTAGGTAGGCCTGTTCAGCATGGGGCTAATTAGCATAGGATGGACTAATTGACACAGTCATGAATGTGGCTGGCAGGCTTCCAGTTTAGAAAACAGTCTGTGGAGCAGTATAACATGTCTGAGGGCACTTTTGCTGGCCACGGTAAGTTTGCTGTGGGCCTCTGTATCTCTATTTGGATAAAAAAAAACCATGGTGATAACAATGCTTACCCACTTTTGTAAAGTGCTTTGACATCTATGTCAGAGAAGGACTAGTGATAAGTATTACTAGGGATGTGGTAGTTTTCAAATCAACCTCAATATTTTGGCATGAGAGTTAGGAATATACAGTGGCAGAAAGGTTGTAGGCAAAGTCAGTGGTGCTATCAACCCTGATAAAGCAAGCTCTAACGGGCTGCATTGTTCACTTGGGCTAAGTACAGACATTCAAAAAGCCCGAGGCTGAATTGGTTCAGTCTTTCCAAGTTAGTCTAAACTGCACAGTTTAAATTGAAACAGAAGTGAACAAACATTTACCATTGATTCAGGAAATGCAGCCACATGCCTGCCACCAGGGGCTGTGTGTTCGCTTCCTCTTCCTGCTGCCCCACAAAGTCTCTGGGATTTGCAGTCCACAATCAAAGCAACAGGACTCTGTAGGGTTGCTCATCCGTTTTTCTTCCTGTTTCCAGGTGCCTTTGGGATTTATAGTCCACAGTTGCAAACAGCAATAAGTTTGAGCTGGGGAAAGTGTTTAACACCCCCTCCCTGGCCCCAGACCTCAGCTGGGGTTTGCCTGGGAGGGACAGTCTCTTCCTCACCCCACCCCCTGCAGACTAGGCTGCATCCCCAACTGGGCTTGCCCCCCAACACCCTTGTCAGCCAGCTCTGACTGCTCCAGCTAGGGAGCACAGGGGCAGGTCCAGCCCTGCTCTCTAGAGCAGACAGCACAGCACAGCCCAGGGCTGCAAAGTATGCTGGGATGCTGGGGGACTGTGAGTTAACTTAAACCAGGACAGGGTCTGGGACAGAAGTTGCATAAACTGGTTTGACCCAAATTAGTTAAGTCTGACACTGCATTCGACCAGGTTTATCTTAAACCTTAGTTTTCCCTGAGGTGTGCCATGTATCCAAAAGAAGGTCATAAGACCTTTTTTAAACAAGACTACAGTCACTCAACATTTATAGGACAATGTCCTTTATGGTCAGAAAATAAAGTATTTGCACTATTCAGAATTATGTGTATTAAAAATAGTGATGTTCTAGTGTATACAGTCTCGTGTCTTTATTTTTTTCTCCTTAAGTACAGTGGATCTGTTATCAGTCTGTTTCTATTTTAGTTCTGCTACAACAGAATAGTGATGAATAGGCAGTAAAATAATACCTTTAAGTCATAGTGTCGCTTTCAAAAGGTGTTTTTCAAAGATCATAAAAATTTAATAAACACAAATGGATAATGCTAATGATCCTGAGAATTTTTTTTTCTCCAAAGCTGAGTAGAATCTCTTTTTCCTCATCTTTTTAGTAGACTATTCATTGCCGTATTAGAGGACAAAAACAGATTTTGCAAGGTTGCGTACATACTCTAGATCTTGTTGACATAAGGGCCCAAGCAGGGTTCTACCTAGCCATCAGTGAACATCTATTCACGTGCTGCATCCGAAATGCAAAGACCTTTTTCAGATTGTTACGCAAAAAAAAGGAAAAGCATAAAATTTTCTCCTCCCATGCAATTAAATAACGACAAGGGAAAGGAAGACTCAAGAGTGTCTCTGCACAGTTGCATACAGCATGATGAACGTGTACGCTAAACACTGTGATGAAAGTAGATCACACACATCGGACCAGTCATCCATGGCAGTGACATTTAATAAGGAAAGAGTGATTGTCGTGAACAAATTCAGCGCGGGCATTAAATAAATGCCTCCCTTCCACACACCCATTACCTCCACCAAGGCTGCTCCATTTTTATTAACTTTGCTTTTGCAGCGGGGGATCTCTGTGGAAGCACTTGGATATATTATATCGTTAAATACATCAGAAAAATGGCTGTCTCTGTAAAACTCCATTAACTATTACGAATCACTGTTGAGTCAAATAAACTTAACAAAGGATGAAACTGGCAGCCGTGCTAGATAAAGTCAGTCCATTAGTATTGTTTTTAAAGAAATGTTCACTGTAACTTTGGCAATCAATACGTGGTGGTATTAAACTTCTAAGGAACTCTGCAGTACTTGAAAGTGTTGGGTATGGTGTTGGTCACTTGTTTTGCTTTCAGTGATGCTGTGCTCACACAAGGTATGGTCCCACTTTGATAGCCTCGTTACAGGCTTCCTCCTTAGTGCCTTCTCAATGTGTGCCAACTCTGAACGGGGCTGCGACCATTTCCTGGTTGCAATCCACGACCTCTGGCAACGAGTAAAGCTGGGCACTGAAAGCAGGTGCATTGTTTCTGGTGATGAGTTTACCAATCCATAAAGAATTACATTGAGAGGACTGGACTGAAAGGCCATAAGGCCTCTGCACAGCCATCAGAGTTGATTTTGCTTGGTCTTGAGTTGGCCAAGAAGTCTTTTTTCCCCTCGGTTATTTCACTGCTGTTGGATTCTGAAAGGCAACACAATACCCTGTGTGCAATATGGGCAGAGGAACTGGAAAATACTCCCGAGTCGCTGGAAGAAAATGCATATTCCCCAGAAGAAAAAGGAACTTCCCTGTACAAAAGATAGCACCCCTTTCCTCACCCTTTTTTAAAATCTGAAACAAATTACCCTACCTCTCAACAGTGTTCAAAGTGCGATGCAGTCTTGTGGCATTGTGAAACAGGAGTTGGAATAATTTCTGGCCCTTCAATTTGGTGTGAGTCCTGCTATTTCTGACCCATGTAAAAAGGTTGGTATATTATATATGTGCAGCTCTAGAAACTCTTTGGCCTTCTCTACAAGAGCTGTCTCTCTTTTTTTTTTCCTCTCTTCTCTCTCCTACACAAACTGCAGCCCCATGTGGGAAAATGCACATCTTCGAGGAGTATAGCAAGGGCATTATGAAAAACCAGGCAGTCTATTTGCATATTCTCATAAACATTTATATTTTTTTCATTTGTGCTGTAATGTTTTCCATTCATAACCTAAGTGGTAAAGGCTTTTAGCTGCGATTGGGCCCAGTCCTCAATGGACAAGAATTGAATGCGTCACGTGGCACTTATTAATCTAAAAAAGTTGTCTTTCAAAACATATCTAAAAACATATGGGAGTTATTTGAAGCAAAGCAATTGCAAGTTCATTTGTTATCTCAACGAGCTCACTCCTTATGATTTCAGTTGTATAATAGATGTGGAACTGTTTGCAGGTTGTTTGCAATCGTGTATTTTTCATTTGGTTTCTCGGACTAAAGACACGAAAGGCTGAACAATATCATCCCCTGTGAGGAATGGATGATGTTACACAATCTGTAGGGGTTTTTTTTCCTTCTCATTCTTTTGTCAGATGGCATGTGATATGCTTTTCAGGCAGTAATTTAGAGGCTGTCAATTCTACAGAAGCCACTGGGGACCAAGTGATCATCTGACTTGCCTCGCTTAGCAGTTGGGGTTCTTAGCTGGCAAAGAAGTAGGTCTCTATCTGAGCAAGCATTGCCAGGTTTAGTGAATCACTGGGCTATGTCAGGTTTGAAAGATTTTCAACGTCTTCCTTAGAAGTCCTTTACTGGTGATTGCCCTGTAATGGCCAGTTACATTAGTTACTCCTGCAGTGGATTTATAAAGTGTTATTTTTACACAAAAAGATTTTTTTATCATACAGCAGCTCTGGCTTCACATATCATCAAAGCGTATTTTCTATTGCCTCAGCACTTCTCAAAGGGGGTGAAATGTTCGCACATTTGTTTCCCGCAGTTTCCAGTTTTATGTGTATTTTCTTGCACTTTAGGTTTATTTGCATCATCCCCAGCCACTCTCCACGTTAGACAAGCAGTATGCTTTTACAGTAATTTTGTAAATGGGAAAACTAGTCTCATCTAAATATGTTGCTTTCTCTGTATACAACAATGTTGTCTGCCTTGCAAAAAGACACCAACAGTCTCCTTATAACTTGTAGGTGCGTTTTGAAGGAAACATTTAACTCGTTTATAAATATTAAAAAAGAGAAATCTATTAGCAGTGGCAGCTATGCTAAACATTGACCAGCTTCTCACATAGCTTCGGGAGCTTGTGGTTGCCAGACTCCGAAAGTTTTGGTTGGAAGAACTTTACTTTCAGATGAGGTGTGCAGTTAATGAGGACAACCACCGGAGCTCTGCAAGATGTGTAGGAACAGCAGTTTCTTTCTTGAAACTAAGTACTGTACAGATAAAACATCTTACAGTCCCATCCCTGATGGAGCCACTAACTTGTAATTCTGAAACTTGACATTAAAATGATGCTGTCAGTGGCATGCTGTCAATGGCTTATCTATTACTTCCTTCCTTTCACCATGGTCTCTTATTAAATTCCTAGTGAGTGAACTTCCCATAGTCCCTCATGTTGCAGATCGCCCACAGTAGAGCTCCCCTGCCTGTCGGTACAGCGGCTACATACAAGAGATCTTCTTTTGTATTCAGCTCTATTCCTAGATAAGAAGGAGCATTCGGATTGCACTGGGAGAAAGGCCCCTGATTACTCGCATGCACTGATCCAGGGGCCCCAAATAGTCCATCTGTAGCACGGAGGGCAACAGGCAGGGTTTGAGCCCAGAAACTTGAATTGTAGCTTTTGTTATTGTAGCACTTCAAAACATGTGTGAATTGGAGAAAGGGTGTGAATTCACTCCCCTACACAAACTGTCATTACTTGTACTGTGTGTGGGTAGAGTGTAAATTTTCCCCGAGTTGCAAATCCAGACCGTTTTTCATGCTCTTAACAGACGTCTCTCGCAGGGAAACGAGCATGGAAAAACAGTAGTAGAATGGCAGTGTCTACTCCTAATTATAACTCTGCATAGCAATAGCCTTTACACAATTAGAGAAGTGGGCTGATTATCATGTTACCTACATTTATTTTTTAATGCTCGGGCTACTTCAATATGCATTACCACTGCCTTCGTAGGCTGCCGTAGGCGGTTGAGGGGAGCTGACAATTCAAGGGTTTTTTTGTTAGAAATGTCTAGTGCAAAATATTTATTGCACACTCTGTGATGGCTTCTGTTTAAGAAGAATAAATATGGAAAAGCAGAAACCTAGCTTGATATATCATCCCCCTCCCATCTCATTTGACACACCATTGAGACCGCTTTACTGGTAGATGGGATGTGTTTCATTACCTTGTAGTCTTTAGAGTGGTATTTGAGGCAGTTCAGATGTTTCACTACCTTTTTATTTATTTTTAAAGCGTGTCAAAACCCCCATATTTTTCACATATTTCATTACCTTTTATTTTTTAAAAGGGTGTCAAAAATCCCATATTTTCCACACGCTTTCTAAACCTATGGCCCATGGTGGCCTGCCATATCTCTGTGTCTTATCTGTCAACTGTGCTGAGGCTGACATGATGTACTTCAGTAATGCTGATGATTTAAGACAGGAACAACCATCCATTAAAGGTGGAACTGAGCTACAGGGATTAGCATTTTAAGTCAGGCCTTGAGACAGACCAAAGGCAGGCTGTAGCCTTTAAAAATAGCCGAGGGAAACCATAGGAGCTGAATGCCCAAATAGCAGGTGTCATGCCGCAGCAAACAAGCTTACAACCTGATTCTTCAAAAGTTATCGAGGGAGTCCTGCCTCACTATTTCCTGGATGAACGGATAATGTACAGCGAATAGCAGCTGTGCAAAGGAAAATAACGACCTGCTAATCATGCTCCTGTTGTCATTAAATAGTTTTGAGGCTCTGGTGCCCGGGTATCATAACTGAACTGAAACGTAAATTTTCCCCCTTTGGAATATAAAATTCCACCATTTTTCAGGAAGGGCATACAGGAGAGACCGCTCCTTTTCTTACAGTAACATGGTCTCCCATGAAATCTTTGTAACAAAAATTAATTATTTTACAGATGAGGCTATGCGTGGTCACCATAGTTTAAATATCAGACAAAAACAGCTCTTCGAATTTGTTTGTCATTATGTATTATCTGAGCCATTATGATAAACCAGGCCTTAAAGGAGTGACAGATTTTATACTAGCATCCACTAGTGACCCGTATGTAATTTCTGTTTCTTTTGTAATGTATGGGGGGCTTCATGCACAAACGTGCTCTAAGGTGTATATCATACTTAGTCATAGCATGGAAAAAATGTATCCCAGGGAGGCGCCTCTCGCCCTTCCCCAGCCCCTTCTGCCTACCTTGTTTGCAGGCACGGCCGGGCAGTCTTGTGAAATACAGCGGATGCTGGGAATCGTACTTCTCTAGACTGGCAGTGGAGTTTGCTGCTGCCGGCAGGAAAACTTTCACCTTTTTTTTTTTTTTTTTTGGCAAAGCCCATATCCAAAGGGCAAAAAGAGTGCTGGATTTGACAGCAAAAAATGGGGCTCTCTTCTTTCCCCAGCAAACTTCAGTGCTACTCTACTAAACTATCGTTCCCAGACTGCCTGGTGCTCTGTGGCACATGCTGTCTGAGCCAGCAATATATGCCAGAAGCAAGCAATGAGGCAGGAAGAAACATTTAATCAATCAGATCAGTCAATCTGCAGTAGGCCAGTGGTGAGGCACCCCCCTGCCAAAGCCATCATGGTGCTTTCCCTTCCTTACCTGGGGCACATCTCCTGGGTGCCCACCCCACTTACGGTACTGATCAGACTATTGTTTAAGCTGCTAGTATAAGTAATATTCCTCGCTTGTTCTATGTCATGCAGTAACCTTTAGAAAGGTAGTTGTGATTTGAAAACACCCATTACATGCAAGCTGTGTATTTGTTTGGAATTGAATATCCCCATTGAAACATTTGACTTGGGCTTTCTGTTAACTATGGTAGTTGCATTGGGACTCATCTGCTTGTTTCATTTGAATGCAAAAGGCAAAATATAGCAAGCTGAAAGGAAAAAGTGGAAAATCTACAGAATGAAAATGTTCTTCGTTTGAGGCCCCTGACTGTTCAATTCAGGGGAACCGACCAAAACCAGCCTTGCTGGACGTGAAAGGTCAGCGATGATTTTAAGTGACTGATCGTCACCAGAGACAAAAATGTCTTACAGCTAGGAAAGGCCCTGAGATATCTCACTTAGAATGAGGCCACCTGATTCCTATCTGTATTCCTCCTCTGCACGAGCAACATGTGTTAGCCTCTTGAGCGATGATACAGCGGAGCTCTATGAAAGACGCACGGAATCCCATTTTTCCAGCAATATATAACTTTCATCTCTAAATCTATCAGGTTTATTTTTGAAATCTGAGCTGTTAAAAAACACGTCACAATGGAACGGAGGGAGCAGCCGCAAGATGGTTATCAAAACGATAAGCTGTTATGTTCCATTATCTCACAACCTGCCAGAGGTAGAAACACTGAGACATACAAGTGACCAAGTCAGTTCAGGAGAAGGAAGCTGTTCCAAGTATTGGTTGTGTGCTCAAGTTCAGAAAGAAAAAGTGTCAGTTTCTGGAAAAATAAAGTTTATTTATAGCCTGTGCTGCATTGAATGACTATTTTTATACAAGCCAGCCTTGCAAAAAATGAAAATATTTTACTTTTGGAAGTAAGTTGATATTTCACCAGTCCAACTGAAAAATCTTTATTTTTGCCAATTTATCTTGTTTTCAGAAACTTTCAAAGACCTGATGTTCAAAGGTGTTGAGTACATTGAGAAGTTATTGGCTTTAAATGAAGCAGTGGATGCTCAAGTCTTCTCAAAAGACCCCTGATTTTATTCAGTGAGCAGAGTAAAGTGGGTATTCCTATACTTGTCCTGGGAGTGCCCACCATGTATGGGCTGTTACAGATATGCTCATAAACATTCATTAGCAAAAGCTGGTATGGCGGGAACTGTAAAAGAAAAATGAATAAAATCCCCAAACCCAGAAATCATTTTTAAAAAAGAAGAAAGAAATCCAACCCTACCAGTAAATGCCACTTTGCTCAAAAGACATTATCAAATTTAACAACTTGCAAGAGTCAGATTTTTAACCTTTCCATACCAGAAAATAAGGTTGTGGCCCTTCATTTCTCATATTATGCTGCCAGTATTTTTTAAATGTGTGTTCCAATATCACACAGTATTTAACATCAAGAAAAAAAAATGCCCCAAATGGTACAAAAAGATAATAAAGAATGCATTTTTTTTAAATGTATTGTTTTATACTTTCATATAAATGTTACATTGCTATATCTTTGAGGGAAGTAGCCTGCCCTTTAAACTTTTAGGCATTTATGGCCTTAATTATGCTTTTCACCAAGATTTTGCATATTTAATATTCCCTTTTAGAGCTTTCAAGAATCTCAATTATTAATTCCATCGAGGATTTATAGGTCCTCTGAATATCCCTTAAGTATAAAGATTGTAGACTCATCAAATACTGTTTTCTTCCTTTAAATTTTTACGATTTCTGTATCAAATAATTTTCTGCAGTTTCAGAATTAAAAATGGCATATCATTAATCATTTCACCCTTTCCCCAAATTTCTCTGTAATCTTTATCAAGCCATGTTTTTTGATGCTGTTGTAAACTGCTGAGAAGTGGTGAGCAATTCACAAAAGCAGGTGGTTATTTTTGATATTGCATAGCCAAAAAATAGCACCCCCCCTAAAGATACTATTTATAAAATTGAACAGCTTTAAATGAACAGTGTTAACCAGAAGCCTATGAATAAGTAATAGGGTCTAATTTTCTGTTATTACAGCCATTGTTTAAAAATGCATGTCTACCCAGGACATTGTAATGATTTTGTATTACTTAAGAAAACTTTTACAGTTCTTTTTTTCCCCTCAGTTGTTTCATTACTTCTTCATTAGATTCACTCTTCTCCAGTGTTTTTGCACAACTTCTGAAAACCAATCTGACAATTTTTTTTTTAATTACCCATGAGACTACCAACACTTTAGGTACTTTTTATGCCCCTTTCTTCAAATGCTTTCACCATGTTATGCTTTGGCATCCATAGCAAAACCCATTAGCTGTGACAGGTTAAGATGCCTCTGCAGACTTCACCACAAAGGAACTGAACCAGTGCCAACCATTATTCCCTACAACATGCTACACCCTCTAGCCGAAGAAGGCCAAATCTATAACTCTCCTCTTAGGTTTACTGTCCTGTGGGGGCAGCTGCTCCGAAGAATGTTCTCAGTTGCCTAGTACAGTATTTTTTTAGTCCTCGGTATGCTATGGTTTCAGTTCATTAAACCATAGGCAACAAGGGCATTCTTCAGACATTCAGTAGCTCTTTTACCTGGGGTGCATGTATAATTGTTATGGGCTTAGAAAGTGCTTGTAGATGAAAGACACTGTACACTAGTTTAAATTAAAATCCATTGATTGTGGAAACTCCACAATCAATACACACCAACCTGTGCTTTGTGCCTCTCTCTATAGTGCTGACCATGTGCTAAGCAGTCCCCTCTCCAGTGTTATAATCAGTCTCCCAATCCTCCACTGACCTCTTGCCACACATTACCATTTCGAACGTGGCAAGACTCTAACTCCGAATCAAAGATATGTTAGAGGATTCTGCCCACACGACTTCCATTAATGTCGTTGTAACTAATGAGTGCAACATTGTAGATCCTTAAATTTAGATAGACATTGATTAGGGGTGTGCAAAGCAGGCCGCATTTGATTCAGATTTGGATTCGGCCCGATTCGGGGGAACATGATTCGATTCATTGATTTGGATCTCTGTCCCGATTCGATTGGGCCAAATCTGAAGATTTGATTTGGATTTGAACGATCAGCAATTCAGCCATAGACACAGCTTTAAAGGTTTTTTCTACATACCTCGAGGTACCAGGCATGGCTTGTGAACGCTGAGATGGTGGGGTGGATGGAGCGTCCCACAGGAGCGCGGGGGGGGGGCGCCCCCGCGTGCTTGGCGGCAGACCTGGAAGTGGACCCCCCCTGCGCTCCCTGCAGCTTGGTGATCGGCTGCGGGGAGACCCAGACCCAGGAGGCACCAGTCAGTGCCCAGATGTGGCTGCCCAACCTCCTCCCCCCTCAACAGCATAACCACCTGGTGCAGGCAGGGCCTTTCCCTACTCTGTCAATGTTAACTGAGAAGAAGCTTCCAGGTTCTGGAGCAGGCAACATTGCAGTTTTTGTTTAATAATCATACTACCAAAGGTGACCAGTGGTGTTCCTAGAGGCTCAGTACTCAGACCAGTGCATTTCAACATTTTCATCAATGATTTGGACACGGGTGTGGAACGTGTACTGGCAAAGTTTGTGGATGACACCAAGTTATGTGGGAGTGTGGTCACTCGGGAAGACAGGCTGAGGATACAGGCTGACCTGCACAGGCTTGTAAAGTGGGTGGATCTAAACCTGATGATGTTTAACACTGAGAAATGTAAAGTGCTCCATCTGGGGGAGAAATAACCCACAACATACTTATAGGCTACATTAGCCAGCACCACAGCCGATGAGACCTGGGGGTCACTATCAACTGTAAAATGAACACAAGCAACCAGTGCAATGCTACAGGCAACAAAGCAAGCAACATTTTGGCATGCATCAACTGTTGCATCACAAGCAAGAATAAGGATGTCATCCTCCCACTCTACTCAGCACTGGTGAGGCCACAGCTGGAGTACTGCATCCAGCTTTGGGTGCTGCAGTTCAAGAGGGATATGGAGAAGCTGGAATGAGTCCAAAGGAGGGCCACATGAATGATTAGAGGTCTGGAGAACAGACCATACAAGGAGAGGCTGAAAGACTTGGGGCTGTTCAGCCTGAGAAGCGAAGACTCAGAGGCGACTTCGTGGCAGCCTTTAAGTATATAAGGGGCAAACATCAGGGGCTAGGAGAACACCTGGTCATCTAGGCGCCCCTTGGCCACCAAGGGTAAGACTAGGCATAATGGTCATAAACTGATAGAGGATCACTTCAGATGAGACGTTAGAAAAAACTTCTTGACGGTTTGTGTGTCCAGAGTCTGGAACAGACACCCCCCCAGAGGTGGTAGAGTCACCTTTCCTGGGGATCTTCAAAAGATGAGTGGATGCACGCCTCGCTGGGGTCATCTAATCTCCACAGTCTTTCTTGCCTTGAGCAGAGGGACTGGACCTGGTGATTGCTGAGGTCCCTTCCAGCCCCTAACTTCTATGAATCTAATAGTTTGGCACCTTAAACATTTTATTAAAATGAGGCACGTCTCTTCCTTGCACCGCATTCCCCCCAATCCTGAAGTGTCCCCCTTGGAAAGGGCTGGGGAGAGAGAGAGAGGAAGGGTCATGATGCCCAGGCATCCTGGGTTGAAGGCAGTGATGCCCATGAGGCAGAGGAGCCTATAGCAAGAGACCTTGGCCCAGTGCCAGGGTGTGGGCACTCAAAGCCCTCTGGCCCTACTCATCTGGGGAGGGCTCCCAGTCCACGTGGCTAAGGAGGCAGTCAGCCAGGGCTTCGTAGATCTGGGCAGCCTGCTACTCTGTGGGGCGGGGGCCACACACCTCAGTGGAGGGCTTGCCCTCTCCCCAATCCCTGTGCTGTGTGTGCTCGCGGGACCAGGCCCAGTCCATAGTTGAAGTGCTCCTTCCAGTGGTCCCAAAGGGACTCATGAGTCAGGCCAAGAGGGAGTAGGCCGGGCCCCTGATGAGGATTGGGGGGTGATGATGTCACTGATAAAAAATCAGGGACCCCAGGAGTGTAGCACCTTTTCTCCATCACCCTGGGGAACAGGATGCAAGAGTAGGCATCCTTGTTGGCTGCATGAAAGTTGGTAGCCCAGTCATTCCCCAGACACCTGAGTGCTTTGTGTGTATGTGTATGGGGCATTCAGGTGGGCAGCCGTGATGTCCCTGCCAGTCAACTGGGGTGGCCTGGCCATTCAGCTCCACTTGGGAGTCTTCAGCAGCCTGCAGGGCACACTGGGAAGTGTGTGAGAGACCTCCTACTTGCTGCACCGTGGCCGTGCAGGCAGGCCCCAAGGCCTACCTCTCCCCAGAAGGGCTAACGTGTTCTGCTTCCTCCTGACCTAAATGGGGGTGCTTAGAGTGAAGCCCAAAAGTTAGAGCGCTTCTATCACAGGCTTCTTGAATGCCTGTACTTAGCCTAGGTGCACAAAGCCCATCACTTGATATTGGTGCATACATTTTTTTTTCCGTGGCAGCTTGTAAGATGTTCTTGCTGTTTCTGGTTTCGTGATGGAGGCATGGAGTGGACAATTTTTAGGAATCTTTGGGTAAAAGATTTCCAATAAATGTAGGGGGTGGATGTGATGGTCCGGGAGGCCAGCATTGCTTAGATAAAAGGAACTGGCTTTTAATCACTGTCAGTTGGGAGTGGAGATGGCCAGTGTCTTCAGAAATCTCACACTGGAAATTTCATCCAGAATAAGTTATGATTGAAAAATCAATCATGACTGGTGGACTGAGGGCAGTGTTACCTTTCAAAAATGTTAGGGTAAAGCAAACAAACATAAATATGAGAGATACATTTGTATTTCACAGATAATTCACCCAAATTACCTTAATTCTCCCCTCTGCTGGAGGGTGTCAGCCTGCCACATTACATTCTTTGCAAGTAGGCAACTGTGTGGTGCAGAACATTGTTCTTATAATTTCTTTGTGCATGAACAAAAAAGTTCTGGCCTACCAATGTAAAGCCAGTATCTCTTCCTGAATTTTAAGTGAGAGTGCAAAATTACATCACAATTGGAAATTCAGATGCAAGCTTGACTGTAAACAAATACGGCCAGTGAATACAAACGAATGTGTTTATTTATACTTCATATAGGGCTTTTCATTTGTATTGCCCAAGGATCTTTAGAAATGTGCCTAGTGTTACTATCTCCACCTTGAAGAGGGGAAAGCAAGGCACTTATTTAATAACTGTTGCAAGGTGTAACAATGGTCACTCTCCACCCGTGGTTTTCAACCTCTTTTTCATTTGCAGACCCATAACAAATTTTGAAGGGAGGTGCACGTCCCTTTGAATTGTAACTGTGGGTATTCACATGCTTTTGATTGATCATAGTCATCTTTTGCAGACCTCATAGTCGTAGTCTGCAGATGGCCAGGACTGCACAAACCACAGGTTGAAAACCACTGCTCTACACCACGGTGGCAGCATATGCAAGCAAAGACCAGCCCAAGCAATGCCATATCTGCACCCATAGGCTACACTCCCAGTCTGAAAGTTCACTGGTGACACTGCCCATCTTTCTGGAACCGTTCTTGAGCCATGGCCTCCAGTGTGCCTTGGTCCATGGCAGGGCAAAAAGCAGAGTCTGGGATTCCTGAATTGCAATTTCGTGCCTTTATCCTCTGGGCCATGTTTCTTTTTCAAGCCTCTTGTTTTCAACACCCCTGTTTCAGTGGGTGTCTGTGTATTTCCCAGCTGGGGATATCCATTTTAAAATGACAGGTGGGTCTATAATGGCACTGATTTTGTTCATGATTTTATTTGACTTTATGTAGCGTGCCAAGCTACACGCACAGGCCTTTGTCCTTCTTCCTCCACCCACTTCTGCTTGAACCCTGTGCCTTTAGTTGAAAATTCGGAGTAACTCCCTCTAGTTGGCTCTGCCCATAAAAATGCCAGCTGCTGCAAAAAAGATGTGATCTCAATCAATTCTAGAAAACATGAGATGTGTCACTTTTTTTTCTAGTGTGCTCCTTCCCCTGAATAACAAGGAAAAGCTAATTAACATGAGATGGCAAATGAATTGCAGTATCTGCCAGTTCAGTGAGGCTGGGTCCTCTTTAGCATTCTCTTTGCTTCCATCCAGCACAATAAATTCAGATTAGATATTGAAACATCTAGCTGAAAAATACCCTTGCTTTTAGTGTTGCATAACTTATATTCTGACACATCATGTAAGATTCTGATGCAGCACGCCCCAGAAGGCACTGCTGAAAGGAAAGAAGCAGAGGAATTAAGTTGTGATTTCCCTTGTCCAATCCAAATTTTTGACAAATATGTAATAGATTGGGGTTCCTCTTTAGGGAAGGTAATTTTTAATTATCCGTCCTACTAATATAATTAACTACCTTCACAACTCTAATTCTAACATCCTCGCGTTACTAAAAATCCAGTTAATTTTAATTCCATTTTTCAAGTCTAATAGTACTCTGTTACCTGCCATAAAGGGATTATTTAGTAGCATTAAAATTATATTGCTGGTGTTAAGTTCCTGGATGTGGGCCCTGGAGTTTTAGGATGGACATGCCAAGCTGGAGTTCATTAGCATTTTAAGAATTATGTGCTAAGCCTAAACCAAATTAGAAAGGGATGTTTTGTTTTTAATAGAAGACCTATTTTTTGGCACCCTTTACTTTCAGCTCTGACCCAGCCCTGATAAGCATCTGTAAACGAAGGAGAAATAATGCTAAAAAAAAAAGATGTGAAAAATTGTTTCCATTGTTTCTTATGAAGGAAACTGACATTTCAATTCTCCAGATGAGTACCAAGAACAAAAGTTATATATGGAAATAAAGTCTAGGGTCTCTTTCTAAAACTTCCACTCTGAACTCATCCAGTACTCAACACAACTGAGGTTTTTGGAGACCTTAAACTACTGTTATACAGAGGATCGTTTTAACATGTGTTTGTAACTGAATAGTTACTATGTAAAAATGATGCGGCTGCCTTACCTAACAAACATGCTCCCAATCATATCTCCTGATTGTCTTAATGAGTGAAGTTATGATTGAAGTTGCTATATGTATATGTTAACATAGTCCATGTTACTGCATCCTCCAACACATCTAAG
Source organism: Alligator mississippiensis (assembly GCF_030867095.1). Lineage (NCBI taxonomy): Eukaryota > Metazoa > Chordata > Crocodylia > Alligatoridae > Alligator > Alligator mississippiensis. Next base: position 68,535,058 of record NC_081833.1, read on the forward strand.
AGACTGAGATAGATTATATCATTCATCAAAGTATCACCAATACAATAGGTAACTAAAATCCATGTCAGGTGCACCTGTTCACATTCATTGAAACCAGCATGACTGCAGACTAGGGCTGATTATATATAAGAAAGCAAGGAGGGTCTCACTTTGACATTCAGAACTCAGGTTGGAAGTCCAGGCTGGCAGTGAGAAAATTACTTTTACTAAAAATGTTTAAATTGTGAAAATATGATGAGGACAAAATTGAAAAATCAACCCTAGTGTACTATTATTACAGTAACATTTCAGAAGCTGTACTTCTGGGAGTATAAGGATTTACCGGGCCTTCACCACACAGATTCAAGGTCATCAATGACCTTGCTTTCTACTGCATGGGAGTAGTGGTCCAGCACCGCTTTTGAGGAATAAGCCCATCCGTGGAAGGTACTGCACAAACGTCTGACGGTTGATTCTCAGAAAGGAAAATCAAAATGGTAGCCGTTATTTTCTGGGCCCTTTCTTAGGACAGTACCCCTGTACTTCACTGCAATGCTGCATCCTTTTTAAACAGGCAGCAGTATTGAAAGAAAGTGGCAAATTAACAATAGAACTGCTTTACCTATAAATATTTTTCTATTTGCCATTTAAATAGGTGCTACTTCCATCCTAAGAGAAATATCTGAAGGTTAGAACAGGTGAGTGGGGAGTTAGTAAAATAATAATAATTTAATTTGACATAAGAATAATTATGAAAATTATTGGGTTCTACTGTTCTTGACACTGCATACGAACTAAATATATAGGGACTTGGGCAAGCCAAGTATATCCTCTGTATTTATGTTTACAGGTATAAAATGGGTACAGTAAACTCAGAGCTGGCCACAGGCATAGGCAAACCGGGCAGCTGCCCAGGGTCCAGACAGAAAGGGGACCCAAAAGTGCTATTTTTAAAATTATTATCATCGTTCTCTCTGGCAAAGGGGGGGGCCGATACTAAAAGTTTGCCCGGGGCCGCCCGAAGTCTAGCTGTGGTGCTGAGTAAACTTCACAGCATCTCGGGAAGTATATGACGCTTAATTGTTTCATCATGGGAAAATGTGAGCAAGTTCACGGATCAGGAGCTCTGTTAATTTAATAGTTTTTCACCAAGTATTTTTTTTTGTTTAAGCCTAACACTGAAAATAATATTTTAAATAAAAAGAAAAACGCTTAATATTCCGCTGACATTGCACCGAGTCGGTAGATATTTCACAGCCAATACTGTGGCTAGCAGGCTGATGATTCACACAGACTTCAGTCACACTTGGTCCATAAGTCCTTAAAAATATCAAGTCTATTTTGGCTCAGTCTCTCTATCTAAAAGTTTACAAGGTGCGAAGCATTTCTCGGTATAAACTGAGAAATATGCCTGAAGATAAAAGTGACTCCATTAAGCCTGGCTTCATTTCAGGAAACACTGCAAGTGTATACAGCAGAAAAGCGCTGTTTACAATGTGGAAATTGAAAGTGGCTTTGGATAGCCTATCCTGTTCCCTTAACAGTGAGGTTGGGTTAGACCTGTTCATAAGCCATAGCCAACCTGCTGTCATTGCCCCGGCATTTGTGGCCAGCACTTGTTCGTTTGATGTGGGTGATCCTTGGTGCTATGGCTTACAGGTGGTTCAGAATACGTGCAGCCCTTTCCTTGAGCTCCACAAGCTGGTCCAGTTGAACGAGGCACCCCCATCCCGCACGGAGGCTCAACTTTTATTTGTTCTTAAAAGTCATCTCTCCAAAGAGAAACTCTAGTGACCTTCATGCTAGCAAGGCCCAAAGATTTAGGTTTGCCTGCTTCACTTCAAACAATTCCTGTCGGCTCTCCCTGCTCTCTCTGTTTCTTGTTTGGTGCCGGCTCTCATAGAAAGAAAAAAAAAAGCGGTGGACCCAGGCTTGCCATTTTGACACAGATTCTTCAGAATTTAAGCACTCATTTTTAAAAACTCAAAATGGAATATCATTGTTTCTAAAAGCAGTTTATCAGCTGGAATCTGGCGATGTCAGTCTCTGATGTGCCAGGCTTGATGGTATCTAGACACAGAACATAAAAAGTAAGGTCTCAGCACTTTTGCTCTTTTCCGTAGTTTTTGGTCTCTTGGGTTTTTTGGTTGTTTTTTTTTTTGGGGGGGGGTTGTTCTTCTTTGCTCTCCGCTCAGTATTTCTTCTTCCATTTATTCTCCCTTCCTTGACAGGATAGATCTTTGGAAAGAAGAGAACTGCCTCTACTCAGGGATTTTGCTGTGTCTAATGAAACATTTCCCTGAGAGGCACAATAGGCAATGTTGGTATAGTTTTGTTCCGAGATTTCATGGACTCTGATATGCTAGACTTGTCAGTGCAAAATCACTCCAGGATATGACACTACATATTCATGCATGAAATTAGTTGCACTTAAATAAAAAAAAAAAAATCAATATATTTTGAACAGAGTGAAATAATAATGTGTAAAGAAAACTGGGTGCATTCTGGTCTGTTTCCAGGCATTCAACATAAAAAAAAAAAAATGAAGGATTTAATTGGCCTGTGGGCCAGGGAATCCTAAAAGTTAGGCACAGAAGAGTCTCATTACAGCCAGATTTAAGCTGTTCCTGGAAATTGAACCAGAATTGCTCCCTAGGATTTTTAGTGTTTTGTTCAGTGTGTTGATCTGGAGGCTGTCCACTACATAGCTATCCTGAGAGATGAGCACATCTGGGTGCAAGTTCAGTTCTCAGGCTAGATCATAGTCCCAAGGGAGCACTGTAGAGGCATTGTCCTCAGCTCTTTGAACCTTTCTTTAAGCATGATAGTATCTCTGAGCACCATTATCGGGCTCCAGAGAGAGCCGCCCACAGCCCACTTCTCACGAAGAGCCATTTGGTATGTGGCTGAGTTTCAAAATGATAGGCATATTAACGATGAATAAAAGGACACTCTCTCCCCCCTCCAGTCTCTGTCACTAACCTTAGGACTTGCATTGGAACATAAAGGAGGAAAGAGCCCGTTAGGTACATAGGGCCAAGGGGCTTTAGCTTTATAGATCAAAACCACCACATTAAAAACTTTAATTAAGTCCCACTGCCCCTCAGTAGAGTAGATAACTATCATTTTCCCCATTTAACCAATCAGGCGTGTTAGAAGACAGGGCCAAAATGTCCAAGCTAAGTCATGGTTAGGCAATGGGTACCCAGAAGGTCTAACAATTGGGTCGGTTATTTAGTAGCATAAATATGGATGTAGGTGCCTAAAGTCACGCCCAAGTTTAAGTATTTTTGCTATAATGAATTGCTGATGCTCTAGGTCAGGGCTGTCCAACTTCAAAGTGGCTGGGGGCTGCATGCCCCACAGGCCGCGGCATTGGGGGCCACACTGCAGGGGAAGCACTGCAGGGCCCCCAGGCTTCATGCCCCATGTGTGTGGTTGGGTGCTTCCCCCACCATCGCATCTTACACGCTCTCCCATCCCACTTCGCCATGCATGCAAGTAGGTGGTCCCCTGCCCCACTCCCCCATGGCATGGCACCCTGCCTCATCCTTAGCTCCCTGCAGTCTCCCTTGTGATGCTACGCCACAGGGGTAATCCGGGTTGCTGGTTCCCGCAGTACCGTGGGCTGCGCCACACCACACCGCATCACCCCCTGGGGCTGGGGCATGCAGCAGAAGCCAAGGGAGGAGTGGAGAACCCCCAAGACCCCAGCTGCTGCTGTAGCCAGAGCTATGGGGGCAGCTATAGCTGGATGGGAGCCCAGAGGGGTGTATATTATTGGTCCCTCATGGGCCACAAGTTGGAGACCCACGCTCTATGTGAAATTGCAGTTTTGCCATGATTTCACTGGGGCCAAGATTTCACTCTCTGTACCCATCTCTACTGAGTAGGAAAAAACCTCTCCTGAGGCCTCATAAAAACTACAAAACAGGTAAAATAATCTCCCACTGAGACACTAGATGTTATTAAAAAAAAAAAATCAGACACACAAGAAATGCTCCTGCTCTTTAAAACATTTAAATGCAAATGTGCACAGCAGTATTCTTAGTTAATGAATATTTGGTATTTTTTTCAACTGAAAAATAAACAGCACAATCAAAACCCCTGTGCAAGGGAAATGAGCACCTAAATATCTAAAAACGGTTCCTTCTTGAACTAACCATCAAACAAACAGAGCATGGTAGCAATTTTTTTCATGTGATTTCAGAAGCTGTCTCTTCGCCTGGAAGGAAGCCAGTGCACAGTCCTTTTCTACAAAGTTTCGTCTATGTGTGGTGGTTTCCTTTTTACTGGCTTCATGATGTAACAACTCTCCCTACTGCTGTTTATAAGTACGTCGCCCACCAGAGCAAAATTCAAGCTCATCCAAGTCCGTGGAGAGAGGTGACAAAATCACTTTTGCAGCAGTGTGGGACTTACTTCCATGTCTGACCTTTTGCTCTTGAACATGCAAGTTTATTGACTTTATTTCCTAGCAGTAGTTACTAGCAGGGCCCTCTCTTCACCAATCAATCTAGATCATTTTGCAAAGAAACAGAGCATGCTGTTGTTGAGATTGATTTACACATTATTTATCTTTTTCTGCCCAGTTTAAATTGGTCAGCCTGATCCTATTCACATGATAAAAATCATAATGTTTCAAATTACTTACTCAATAAACTGTGGGTTTGTGTATTATTAGCGATCATTAGTGTTATAATGCAGCATGGAAATTTAGAGCAAATTAACCACATATGCAAGCTGCTGGGCTCATCTGCAGTTAATCATAAGCATACTGTTCAAGTGGGCAGAGGATTTTGCAAGAATATTTCCAGGAAGAATTTGTGGGAGGAGAGTTAAATATCCTTGGTTTTGTTTTGTTTTTGCTTTGTTTTCTTCTCCTTAGTCTGAGTCGCCCAAATGACTGTTTTTCTGAGACAGAGTCAGTGGCTAAAAGTACTGAAAAAGAATTACAGCTTAGATTAATATAGCTTTTAATGCTGCCAGTTCCAAGGCCTCAAATCTTTATGTCCATAAATAATGACTGGAAGTTCGGCGTCTGTACAAACCTCCCCCACAGATTTGACAAGCCTTCCCCATTCAATCGTTTCTCTTCAATAAAAGGCTATCTTAGCCTTGCAATGCAGTGATGTGATGGGACACACTGTCTCACGTGTTATCAGATGATGACACGCACGGCACCATAAGTTATCAGTTCCAGTCACTATTATTTCTTATGAAGCAAATAGCTTCCAGCTACTGTGGGCTGGGATTAGATTGCATTTATACTGATGGAGATTAAAAGTGAAGGGATTTCCTGATAATTACAGGTTTGTCTGGCATGACAAGACACATGTAAGGTAGGTTTAATGCAAAAAATAATTAGTAAATTGTTCTGGCTTTGTGCAGTTAGCAAATGGCCACCTCGTTACAGATCACTGAGATGTGTAAGGGTGGTGAAAGGGGCCCACAGATTATGCACGGCACATAAGGGATGAAAGTGAGACCCGGCCTGGTCCAGCAGGCATTTTCCTGTGGGCACAGCTCCCTGCCTGTGGAGCAGTGTGGATCCAGATTGCAGATCCTGTGATGCTGAAGCTGTTATGCTAAGCTACCTTACTGCAGACAGCCTAGCTAACTTCAGGCGCATCTCCATCTGCTGTTGCAGACCCTACACAGATAGCACTTCTTCCAGACTCTTTCATAACTTGTAGCTGATATGGTGGTTCTCTTTTAGCCTGTGATTTCACCCTCTTCTGCCCTGGCCAGAAGAACTGTCTTCAAACAGGGGTGTCTGTTGCATCCAAGGATGTCCCACTGTATGTACCACATTGGCTGGACACACTGAGAGAGTCTAGCATGCATTGCTTCCAGGGACTACTATGAGATTAACAACATGCTTCAAGCTCCATGAATCCTGAATGCAAACAATGAAGAACCCCAACACAGCACCTCTTTATTTATAAGTGTTCAGTCGAGATACTTAGTCCTCCAGTGTTTATAATGCAGAACGCTGGTCAACTGGGCCCTGTTTCTTTTTATGCTCAGCAGTGATGCTACAGAGAATAGCGATTGGTTACAAGGCACCAACTTCCATGGGTTCTTGTCATGATCAAACAGGGAACCAGATGTGGGCCAAGCTTAAAAGAAATAGAAGTAATGATATTCACTCAAAAGCATAAGGTAAAAATGACCTTGAGCTGATCAACAGGATGTTCAGGCTGCTTCATGTGCTGCTGGGTTGAACCAGTTCAAACAGTACTGAAACAGTTCGAGCTTGGAGACTATTTGGTCTGTAATGGCCTCCAATGGCAGGCAATGGGTATAATGAGAGCTGTCTCCTCATCAGAGTCTAAAGGACTGCAAAAGGTTTTTAAATGAGTCTCCTGTTAGGATGTTGATTATTTAATACTAGTAACAACAGTAATAGTAATAATAATATTTCTTACGTGCCAACAGGCAAAGGCCCCCTCATCAACAGAAGCATTGTGCTGGGTCTTCTTCCAACCACAGATAAGAGCCAATCCTTAGTCCAGGCCAGGAAAACAGACAACAGTAGGCAGAAAAGTTACCAGAAAAATGTCAAAAGTGGGATTTCGTTAAACACCAGCTTTGCTTACTTTTATAATTTCTCGTCAATCCTCTTTCCCTGTGTGTCTATCCAGAGCAGCCAATGCGCTCCATCAGGGCTAAGACGACGGTGCACCCTGACATGGCTGAGACAACAATCCCGTCCTCCTCTTGGCCCAGCTCTTACCAAGACATGTAGGTTTGCAGGGTCATTGTTAGGAAGGGTTGTTGCCACTGTCTCGGTGCACTCATGACTGGCTCTTCGACCTGATATATATAAAGGTGGGAGAGACTCAGGAGCAGGGTTCATCCTGGCTCCCCTGCCTCCCCTCTGTGCTGAAAAAGGGTACAAAGGTGAACGTTTGCTTTTATTCAAGGGTCTTCCTGTCTCTGGATCGAGGGGCAGCTGGACTCTGCTCTACACAGTCCTTGCTAGGAGACTGCCCTGTCTCTTTCCCTCCCTATGGGTGGATGAGCAGGAGGGCTCTTACATTTATTACGGTTCAAGGAAGGGAATTACTGGCAGTCCTCGGATTTACGGCACAATTGGTTCCTGAAAACTGCGTCTGAAGTCGAATGTTGTAACTCAGAACCGATTTTCCCATAGGAAACAAAGTTATAAATGGGGGATTGGTTCCTGAACTAAGGCCCGATACCCTATTTTCACCAAAAATAACCCATAATTTTGTACTCAATGATTATAGATGAGTAATATAGCTACATTCATGTATTTATATTGTAATTTGCAATTACATTGATTTGGAAGGACTTCTTTGAGGTGACTTTGCTGGACTTTTTGAAGGGCTCTTGGTTGGACTTTTCAAGGGCTCGTGGCTAGAGTCTTCTCAGGGGTCTTGGCTGCAGGTTCTTCTGGAGTCTTGGCTGCTTTCTTAAACAAAGCATCCAAGGAAGCTAGGACAAATGTTTTCCTGGGAGATGGGTGATGCAGTGAACGTATTCACTGGCGTGGCATCGCATCGGATCAAGCGTTGTAAAGTCGAAACTGATGCCAGAAGGTTGAAACAGGGTGTCAATTGATAAACGTTTCAAGTACGAAACCTTGTAACTCGAAACGTTGCAAGTCAAGGACTGCCCTTTCCTCCCCTCAAAAGCCCTTGCTGGCAACTGCCCTCCCTGCTGATGTAGATCTCGCCCATGTCAAGGGAATGTCCTGTTTGAAATATTTCATTCTTCATGGAGCAGGGAATATACTGATGATAGAACAGCAAGTCAGTTCACCTTATCTCTGGGCTTCTCTCATACAAACACCGATTTCGGATTTCATTGCGAGTCTCTTTTTTCCCTGTGCACATGCTGCTACATTGCCTATTTGAATCGTGTTTGGTGAGGCTGGCTGGGGGACTACATGATGGGGGGCAAAGGTGGGGCAGGGAAGAGGAGGGTAAAACCTTTTTTCTTTATTTAATTTACTTAATTTAAGCTGAGGGAAGCAATCTATTGTGCTGTCTATTGTGTAACACAGATGGAAGTCCTCAGCTCCAGGCCCCTCCACCAACCCGCACACACATGCTGGCGCACCTGGATAACAGCTCTACCTGTTTACAAATTACCCCAATTTTCTGCTTGATTCAGCAGTAACTGCTTACCCTCCCCCGTGAGGTAATTAGGCCTTCAGAGTTCACGTGTGCCTATTATGATCTCTCTTGTGTTTTCCTCTTTTTTTTTCCTGTAGCAGTAATCATATATATATATGTGTGTGTGTGTATTAAAATTTTGTATCAATTGTTCAGCTAAATTATGCACAGTGGGCCATGCTAGCCCTCCATTAACATAAAGTATGCTAAACAATGTGTTTTCTTTCTGATAATTATACTCTAAAGCATCAACTGCTTATTCCAGTGAATTTACCTTCCTCCTAGTTTTTCTGATTTCTTCAAACTTTTAGCTGTCTTCATGGCAGAACACACGGGCCAAGCGCTCCTTCTGCTGTTGGGTGAACGAGCCTCATTATCTTTCCTGATTGCCAGCAGAACTTCCAGCTGCCTAATAGCTAGTCAGCCTGTGTTGAAATGAGCTATTAAAAGTCCATCTAATATGGTGGCTTTCTGATCAGAGGAAATGAAGAGCCTTCCACTGGTCAGAGCAAAATTAGTGCTGCCTTCCTCTTGGAAGGGGCTCATTTCATGCAGCTTGCAAGATATGCCTGTAACGAAATGGGCTGCATTGCCATTTTTCTAGTGTCGTTTCCAGGCATCACCTCTTTCCCCCCTGAGCTGAACTGCTTAACTTTGCTGGGTCAAGCTTCACTGAGTGAATTCACAGTTATCACCAGCAGTCAGTCAATAGGAGTGCCATAAAATCAAAGCGGTTGAGGAAAAAAGGAAAATTGCAGCCCAATTCTGCAGACTAGAGGGACTGGTTAAGGTTTGGATAAGTATCCCACTGTTCGAACATATGGGCCATCAGGGTTAGAGACACGGGAGCATTACTAATGGTGTTTTTATAAGTCGAAGTAAATATTTTGTAAATAGAATTGCCTTCAAATGTCACAGGCTATATCCCACACTCAGATTTCAGTATTTAGGGTTTTGTTTAAAGGGATGTTATTTTTCGGATTGTAGTAGCTGTTGCGTGACTTTGATACAATGCTTTTGCATGTCTAAAAATAGGCAATGCGATTCTTTGGAAAACTGTTCAAAGCAATGAGTTTGATCCTCCCCTAGATAAGGGTGAGTAACACCCCTATGAAACTAGAATATTTGGTTTCTTTGCTCATGAACTCAAAACAGAGAGCACCTTCGAGATTTTTTTTTTTCAAATGCTGAGTTAATGAATATATGTTATTCAGTAAAAATTACTCTCTCAGTGCCAAGGACATCACCTGTGTAATATTCTGACCGTGAGAGGATGCCACTGGGTTGAGGGTACTTGGCAGCTGCTAAAGCCATATATCTCAGCTGGAGCACTGAATGGGAATGTCTTCTTTTCAAGGCCAACATGCTATACTGAAGGGTTATCTATTCTAAAAATGATCATTTTCAAAGGATATGGCTGTTTCCGGCGCTCAGCACCTGACGGCATAAGGCCCTTAACAAGTATATTCACATAATTTGAGAGGAGAGAAAGAAACTATAACAGGGTGCCAGAAATTTAAAATCATGTGCACTGTGAAGGGAGATGTGTAGAGACGTGTAGATCGGACTGCTTGATCAAGATCCAGAGACTTATGCTAGACATTTTAGAGCATTTCAGATACATCAGCATATGGGCTATCTTGCTTTTTTTTGTTCTTCGGTTCTTAACTAAAAATCTGTCTCTAATAAACTTCTGGTGAGGCTTTAAATTGTCACCAATCAGAATAAAACCAAAGCTGCCCTAATGTAATTGTTAAGGTAAAGAGGCATGAGCCAACTCCAAGTCCATACATATCAAAACAATATAACAGCAAACTTTCAAATTTCAACCTGTTTCAGACTATGAATGATAATCCAATTCATATTTGCAAAATTTTAGATTAATTAGTTTTAGAATTTGAACAGTAAGGTAATGTAAATGTGTTGCTGCTCCTTGACTGTTTTGCCTAATCCTCTGAGTGGATATTTAATCATACGCGCACACACACACACACACACACACATACAAGAATTAAAGCAACTTGGAAGATATGAATAATTAATCTAATTATATTCCGATCACTTTAACTTCTTTAATGTTTTATATATTTTTTTTAAAAACACAATTTTACAAATTGGTTTATGTTGGGAGACCCTTTTAGAGGACTTTGTATTTCATCAGTAAGTGCAGTTTAGAGAATACAGGCTTTGGACGTGCTATATTAAGTTTACAGTTATGCAGATGGGAACAGTTAATCCAGGGGCTCTGGTGACCATATCAAGGTGTGCTTCTTGAATTTGCAGCTTGCATTTAGGAAATGAGATCTGCCAGCTAGAAAACTGCTTTAGGAAAGTCTGGCCATGCAGAAGCTGCTGTTAAGAACCAGTAGCATATTGTAACAGGAGGGTCGTCTCCTTTTCCTTATCTATTATGTACACCAAAAAATATATGAAAGAAGTATATCTTCCCACTATATGTACTGTAGATACTGGGTGCATGTGCCAGTACAAATTACTGGAGATGGATGCAAGGGAGAGAACAGATGACTAGGCATAGCTTGAATTCTATATGACATCAATGTATGACATATATATATATATATATTGAGAGCAGTATGTGTGTTCACATGACGTATGTAGAGAGCGTAGGCTGTTTTGTTTATTCATGGGAAATGTAAAAATCTGTAAAGATCATCACAAATGTAGACAGGTTGGTCCTTTTGCTCCCGTCACTGTCAGCTGTGCTCAGAAAACCTGATGTTCAGAGGTGCCTCATGTTCTTTGGCATGAAGAGACCTTTCAACTCTTAAGGTTTTTTTGCTTTTGGTTGGTTTTTTTTTTTTACATTATGTGTGTCTCATCGTTGGGGAATAAGCAGTTTTAGCTGACTTTTTGGCTTCTTTCCTGCAATCTACCATTCCCTATCACGTGACTTTGTCTTCTGTTTTTCTTCCCTGGTTTGCTGAGGGAAATGAAAGTACTGATCACTACAGTAGAATTAAAAATAGCATCTAACAGCTTTGCTCAAGACTTAAAAATAGGCTCACTTCCGGCTCATCCTGTCAGATACAAAGGGAACCCTAGTAAGGTAACATCTGTGAAAACCACATACTGGGTTGTATCACATTTTTTCAAAATCCTTTCCTTGAGTTTGGGTAACATAATAATTAAATCAAATCAGGTTGGGTTTTTTTCTGTCCTTATGCACACTTATCATTGAGCTTTCAGCAGAGGTCACTGGTTTTGGAGACTCAATTTCGCTCATGATTGTTTGCTATATTATCTTATTTTTAATACATTCCATTGGTTAGAAGGGAGGTGATAGGAAGGGTAGAAAATCTTAATTCATATATTGTGGAAGTTTTAATATAGTCTGCACACAAAATTTGCATATGTCTTACCTAGAAATGTGTCGAGCATAGTGTCGAATGTGCCGACACTATGCAATGTGTCGAAATGTGCATAGTGCCGAGCATTTATTACTCAAAAGAATGACCTGCTGATGTACACTAGGCATTTTGCTTGACCAGCAGAGGAGCAAAGCACACACTCTGTTGGCCAGTCAAACGTAGGCATCCTCTAAAGGAAAATGCCTACCTGCTTTTCAAGGTGTGCTCACTTCCGACTAGGCTCATTTTGTGATGCTTCAGTCTTTACTGGGGAAAGGAGTTCAGACAGGTAGATTTGAAATGGACCTAAAATGAAGAGGTGAGTAGTTCTCTAAGTTTGAATACTGAAAAAAACATACATCTTCAAAAAGTAGGGTAATACAGCATTAGAAACTTAATGTCTCTCTGTGAAGGACAGCCCAGGCTAACACTGCAGACAGGAGACCTGAGCTCAGCAGGTGATTGACCATTGTAGAAAACATACCCATAGCAATGACAAAACATCATTTTAGCTTCTTCCAAAACACCTGAAGTAGCTGCTCTCCAGGCCTGTCACAGCAGCAGATGAAAAGTGACCCTGCAGATTGGGGCCAAGAGGTGTCAAGAAACCTCATGCTTTATACACTTATAAGTACTTATCCAGCAATCGTTCCAAAGCAGAATCCTGCTCATGAATTTTACCCTTTATTTCTTGAACAATCAGGAATGAGATGAGATGGCAGCCTTTGAGAAGATTTGTAGATCAAGAAAATGCAGACACATGGCAACAGTGAACTTAACTATCCATGTAACATAATTTTTATAATTTGGCTGATGGGGTGATTGAGTTGGGCAAGAACTTCACCAAGCAACTAGGGCGGTGCGAAACAGCACCGTTTTGTTTCAACTTCTGTTTCATCGTTTTGAAGGGACACGGTTTCGTTTTGCTGTTTTGAAGCACTGTCCCATTTTGTTTTGTCGAAACTGTTTCACTGTTTTGGCGTGTTTCGACGTTTCGCCCGTAGGCTATAATGGGGAATCATGAAAATGCCTATACCTTTGTCATTTCTTCCCTGATTTGGATGGAAATTGCAGGGACGGTAGCCCATTCTGAGGGCATGAAGCCTGCCAAGTTTCAAGGAGATAGCTATGGGGGCTTCTGGAAAACAGCACCTCAAACTGTTCAAAGCAAAACTCATATCACTTGCTGGCAGCGGCAGCCTAATGTCATCCTTCATGAAGATCCGGGGGCCCATGCCCCCCGGGAGTGCTGCGGGGCTGGGCCAGTCTCTTCTTGGGGGACGCAGGCCCCCGGATCTGCATGCAGGATGACAGCAGGCTACCGCTGCTGGCTGGGGCCAGCGGCAGCACCAGTCTTCCCGGTGCTCGGCAGAAGCTGCGCCCAGCACCGGTCCCAGCCGGCAGCGGCAGCCTGCTGTCATGCCACATTATCTGGGGGCCCGTGCCCCATGGGAAGAGCTGGGGGAAGCAATCAGAGACCTGGGGGAAAGATTGGGGAGCTGGGGAATCCAACTGGGAACTAGGGAAATGTTTCGAAGCCTTTTGTTTCATTACAATTTTGCTGTTTCGAGCTCGAAATGCGTCGAAACAGCTTCGAAACAAAACACCCGTCGAAATTTTGCACAGCTCTAATAAGCACGACACAGAACCTTATAAGTGGGTTCTGCTGCTGTTCTCCTTGCAGTTATTATGGCAGTGGTTCACTCATTGAAAAGCCCTCTGCTATTACTTGCTAGAGAACTTCATAATCTCCACGTAGGGATTTTGAACGGCTCTTTTATTGCATAGCTTTTGCAGAGCTTTCCCAGCTGGACAGTCGCCACGCTGCTGCATTGGGTCACAAGCCGATGGATCCATGCCCATGTGTTCTCAAGTATCTTGAATCTCAGGATGCTGAAATACTGTTTCTTTTCTTGGCCTCTGTGGCACATTTCCTGAGCAAAAAAACCTTTTGGTTGGTTACCTCTTCACAGAAATAAAGCTCTTGAACCCAGCTGTCTTAGATTCCCAGCATACCAAAGCAGCTTAAATGTATTCTCAGACTCCAGCCATGGGAGCAATCTGGGGTTTCAGTTTAGAGTTCACTCATTGTACTTCAGAGCACACGAGACACACAAATTTTGCACAGGATCCTAAAGCACAAACTTCTCTTCCTTTATTGTACAAAGGAATATACAGTTTAGACCAAACCAAATCATAAATTCCCTAGCCTCAGTTTCCCGAGGAGCATTCTTTGGGTTGCAGCCAATCTTCTGGGGTTGTCCAGGATCCTTGTACTGCTCATGCTTTGTCATTCACCTAGGAAATCTTTCCAGCTCATCTGCCTTCTGTGATCCTGGCTGATCCCACAACTAAACTTGCCCCTTCCCTTCTGCCCGCCCATGCCAAACTGTGTCTTCCCATCTCCTGCATAGGTTTTCCCTTTATTGCTCCGTAGCTTCCTGTGTGGCCCGGTGGTCCTTAATTTATACACTCTCATTCTAGTGACTCTGAATGCACCCTCCTGCAAAGCAAACTAGCCTCAGCCAACCTCCTTAGCGTGTCAGGTTTTCAGTCAAAATACAGTTGTTCGGGCTAACACTTTCCATTGTCCCTAGTCTGGTGAGTTTGTGCTAGAGGCCTTATCAGCGCAGACACAGCGGCATTCCTTGATACAGCCAGTTGCATAGGAACAACTTCATTGTAGCCGCCAGAATTCCTAAATTGTGCATAGGCAGATATTCCCAAATCAGCACGCCTAATGAATGCAGTCGCTTCCCATGATTAAAAAAAACAGTACTGGTCGAACTGGTACGATTTTTTATTCAGTTCAGTAGATTTTTAAAGTAACGTCTACAGAACCATGTTAGAGTTCATTCCTATTCAGTTCTGCAGAATTTTTCCAGGAGGTCAGTGTATGCAGTAGGTCTTCCTATGGCAAATGTAGGTTTGTGTTTTGTCACCCAGACTGAACCCAGCATGGGACCTGGACTGGAGTAGAAATCAATGAAATAGCATTAGGATGCAATTGTCACAAATGATCAGAGAAGGAAGAAGACAACTATAATTCACTAGCAGTAACACTTTACCAACTGCTTTCACTAAGCATTAGTTTAGTGTGTTTTCAATTCCAGGGCACTTTCTCTGCAAAACATTTGGTCCCTAAAGACCATTATTAGTGTCATCCTAAAATTTGTGGAATTTTACTTAAACAAATTCCCCAAAGCTTGCACTTAGCTCTGATTTGACCCATTATATCTACCCTCAACTTTGGCGGCACTTGTTTTATGAGACTCAAGCTTTATATTATGCATAGTGTATGATTCACAAAAAGAGCTTTCGTGAACCCCTATATTAGCACGCTCAGTTTAAGCAGTCAGTGTTCCTGCGTGTCCTATTTTGTTCACGCTACACGACATGACAAGGTCATTGCTGGAATTTATGTAGGGGCCTTTGACTTTGCTGTTTTAGTAGCAGCCATCAGTAACTAAGCTTTTGTTACATTCCTATAACAGCCATAACTAAGGTCAAAATATCACTTACAACCAGGAGTCTGGTTTCACCCTCGGCTCCTCACATTTTATTTCTTCTGTTCACAAGTATTAAAATTACCAAATGAAATGCAAAATGACTGTTTAAAATGGCATTATGATATCAAACTACGATCTCTTTAAAAAAACTGTAGGGGGTTCTTTTGTGTAACCTTAGCTACAGATCTAAGCATTTATAGAGCATCATGGTCATTGTCTTCCTTACATAATGCAGCATTAGTATTGTGTCATTAATGCAAAAACATTATAGAGCTTAAGGGTTGGAGAGCTTAAGGGATTGCTTATGTCTTTCACCTCCTGGTTATCAGTTCAACCCCTGCTCATGCCAGATGCTTTAACACTATTATCCTAGTTAATTTAAGGGTTTATATTAAATGAGAAGATGGTGTCAGTCTACTTCTTAGCTGTAAAGCATCCCTATCAGAGTTAGAGCAATTGCCACCATTGTCTAGGGT
Source organism: Alligator mississippiensis (assembly GCF_030867095.1). Taxonomy (NCBI): domain Eukaryota; kingdom Metazoa; phylum Chordata; order Crocodylia; family Alligatoridae; genus Alligator; species Alligator mississippiensis. Next base: position 68,550,537 of record NC_081833.1, read on the forward strand.
CCCATTAGAGGGGCACTGAGGCTGAATTATTCTGCAGCAAGCCCCATCAGGTGTGTGCCTGTGTGTGCAAGCTTCTGCTGACCTTGCCAGTGCCATGCTCCGAGTTTGCAGGGCTGTCGGTCCGCACGTTTTACCAGTAGTGAATTCACTTGGGGGGAAAAAGAATCAAAATTCTGAAAAGAAATGAAACAAAATGTTTCATATCGGGTTATGATCTGTCCCTGCAATTAAATTATGCAGCACCACAGCGGTCAAGCGCTCTGGGTTATGGTTTAGCTCTCCAAGGACATGTGATACCAATCACTCTTTACTTATGATGGCAGAGGAAATACATATTTAAACAACACTATAGACCATCCAAATATTAGGCTTGCCTCAGTTTCCCCACCACAGCTAACATAGTTACTGTTTTACTGTTCCCTGGGAAGATCCATTTAGATATCGATAGTTTGAACCATCAGTCTATTCGTAAATAGACATGTTGACTCCTCTCCAACTGCATGAGGACTATGGCAGGACATAGCAAAAAGCAGCTGTCTTACATCGTGAGACAGAAGCATAGAAACTGGCCATACATTCAAACTGTAATTAATAAAAGGTATATGGATTTCCCAAATCATCCCAGAACCAATGTATTGCAAAAATTTAGTCTTTAAGCATGGTAGGGAGCACAAGGAGAAAAGGGCACAGGCAGGTATGTAGTGAAGGTTATGAGGATTCCTGGAACCAATCAAGGTATATGAGAAAAAGTCACGGATATGTAGAGTTGGGTAGCATCTTTACCCAATGATAACAAAGCTTGATTTAATAGCATACCAGAAAAAAGAAGCTATAAAGTAAGGGAGGAACAAAACCTAAAATACAAGGTTTATGGGTCTGCAAATGCCAGTAGTTTGTGCCAGACTCTTGAAAACATTAATGAGATCTCATGTTATCAGGTACATTTTATAGCCATACAGAACCCACAGCACCATTTTGTATTTATTTATTTGCATTAAACATATGTCCACAGGCAACTGCATTTATTCGGCTTTATTGTTAACTCATTGCTACCCATGTTTGTAAGATCATAGTTCATTCTGGTATTGACATTTCTCCAATAGCAGCATGGCTGCTGGGTTAACAAATAGGCACAGGATTTCACCAAGGGATGCGTTGGGGTTTTGGGTTGTTTTTTTTTCCAAACGTAGCTTTCTACGTTTCAAGCTGTTTAATTGTAAGATATATAGTAAGGAAGCAGACGCATGCCTGCTTACACAAACATAAAAAGGTTTAACAAACTCCAGATGCAATTATTTCAGGCACCAAAACTCTGATTGGTGTGTGTAAGCAACAAATTAGTCTGTTAGCTGAAACACTTCTAATTCATGGCACAATTGATAAATGTCTTTCACGGGCCAGATGCAAATAACCAGACTTCTATATTCCTTGAGCCTTGCAGGTAATAAGTTCCTTAAGCACCCTGCTAAGAATTAGGAAATTAGTCAAATGGGATCATATTTCGGTTGAGCTAATACTACACAGCTGAATTTACCCAGCATTATCTGTGGGCATAATTGGAGACAACTGTTTTCTGGACCAGCTGTGCAGGTCACAAAAGGATAATAATAGAGGCCCAGCCTAGCCGTGTCAGATTGATAGATGTTTATAGCATAACATGACTAGAGGAGCCTGCTTTAAGCAGGTACAGATTTAGGATTTTTTTTAGATGCTTAGTGCAGAGGAGGCCAAATTAAATGGGCGACTTGTACGGAGCTGTAACTTGTCATTTGCACAGGGCCGGGATTGCGTAACTTCAGATGCTGAGAAGAGGCGGATGTATTTGTCACAGGAAAGCTATCTGTCAGAAAAGTGCAAGATAAAGCTGCTCCACCACGCACACCCTTTCTGTGAGATTCTCACCTTTCCACTGCATGAGAATGTAATTATACATCAATTTATGCTGATGATGTGGAATTTGCAATGCTACTGATTCACCTCTGAATTTGGTCCCACCTCTTTCAAGGATTGAAAAAAATCCATAAGTCTAACTGGTTTGAACGTCTATTTCTGTAATTCTAATAAATATTTCCTTTGAATATTCCACCCCGTTACAGGCCTTTACCATTCCTTTTATCTGTGACTATATGAATAGTTACATGATCTTTAGAAAATAGCATTTGAAATTTAATATAAAGTACACTTCATTTTAATGTACTATTCATAAATAGGTAAGTGGAAAAACATCGAACACTAATTTCAGTGGTGAGACTAGGTTTAACCTTAATGTGTATGGATTGTCACAGTGCCTTGCTACCTTCAAACCAAACACAATTGTGCTTTTTGCACTTACATGTATTTTTGTGTGTATTTGGCCCCATATAAAGCATGTTTCTTCACATGCATGCATTAATTACATTGTCAATTGAGCAGGCTTAATCATCTTAACTAATTTCATACCACTAAGTAATAAAATAAGAAATCAATTAAAAATAATATGGTGATTCTGTTGACATCTTGCAGTGTAAAAACACTCAAGGAGCATGGGCATTTTGCAGGGGGAGGGAGGGGAGGTCTGGGGATGTTTCATTGTGCTTTATTAGCTGAATTCTGCTCTGGTTAGTTTGCTTAAACTTTACAGTATTCCATCTGCAGTCCTGGCCAAAAATAGGTTTGGAAAAGACAGCATACTGCAATGCTAGTTCTGCCAACAGCACAGCTATTGGAAGTTGGCACAGTTTTCATTGCGCATCTTCCTCTTTGATTCCACTTTTGGCTGCTGGTTGTTATCTCTGAGAGTCCTGAAGATGATTTAACAAGAGACACATTTACTCCCTATGCCTTTTCGTTGCTGGAAGGTAACCGTTACGCTTAAGGCCAGAGTCCTGGCTCTTGGAATAAAACAGCAGTGGTTGGACAGCAGTGTTGCACGATCAGTTTATTGCTAGTTTACAGAGGTACATACATGCACGTATGCCCAGAATATCTCAACATGTATCTTCACAATACTTAAGGAGTTTCTGATTATTCAAGCTGTTGGTATATTTGCCAGGTCAACCCTTACTAATGGGATGGTAGGAAACCGCCAGCGATCATCAATATGTTAAGTCTGTGCTTGTATCTAAAGGGAAAATTAATTGTTTCCAAGTCTCTGTCACTCATCAACATAGCAGGGTCCTTGTTGCCTGGTGTTTATTAATCTTACATACCATCTCCCACAATATATTCTTGTCTTGCTTGCCCAGGACATCGCTTTCATGTGAAACCTGAGTCCTATGATCATCCCAACCCAGACTGATTATTTTTATGGAATTTTTAAGGCTGATGTTTTTCCTGGAGGCTCTCGAAATACAAAACATTGCCAGCCCCCCCCCCCCCCCAAAAGGATTTAACCTAAAATGTGTTATTTCTGAATTACCATTTCCTTAATTGAAAATGTCCCTGATCTTCATTTTCCTCCCTCCATCTGTATTTAGCGTGCCTTATTATTGTTAGGCAGCAGAGCTAAGCAGTGCCTATAATGGACCGGGAGGGTTAGCTGAACTTTGTTTAAACATTAAAGGAGTAGTACATCTGCTAAGGAACCGAGCCCTTTCAAAGTTTAGGACACTCACCAGTGCCACAGAGCATAAATCACAGTGCAAACTGTGTGATTATACCCTGCAGGGAAATAGACTGTGTGTTTATGGGGCTCTTCACCAAGCACTTAGGAATAATCTGATATAAAGCAGCAGGGGAGGAGAGTAATGACAACTTCAAATTAGTTTAATGAATGTTTACATTAAAAAAGGCTTTTCTACAAACCTGAAAACACAAAGTGACAGTTCCCTCTCCAGACAAGAAAGCTGTACTTTTCCTTAAAGGACTGGTAATGGCAAGGGCTGTGCAAATTTAACTCTTCCAGTACTACTAGGCAGCGTACGCCCTTCTCTGCGTTCTGCATTGTTTTTACTATCGGTATGGCGGCGCTTGGAGGGATTCCCCTTCCGAACGTTGCTTTCTGGTTGGGAGCTCATCTGTATGAAATCACTTTGAAACCAATGCAGAAAAAGAAACATGTTGGAGAATGCCGCTCGCACAGAAGTGCAAAGAGCCCCAAACCAGCCTTGCCAGCCTTACGTGGAGCAAATGTTTAATATGTTTTCGGCCAGAGCGGACCAAGAGGCTAACACGTGTGAATTGAGATTCCCTCTTCATTTCGAAGAATATTCCCTGTAACATAAGACATTCTTTTCTTTTAAGTTTTGTGACACATGAAGCAAAAATAATGCAGCACTTCCAGCTTTCTCATCATCTTTAAGGTAAATAATTTGGCAAAATGCACTCACACACTCAGGGGGAAATGTAAACAGTGTCATTATGTATATTGAACTTTTGGGCAGTTTGAAAGAAAACAAGCCAATACTCTTGAAGCAGCTGAGTTCCTTCGATGTGAGAAATTACTATTTCAGCTGAGTTCTTGCAGTGTTTTTCATTACTGTATAATAGGTTTATTATACATTTCTAAACCTATTATAGGAGGGTGTATGTACATTGTGGCCATTTCAGATTGTATCAAGTGGAAACTCAGTTTACTTCTTGCTAGTCCTCACATAAAATTTTCCCTGAAGAATGATGTAAATCAGTAAGTTATTAAAAACAAACAAACAAACAAAAAAAAGACTTTTCTGATGGAAAACTGTTTTGGAGTTTTTATCTTTTTCTTTTTTTAAATTGGGGTCTAGGTTACAAATAAAGGTTTGGAGGTAGGCTAGATTAGACCTTCCTGTGTTTTGAAACATCGTCTGCAAACATAATATTATCTTTCTGCACCATAGTGCTAGATATGATTGCTACCCTGCACGGTCTCACTGAAATGTCATTGGCTTTCATCCAGGATGTGAGAAATGAATAACAAGGCAAGTATCCCTTTTTATGAAAGTGTATGCATAGTTCTTAAGTAGCCTGAACAAACACTTGGGAAGCCCTGATTTGAAGTTCTCGTTTGTCAAGTGCCACATTTCCTAAGTGCTGCAAATGTTGTAGTAGGCTGTTTTGAGCACGTGCGTTTGCCTTAATACGGCCAGTGAGTTTCATATAAAATCAGAAGGAGTGTTTTTGTGCCTGTTTCACAGGCACACAGTGATGTATGGTCTGATTTCCTCACGGTATTTCAGATATACATGAGACCAGGCTGAAGCAATGACCTTGCACACCAGGATGCTGGAAAGCAGACCCTATGCCAGCGGTGGGCAAAATGTGGCCCACCAGCCACATCTGGCCTGTGGGGCCCCTAAAAAATTTAGAAAATTAATATTTATCTGCCCCAGCTGCCTGTCATGCGGCCCTCGATGGCTTGCCAAAACTCAGTAAGTGGACCTCTGCCCAAAATAATTGCCCGCCCCTGCCCTATGCCCTTCCCCAGAAATAGGCAAATCCACATAGTATAGGTCAGGCAAAAATCCCAACAACTCTTCCAAGTCTCTCCCAAAGTCCCAAGTCTCTCCCAGCAACATTTTTGTTTGTCATATGTATAACGCAAGAGCAAATATGGTATAGTTTGAACAGGTCATTGATTATAAATCATCAAATTCTTAATATCTTTCTGCCATGTCTTACTTTGCTTGTAATCTTCTAGAAACCAGTTAGCCTTGTTTGATGTGAGGTATCGTTGGTACAGGGAAGAAACTGGCCCGAAGTCATGGTTAAGAACATAATGCTTGTCATTCCAAATGCCATATTAAAGATTGCAATTGTGCTTTCAACACCCAAGCTTGTACTGATTCTAGTACAGTCATGACCATTCTGTCAGTATACATTTGGAAGAACTGAAAACAGTATGGACAAAGATCTGCTTTCTCTCAAAAAGCACATTTGAAAACCATGCTGTTGCCCACATTGGGTCAATAGCACTGTTTGATGGGCAAAAATAGTTCTATGGAAACAACCTTGTCCATCTTATTTAAGGGAATATGAACGGTAGTACTGATGACAGCTATGTTTCAACATGGCTGTGAAGTATAGTGGTGAGGGACTTGCACACTAAAGGCTTATTTTGTTAGGAGTACAGAGCACCCATCTCTTCAACTGTAATAAATTAGAGCTGTGCAAAAAAGATCCCAAAATTGCTGCTATTACCAGAATGTAATCTTAGGATAGCCCTGTGTTTCTTATAGGAAGTATATAATTACTCCTGTTTATCATGTCTATTACTGTAGCGCCGGGGCTTCAACAGACCATGGGCCCTTTGTTCTGAACCCTAAACATCTGTCTTTGTCCCAGTTCAGCAGGGTACTTAAGCATGTGCTTAAGAGGTTTTCTGAATCAGGACCGTAGTAAATGACATTCCCTGCCCCGAGGACTAATGAGCATGTATTTTTGAGACCTGGACAAAATGAACGACAAATAGGGTTTTATATTTTGTTATTTAGTGAAGGTCCTCTTCTTATAGAGTCCCTGTCACTACAGGGCCTCATTCCCAACCAATCTTGTGTAGAGTCTTCAGCTGGAAGATAAGTACATCCAATGCACTGTTGACTGTTTTGTGAAGATTATACACAACCACTCAAATGTCTTGGACATGAAACTTAGGGGGTGAGTATGTTTTTGGGTCCATGTGTTTTGGAAAGCTTAGTATGCATAATTATCTCTTTCTGGGCAATTGGATGAACATATCAGTGATTAATTAACTTTATCACCTAATTATTTAGCCCCCAAAATGCTGGTTGTATTTGGCCCCCAAAATTGAAGTTGCATTGATTTCTTGCATTCTCTGAAAGTGACTCCTCTATATGTAGAGGGGGCATATTTATATTTTGGTCCATGTATTTTATTTTCCTACACATCTTTGTCTTCCATGACCTATGACCATTTTAAATTAAATCTGACTCGATATTTTAGCAATACTCGTTTTATAAGAAAAAACAGTGCTATGCGAACTACCTTGAAATGAACAATGGCCTCTTCCTTTACTTCTGCTAATGTCCCACCATAAAGGTGGGTTGCTTCTATTAAGTGAAATGAAGCAGGTCTGTGCTTGTTGGATTTCTGCTTGAGACAGACTTTGCTCAAGTACAGAAAACCTCAGCATGCAGCACCTGCATGATAGCAAGTATGATGAATATCATTTTGAGTCGCCAGTTCTTTTACGAACTCTGTGTAGACACTGTAAACTTCACATTAATCATTACCAAGCTGCGGCGTGACCAGCAAACACCAACTTCAGTACAGGAGCCAAATGATTGGGAACGTGTTCAAAACAGCTTTATTTTGTTGATAGACAGGGCCGCTTTTTTTCCCTTCTTTTAAAGAAATCACTAATATAGAAAGCTTTTCTATACGCTTTATTTATTAATTCCTTATTATCATCATTCATATTTATGTAAACCCGAGCAATTTGCAGTTGGATTATTTATCAAAGCTTATTGGCAGGATATGGTCACATGAAAAAGATCCAATTAATATCGTTTTTCATGTGATTACTCTGTGCTAATGAGAATTACTCCTGAGAGTGAAATGGTACAGGAGAGACTTTATCCTTAAAACTGAACATTAGAAAAGTGTCTTCCAGTTGGAAATTTTCTGAATGTCAGATTAGAAATAACAAAAAATAAAGCTGATAAAAAAGAGTGAAGTGAATAAGACTATTGCTTTTGGTGCATTTTGTTAAAACAAGTGTGGCCAATGAAGGGTAATTTCAGGAATTAAAATAGGATAAGATTAAGAAATAAGTAGTTCTGTGTTGACCCATATGCGGATTATAGACTTTAGCTAGTTAGTGCCTACAAAAAAGGAAATTCTTCTTGTATCATTCAAGCACTTTTATTCTCTCATCACTTTTCTGGGAAAAAAAAGTCTTGATGAGAAAAAAAACACATGAATAAACTGCATTTATCTAGGGTTTTGTGCATGTTAATATCTAAGGCTTATTGTTTTTCTTGGCTGGTAGGATTTAAAGTAGTAACACTCTGAAGCAGAAAGACAAAATTCACTCTGTTACTGCAAATGCACAAAGTAAAGCAATGTGGCGTTGTCCTTTTGTCCTCTACTCCTGGAATACAAAATGCTTAGTATATATTAAATTTATAAAACCTGTAACAAATGCTTACCCCAGTCAACCACAGTATATTCATTTACCATGAGGGCTCCAGGTAGTCTGGATAGGTGACCACTTTCCTGTCGTTACATCCAGTCCAAAGTCTTGCTGGCAGAAACCTGGACCCTGATATAGGAAGCAGAAATGGATCATCTGAATGCTGAACTGCACTTTTTAGATCTTTTTTAGTAAATTTAATTTTGGGATTCTCTCAGGAAAGGAAACACCCTACTCAGCAGCTTTTACTTTATATGGCCAAAGCACAGACTTAAAGTACAATTTAAGAATTCTGACCTGACTTTTCCATTCAGATTTTCTTCCCCCCATTCTGCCTTCATTGCCCTCCTAAAGCAATGCAAAGCAGCTAGGGGGTCTTCTGGTGACTGGACCACAACCCATACCTGTCCCTACTACTAACAGTGTAGCATAAGGGTCAGGTCAGTGTGTAGGCAGAGTCCACTAGTAATCCCAAACCAGGGAATACCGTCACTTGGGGGAAATAAGTGTGTAATTTAGAGCCAGCTTCACTATATTAACATTCACTACATGCCCACCGATGCACCATTGTTGTCCGTTTCATAATTCTATTGGTAAAATTGCCACACAACGTTCTGTTTTCTTCCCAGGTGGATTTTTGACCCCTGCATAAATATGTTCAAAGACATTGTGTACCATGATGCCTAGGATTGCAGTACAAAGAGTTTGAGAGATGCAAACTCTCTTCCTTCCTTCCTGTTGCATTGTGGGACATTGGACAACCCCCCAAAATTAACTGACTCAGAACTTCCTAGGTAACACTCTCCCTTCCTCAGCATCACAATAGCACTTGTTCTGGTAGAATTTTTTCCATGGAAAATAGTGGCTTTTTTATTTGAAAATAAAATATTTGGTGCATATATATATATATATATATATATATGCACCAGCTGTCTTATATATGTGTGTGTGTGTGTGCGCGCGCATGTGTATATATATATATGTGTGTGTGTGTGTATAGACACACACACACACACCAGATATTGTATATATGTATATATGTGTGTATGTATATATATATATATGCACAAAATATTTTGTGTGCGTGTGTGTGTGTGAGAAACCTTCTGATTTTTTATTAGGAAAACTAATAACTTTTTTTTCCATGCTTATATGCTTTTTCCCTAAGATGCTGTTTTATGATGGCAAAAGGCATGGGTAGGAAGACCACTAGAACCAAACAAATGGAAATACTACAACTCTGAAAATAAGTTTGCAGCTTTGGGAGCTTCTTAAACTGCCTCACAGTCTTTTCTTCGTGTGGCTGGTGAGCGCTGGATGGGCAGACGGACAGATTTTTCATCCACTGGACATTCACTAAAATGTCACCCCAAATGCCACGCTGTCCATCTGGAACCTTTCTTTATCTGTTTCCCTTAATGTTCTCTTGCTGTCATCCTCATGCCTCTTTTTACCCCATTATTTTGCAGCTGTTTAACCCCTGCCTGTAGGCCAGATCCAGCCCCAACACCGTGATATCCCAACCATGGGGCTCCCAGCCCATGGGGAGCCCTGTAGGCCATGGCCCTGCATGCTAGATTGGGCACTCGAGGTGACATGGGTGCCAATCCTGGCAGACAGGGGCAACATGGGGCCTCAAAGCCCAATCTGTGTGTGCCAGGTCTGATCCCAGCATGCAGAGGCAGTGCAGGGCCATGGAGCCCAACCACGGCGTGTGAGACCAACAGAGGCAACATGGGGCCAGACCTCGGTGTGCAGGCTCGATGAGGCCCATGGACCAGCCCTGTGTCACTTATCTGGCTTGGGGGGCCAAAAGCTTGAGCACCACTGCTTTATATCTATACCCAGTTGTTTTTCCCATTGATTCGATTAGGATTTCCTCTTCTATGTCAAGGTGGCTATTCTTGGAGTACATTTTGGACTGATTAGCCTCTTTGTTTTGCAGGGTAAAAATCCTGGAATGATAAGTACATACCCTATATTGTTTTGGTTTTAGGACTGAAAAGATTAAGATCATAGGGGCATTCAAATGGAGTAGTTTGGCACTGCATTCTCTCTTCTCTTAGTAAATTACTTTGAAGCAAGCAAATGAATTCTAGAAACGCAGACATAAGCAACTGATAGGAGAAATACAATTACAATTAGCTCTAAAGATATCGTACTTAAAGAGGGATCAAACTTATGTGCGTTTAGGAAGCAGTATTAATAAAACACTTAAAACAACTTCATATTAGGGAATTAGGCTGTTATTTTTTAATGAAACTCTAGGGCCATTTTATCCAGACAAATGTTACATTTTGTTCATATAATAGAAATCCAGATAAAACAATCACATTTCTTTAGTAACTGGAAGCTGTGAATTTTAACAATCCTCTTAATGGTTTTAGATAACTAGAAATGGCGACTTAATAAATCTTAAACTTTCAATTTAGAACCTGAAAAGCCAAATGGCATGCTCCCTTGCGTCCTTCATTTCAACTTCCTAGTGGATTTAGCACATTTCTCAGTGGGTATGTGGTTTCCTGTATCTCTTTTTCATTTTGATGTACAATTATCTTCCACACCTGGAAGTCAGAACCCAGAGTATCACAGAGCTGGAACCACAACCTGCCCGTGACCTGCTAATAATAGGCAACTAATTCTCCGTTTACATAACCAAATCACAGATGTTTATTCCGCTCTCTCATGTAAAATTCATGTGCGATTCCTAGTTCTGATTCATAGCACCAGAAAAATAGTTTCCTTCTGATTTTCCCAGCACTTTAACCTCTTCACACCCATTAGCTCTGCTCACAACAACAGGCCAACTTCTATAGATTCCCTGAGCTGTTCTATGATGCCCCGTGCAGCTTGACTGTCCATTCATCCAGGGCCATAGTTTAAGACTAAGCAATCCAAACATGACAACTTGATCAGGTCTCTGTCAAAGCTGAAAAACTAATTAACAAATGAATAAAATGGTTTTTTCAAAGCATTGATCTATACACTATGAAAGTTGATGAGAATTTTACCATTGACTTCAGTAAGACCAAACATGCCACTGCTGCATGCATATGTGAAAATCCCACCTGTTATATACAGGAAAGATGCGTTAGCATTGCATCATTATTTACGTTTTTCTGTTGTGCGACAGGTATATAATCCTTGCTGTATAGTTTCTTTGAAAAGTATTGCAAAAATGAAAATATATGATGGCAACAACATGGCTTTAAAAGTAAGGCATTTGGGTTTTTTCTACTGGTTACTTATTTCAGTATGTTCATTGTTCATGGGTGGGGTATGGTTAGGAAGTCAAAAAATGGGAACTTTGTTGTTTTTATTAGACCATCTCTGTTGCATCATCATCACAACAGGCAAGCCAGTGTGCCTGGAAGTAAAAGTACTTAAGTTCCCTTTCACTGGTATGAAAACTGACAGCACCTTCTTAGCAGACTTGGGTGGGTTTCCGTTGCTTTCTGTTTGCATTTTCATAGAAAGAGGAACCTACATGCTTAACAAGGCTTATTATGAAAGCCCACCCTTGTACTTTCTGTGGGATTGAGCTTGGTTAACCACTTGCTACTATGCTAAAACACGACATCTAGAACATAGGCATTAGCAACCTACTTGATTTACTTTGTGGTGGGAGAGTATGAGAGAAAGAAAGAAAGAAATTGTAAAATCTCTATTTAAAGAAAAAGTGTTGGGTCGCAGCACAAGAGTTGTGCACTCTGATTTTCCTTTACATACAATACAGACCAAATATTCTAGCTATGAATTTGCAAATGTTCACTTCAAGATGTGTGTGCTGTTTTTCCTTTTTTTCCGCAGACTCAATCAATTCAGATTTGCACTGGCTTCTTTCCATTACGTGTGAATTCTGAAATTCGTGTGCACTTGGAAATACTGGGAAGCTGAGATTTGTTGACACCGCTCTATATATGTGCCTGTAAAGTTGTTGAGCAAAAGCACTAGCTGATCACATTTATGATTATTTCCAAGTCTTAAAAGAATTTGAAGCTAGTATATCCTATCAAGTTATGACAATGTTAACATGTATTTGAAAATAAGCAAGATAGGAGATTTTCAGAGGAAAAGGCTGTGTGTTCTTGGCACTGTACTGTGGGTTTCTTTTTTCCTATGCTTGGGAACTCAGGGTTCTCTTAGCTATTCTCTACTTTGGCATTCACCATTGTTACACACATTTATTTCTTCAGACAACTGCTGAAAGCAAAAGCCTGGTGTGCAGAATCACATTGTAAGCCTTTCTGTTGGCCCTGTTTTTTGTGCCATTGGAAATGGACTTCTGTGGCAGAATAGGGGGGAACCAAAAATACAGTACTTTAAATAGTTGTATCCTCTTTTTCTTTGTGCTTTGTCCCAGCTCATTTTTCTGTTTGATTCCAGGGCACCTGCTAGCCAAGACCAAAGTTATGTTTTTGTGTAACAAATAAAATCTAAATGGGAGAATTGATTTGTAGATATCATACAAGTCTTGTTTATCGTATTACAAATCAGTTTATGGCTGTCAACACAATAAATGCTATATTAACAGCTTTAACAGCTTACCAAAACCTGATGCAAAATTTAAATTCACCCTTGTTACTATTTTTTGCTGTTGTCCATGCTGTTTCTGTCTTATGGATAAACATGTGATATTATTGTCAGTCTTGATCATTTTTGTGAGCACCAAAGGTATGTATTTTTTACATGTTCTCCTCTCTTTCTACAAATAGCCCTGCTTCACTACTGCCTCTGCTCCAAGGCTGAGTACAGACGTTTGGGGAGGTTAGATTACATTACAAATAGCCACCCGATCTAAGTTAGCCCTGGTGCAGACATTACACTTCGATTGACCCAACAAGGGATTGAAGTGTGAACTGTACAGATGTTCAGGAAATTTAGATTGGTCTAAAAATGGCCGACTCAGCCTAAGTTAACCCTACCTCTGAGGTAGTTTAACTTAGATTGGGTCTGACGAGACCGATCTAACTGAACTTTGTGCAACCGCACAGCCCCAGGGCTGGGAAAACCTAGCCATTTGCCCCAGCCCTAGGCCTGCATTTTTTTCTATCTGCCTCCTTGGCACTGGGCTATTTTTAACCTCCTGGCCCCTCCCCACTTCTCCAGACATTCAGCCTCCCCACCCAGGGACCATCCGGCTCCCCACGAGCCTGCCAGACCTTTCTGCAGACCCTGCTCGCTCCCCTGATCCCACCAAATGCTTCTGGATCCACCAACCCCCCTCCCCGCCAGACCCTGCCTGTCCCCAATCCCTGCATTCCCCCTCCATAAACCTTGCCTGCCCCCCAATCTCCTACGTGGACACTGGTTGCCTCTCTGCAGACCCTACTTGCCCCCCTGATCCCACCAAACCCTTCTAGTCCCCACCAATGCCCCCCCCCACCGGTGAACCCTGGTTGGCCCCCCCAATCCCCACCATGAACCCACTGGCCTCCCACTCCCCCCAAGCTTCCTCTATCCTCCCCAAATGTCTCTACATACCCCAGATATACGACTGGAACTGACCTTTTGTGAAATAGATTAAATATGCATCACTTTTGATCATCAGCTTTGGCTGCTTTGATATTTTGGCCTTTGGGTACAATCACAGTGTAAATAAGAGCAAAAGTTGGCTTCTGCTTTAAAGTACACTAAGGAGAAATAAGTGGGGTGATAGCATTATAGATCTGTAGGGTAGCTCCAGTGAGGAGTGGGGCTGGGAGGGAGCCTGCCACACACATGACTCTTGCTAATGTTGACCATTGAGGTCTCTCCCAATCCTGTGATTCTAAGGAGCTGCTAATATTAGACAAACAGTTTTATCAGTGGTTAATCTTTGTGAGAAAAGGGATTTATGATCTGGCTGGCTTCGCAGCAATTGAATTCATTGTTACAGCTAATGGACATCTCATATTGTCTTAAATCACTGGCTCCGTAGCGTGCCAAATAGTAATAGAAACCGTAGAGCTACCATAATTTGGCACCTATGTTTTGAATCAGTTGCCAAAGGAACTAAGAGGGGAAAAAAGGGATCAGTTGAAACATTTTCCAAGTGCTTTTTCTGTGTAATGTTTTACATAGTTTGGACTTGCTGAGTACCCTCCGGAGCGTATGGTACTGTAATACGTTCATACTTTATGCAAGCTGCACGGTGGCTGTTCCACACTAAATGAGCTAATTTAATTTACCAATTAAGTAGAGAAAGATTTAATTTGGGGGATCTGCAGTGACAAAAATTTACATTATAGACAACCTATGTTTGTTCCTATAAGTGTAATGCTACTCTTATACTACAGTAACATGTTTTCTTCTGTTAAGAGACAACCTATGACAGTTTCCATTGTGAATATATGGTCAGTAATTTATAATTCATAGAAATACCTATATGGGCATATAGATTATAATAACTTGCTTTTTTTTTTTCAACACATTGGAACTTACAGAAGTTTTTCGATGTTGCACTGGGGGATACCACTTCTTAGTTGCTTGTATCAGTGAGATTTAAATGGTCCTCCTACCTGTGTGAGACCCTTTAATTCATCCACCCCATCAAAACCCACATTCTAGAAAAGCTCTACTGTGAAAAGGCTGCATGATAAACAGATACAGGCATTTTAATGTCAAAAGAAAGAGACAGAGAGTTTAGTCTTTTATGAGACAATCTGAAACATTTTGCAACCCCCCCCCCCCATTATTTATCTTGCCCAGAGCTTGTTCTTTGATGGGATAGACACTTCCCTATTTAAGAAAGACCTTTGCTTTGTTCTAGGAAAATACCAAGGTGATCATCTGTATAGCAGATTTTTCTCTTGAAAAACTGTCTTGCACATGATTAACTTTATGGTACATAATAGAGAGAAAGCTCCAAGGTGATGGTTAATGACATTTGAAAAACTATAGTTAACCTGAGTTTATAAAGATTTACAGAGACCCCTTAATATAATCAATATGCTGATTAGACTGTTATAGATACATGTTTATGAACAGCAGATCCCCTATGTAGTCAGTAAATATTTAATATAGGGATCTGAAAATTTCCACTTTCCTATTCCAGGTATATAGAAATGGGCTTGCCTGGTTTCTACAGAAAACCAGTTAGTTGTTTTGAAGAAAAATGTTCACAGTGAAGGTTAGTTTGTATATCTATTCATTTCCCCTAGTACTGCATTAAGTGTGGGGGTGGCTGAATGGGGCAAAGATCAATGATAAAGTGAAGTGGGAACATGCAAATGTGAAACACAGGGGAAAACAATGAAAAGGCATGAACACTGGAAAAAATAAAAAGACCAAATAGCATCAGGAGTGAAGTGGTTAAGGAGTTTGCCGCAACAGGAAGCGGGTAAAACTCTGTTTTCAACGTACTCATGGGAACCGGATTGGAAAGTGTTGTGGTAAAAGTGTGTGGAAAGAAAAGAGAGAGAGGCTTGAATTGAGCTATAAATATCTGGTTTTCTTTGAAGTTTTGTGACCAACAATTAATGTTACTGGAAATCTCATAAAGAGTTGTTGTTTCATGAACTGGTATGGTTAATGGTGCACCATAAAAGTAGGATTAGCTCATCTCTGTACACTTATTTTATATCAACTCTTAATGTCCCTTAAACACCTAGTGCAGAAACATAATGAACACAAAACACAGCGTGTCCTGTTCCTCTGCTCAGTGATGTTAGTTATGGATGCTCGGAGCACAAGGTTGTCTTCCCGTCCAGGCAATGACACTGAGAAAAGGAAGCCGATTTGGTTTGTGCGTAACTTTATTACCAAAGTTGAGGCAAGAGTGTATCTTTTCTATGCTGCTCTTATTCACTTCCTTTTGAAAATCAGATGTCTAGAAGAAATTAACTAACCCATACCATGCTGTGTCCCCATGACACCGGCTTTGCTCCACACAAGTTGAAGTTCAATAACTTTTAAGTGTGTAGTGGACTGGCTAAGTGGACTTGAAAGTCTCTAACTGTTATTCAGCACTGACCAGGATTATTTACCTGGTTCACTTGCAGAAGGGGACAAGATACATTTTTCCGAAAGAAGGTGCATTTCAATGTTAATTATTGTCTAACATGTATCTAACTGCTACGCATCAGTGAAACACCTCACAGACCTTATCGGGGAAAGGTGTTGTTACCAATGAGCACACTCACTTTCGAAATCCCCTGAAAGCTGCCAATGGTGAAAGAGAAAGCTTAAGATTCCAGGGAGTTCCTGATCAATAATTTACATGTTGGTCAACTTCCATGGGTCCGTTGTAAAATGTATATTAGTGGTTGTAATGATAACCTACATTTATTTAACAGTTTGCATTCCAAAGTCTTTTGGCAATTTAAGGGAGGTGTGTTCCAAAAGTGTATGCAAGCATCTGTGCACTTAATTTGCATGTGCATTTACCACAACTGTGCTGTCATAATGATTAAATCACATTCCCAAACAGGCCTGATTCACTAGTTGCATCTTTCACTGTGCCGTTCCCAGCTTTTGTGGTTTAACGTGGTGACTGGATACCAAAGAAGGCCAGATTGTGCCTGAAGACCCAAGGCAGAAGGGTTCTTGTGTCACCTTTTCCTGCAGCAGAAGGAGGGTTCAGTCCCTTCTCCCCCATGCTCTTCTGATGGCTTTCTGCTGTGTAAGTTGAGGAGCTGTGTAGATGGAGACAGTGCATCCTACTATCCCGCAACCACTTAAGATTGGTCAGGAGTCCTCTCTTAATAGAAGATCCTGACAGTAATCATGGCAAAGGGAAGTGCAGCTGTTTGAATCTTCAGGGCCAGAATGACAGGTGGCCCTCAGTAGCTGCAGACCCAAATGATCTTACTGTATATGTCCCCATAGGACCTGCTCCCACAGTGAAGCCCCACGATCTGTACAGCGCTAAGGAGGCCAGATTTGCCATTCCACGTCAGAGAAGCAAACCCACTCTCCTTGGCTGAAGCATGCGGAAATTACTTGGAAATCCAAAACCTCACATATTTTCCTTTCCTCTGCATGAGACTTATGCTGGGGAGCAGTCAGGACCTGAGCAGGGAGCTCATGACTTAGCCCATGATATTTTTCTGACTAGCAGCTTTCTAAACACATAACAGCTCAAGAAAATAGCACTCCTAAACTAAGGTTTGCTTCTCTACCTGATCTTGGTGCGTGGTATAGCTACAGCCAAGCTTCACCACAACTGAAAGAGACCTGGGTGTTGTGATAGACCACAGAATAAACATGAGCCACCAGTGTGATGCCGTAGCTGGCAGAGCAAATCAAACACTGGCATGCACCTACCAAGACATCTCGAGCAAGGCTAAGGATGTCATCCTCCCACTCTAATCGGCCTTGGTGAGAGTGCAGCTGGAGTACTGCATCCAGTTCTGGGCGCCGCACTTCAACAAAGATGTGGAGAAGCTCAAGAGAGTCCAAAGGAGGGCCACATGCATGGTTAGAGGTCTAGAGAGCAGGTCATACAAGGAGAGGCTGAAAGACTTGGGACTGTTCAGCCTGGAGAAGAGAAGACTCAGGACTTGGTGGCAGCCTATAAGTATATCAGGGGTGTACATCAGGTCTTGGGGGAGCATCTGTTCACCAAGACCACCCAGGGGAGGATAAGAAACAATGAGCACAAACTGATTGACGATCACTTTAGACTGGACATAAGGAAAAACGTCTTTACAAGTCAAGTGCTGAGGGTCTGGAGCAGGCTCCCCCAAGAGGTGGTACAGTCACCCACCCCAGCGATCCTCAAAAAGCGTCTTGATGCCCCCCGTGCTGGGGTCATCTGACCCCAGCGGTCTTTCCTGCCCAAGTGCAGAGGGTGGCTGGACTCAATGATTTTGTAAGGTCCCTTCCAGCCCCTAACATCTGTGAATCTCAATTTGTCTTATTTGCTGCCTGTATGTATTTCCATTTGGGTACTTATTCTGTTGTCTTTTGAATTTGTGCAACTTGTAGCCTCACTTCTCCATAAAAAATCTACTCTGGGGTTAGTACTGTTTGCTTAGTTCATCCTAAGTCTATTCACATTCATTTGGGAGTTTTATTCTTTTCCAGTACAAGATATTCCAGCAGGGAATTAATTGTACTTGAAATTGAGAGCTAGATCTACTGTATGTAACATTCAGTGAGTTGTGGTTGCAGGGACTGTGTACAAGTGTCTGAGCATTAAAATGCTTTTCTGGGACTGACACAATTATTGCTTAATTGAAACCCATCTGTGGTTTGCTCACCAAAAATTTCAGCCTACCCTGAAGGCCTTGTTTTGCAGTGAAATTATTAAAAAATTAGCTGGAGGCCATGTTTAGATTTTAATTCAGCCCATCCCTTCTCTTCACATATAGACATATTTCCCCCTACAGCTGCTATCTGCAAAAAGTTGCATTAATACCGAGACACACCATACTATAGCTGAATCAGCCTAAAATCTGTGAAGAGATTCTGAATTTGAATCGGGTTTCAGGATGGCAACAACTTGTTCTTGACTGAGTCTCATCTTAATTTTCAACGTGCCACATTTCACTGTGACAACGCAGAGAATAGGATTAAGTGAATGAAAATGGATCTGAAACCTTCTTCTGACTGTCGCTGTCACGTTCAGAGCCGGTTGGAGTAGGCCTATGGACCATCTCCAAATATATTCACGTTTTCATTGCTTGCTGCCTTCAGCCAGCAACTTCCTTTTTAAGTAGTTTGACAGACAGAGATGTGCTTGGTTAAAACAATCTCTGGATTAAATTCCTGCCCCATTGAAGTCAATGGCCACTTTGTCTTCAGTGGGGTTGGGATTTCAGCCAATATTTTTAAATGCCCTATGCTGCTTGCATCTTAGCAGCTTACAGATAAAGGAAATGTGTGTTGGAAAACGAAGCATCAGGCCAGGAAATCATGAGGCACGTTAGGTATTTTTGAAAATCTATTCAAGTGCTAGGTCCCTATCTAGGCAGACAAGGTTCCTTGGGTGAATTTGATATCTTTTATGAGACCAACCCAAATGGTTGGAGAATAGTTATTAAGCAAGCTTTCGGGTTCAAAAACCCTTCGTCAGGCTAAGGAAGCTTCAGCAGTTGGTGTGTGCTCTTCTAGGCCCCTATCTAAGTATCTATGAATCCAGCAGTGAGTGAATGTGACCTTGGCACTCCTTGGAAACAAATGTTTACCGTTCAAAGTTTACTCTTCACCAAAAATTACTATTTTCGGGGGGGTCCTTTAACTGTTTTAGTAAAGTGCTATTTTGATTCCCAGGAAAAAAGGTTTTTCTTTGCATTTCAGTTAAAGTACTGATTGTGAAGACTTCTTTTTTTTTTTGATGAGAAAAACAGTTTTGAAAGGTTAAAACGCTCTAAAACTCTGATGCTTACTTCATAAAATAATGCAACTTGCATTGAGGCTTTTTACATCAAGAAAAGGAAGATATATTGGTAGAAATAAGTTTTTGCAGTTTGTTTCCCAACATGTTTCTTTGATTTGATCCTGCTGGATGAAGTGTGCCTTATCTCACAATTGAATTTCAAGGTTCTGTAAAGTTGGTTTCAAGGGAAAAAACGCAATCTAGACCAGGGGCGGACAATTATTTCGGGCGGAGGGCTGCTTACTAAGTTTTGGCAAGCCATTGCGGGCCACATGACAGGTAGGGGCAGATAACTATTAATTTTCTAAATTTTTTAGGGGTCCCACGGACCAGATAGAATGGCCTGGCGGGCTGCATCCGGCCCGTGGGCCACATTTTGCCCACCCCTGATCTAGACTTTTGTTTCTGGAGCAAGTTAACTTCAAATTTCATATAAAACAATATTTGCATCAAAGCAATTCAGCAACTCTTTCTGTTGCCCCTCTTCATGTTGGTGGCCGTATGTCATCACTGCAGATACCAGTTTAAACACTGATAAGTTTGAAATGCTTATGAAAAGCATTGTCTTATGAGGTTTCCTACAGTAGCCTGGAAGTGGGACCAGATGGTATAAGTTCTTCCCTGTTCTTTTATTTGTATCGGCAGTGAAAATGAGTTGAGCTTTTAATATTGCCATAACCAGCTTGAGTTACGTGTCTCAAAGTGGCTCCTCAAGACAAAGCTGGGATCCTTTGACCCCAGCTGACTTTCTGCCCTGGTGCAAGGGGCTGGACTCGATGATCTTCCGAGGTCCCTTCCAGCCCTAACGTCTATGAAATCTATGAAAGGTAGACTTCACTTCATTGCAGCTAGTAAGAATCAGCCCCGTTCCACCATTCACAATATAAGGTAGCAAATCTCAGTGTAAAAATGTGCTTTTGTTTGCAGTGGAAACGAGCTGTAGACCAGCAAATTCCAAAGATATGTTACAGTTATTTTACATTTTCAGAACCTGTTGCTTTTGGGGCTGTCATCATGTAGCAATACCTTTCATTCTTCGATGCTCATCTTCAGGTTTTTTTTTTCTTTTTCTTGTGACTACAGCTGAGCTAATGGGAGTTCTGACTGAATAAATACTAAGTTCTTTTATGACAGAGAGATTGTGCTTGGATCTTGTCTTAAAACAGGGGAGCTTTGGCATGTCTCCTTACCGTTGCAAGTATAGTGTTTTAGCAATTAGCAAGATCCTGAGTAATAAATGAATGCATCTAATTCTGAACATGATATAACTATTATGCAATGGAAAAGAGAATCCATGCTTTTGTCTCAATTTGACTTAGTAGTATAATGTACTCCACATGCTTTTTAATGTCCTTTGTTTGCATTAGGAAAAATATAACACTCTCCCACTGAGAATCAGAGATCCCCTAGGGTTCTTGTGAATATGACATTCAAAATGTAGCTTTAAAAAGATTTTGGATGTTGGCTGGGAGCACAGAGGAGGCATTTCATAATATGCCTACACTGTCCCCAGAAGAAAGAAGTAATGCTAATCCTGGGAACTGGTGGTTCAGAGGAGTTTAAATCTATCTGAAGGCATTTTTATATGCACTGAGTAATCAACATATGGTTTAACTTTTAAAGGATTTGCGGCAAATTAGCTCCTTGTAAAATACTAATTGGCCCATTCTCTTCAGTGCATATGTACAAATGCCACTGAGACATTTGCTCTAAGGGGAGAGTGGTCAGTGTCACCCGAGGTACGTTTCTATTTCTTAAGCAGTGGAATCCTTTAAACTGTTTTCATTTGGTTTAAATATGACGCAAGTCAGTGACTGATAGTAGAGTTGGGATAATTCGTATTACTGCATATAGCGTGGCAGTTCAGTAATTGACCCACCATCACATTTAGACTGGACAGGAAAAGGAGTAATGCTGTGGTTACCTAGAAGCAGTAGCAGTAATTGTTCTACCGCCATTGTTTCTCCTAGATACAGAACATGGGCAATCAGTATTAAGATCAAACTGACTAAAGCTAAGCGTGCATGGTGTAAAATAACATCTTATTGAGCTGGCTAGTGTATGCGCATAATAATATCCTCAACTGTATCTCCTACGGCACAAACAGACATTATACCTAGATCAGTCTAAACACATAACCATACAGAAGTTTGGTGGTCGTAGACCAGTCTAAAAATGGTGCTGGTGGTCTAAGATAGACTTGGTACAAGGTACACTCAAATCAGATTGATTTAGGTTAGACTGATGCATCAAACCTCTGTAGTGTTTCCTCAACTTTATAATTCAGGTACAAGAGAAGGGAGATGTGTGTTCCACCCCTGATGCCACAGCATAACTCTGACTCTCCACTGATTTTTTTAACACAACAGCACAACCACAAGTTAAGGTAACATCAGAAGCTTTCCTAAATCAAAACTCCTGTGCCCTGTTGCACTGCACCAGGATGGTAATAGCATTCTTTTTTTCCAAGGAAGCCAGTGAAATGAGCCCCTGAGCTCAGAGAGCTATTGCACACTTACACAAGTTACATTTTTCATTTGATCGGGCCCCAGAAAGAGCTCTGTAGCTGGGCCATGAGCATTTATAAAGTGGCCAATCACATGAAAAATTAACCCTCCTCAAATGAGGTATTACATGAAGGCACTCTGCTTTAGAGCATCTTCGGGAACTTGTATTCCCTAGGGTTAATTTTTTACATGTTGGACTGGGCTGATGCAGCCCCCCAGCTGGGGAAAGGAGAGGAGGAGGTGGAGGGAGAGAGCAGCACTGAGCTGCCAGCTTGGTTTTGCTGCTTGACTGGAGCTGGTGAGGAGGATGTTACAGAACCTCCCCACCCCCAACCTCATGGCCCCAACCTGGCTCCCCCCAGTCCCTAAGCCAGCGTAGCTGGGGGAGGGGTGCTGTAAAGTTTTCCAACTCTATATAATCCATGAAACTATGAAAGTTGGGGGGCTCTGTTCCACCCCGCCCCTCCAGGTTCAGCCAGGCAGCAAACCCCAGCCAACAGCTCAGTACTGCTCCCTCCCTTCCTCCTTCTGTTGCCCTCTCCTCTCACTGACAGCCCCAGAGCTGGGAAGCTAGGGGTGGGGCTGGGATGAGGGATGGCTTAGCAGCCTCCTCGAAGGCTGCTGGAGCATCCCCACCTGCTGGCCAGGAGGCTCAGTGCAGGCAGGCGAACCTCTGTTGATTCAAGGGGCTCTCTAACTCATGGTGCTTTATGTAAAGCGCCATGAGTTGGAATAGGGGTCTGAATGTCTGCACCCATTCTCACCACTACATTCCTGTATATTACAAAAGCAAAGATCATAATCTCATTAAAAGAACATTTCATAACTTTCATTGTGTAGAAACAGCTGAATAATTTTTGAAAAATATTTTCACTATGGTGAGCCTGTATTAATAAAATAAATATAGGTTATTTGGTATATAAATTACCTAGTTAAAAAATACACTGATGATGCATTAACCCATCCTGAACTTATATTCTAAGTAGGCCTGTGCAAAGTGGCTAGTATTCGCTTCGGATTCAGCCGATTTGGAGGACAGTGATTCAATCTGGTGATTCAAATTACTGTCCCAAATTGATTCATCTGAATCTGACTCGGAGATTTGGCCACCGCTGAATTGGCCGCATCTCTGAATCAAACAGGCCCCATCCTTCCCTCCTCCTCTCCCAGTCCTGTCAATGGCTGCTCCACCCAGCCCCATCATTCTGGCTCTTTAAAAAAAAAATAAAAAAGGCCCGCACTCATCGGCTTCTGCAAGGTAGCGGGGTGTTCTCCACTGCCCCCCACTCCCCTGCACTGCATGGGGGGGCTCTGCCATGAGCCCCCATAAGCCCCGAAGGCCACTGCAGCAGCTGGTGACTGCGAGGCTTTTTTTTGCTTTTTTTTTTTTTTTTTAAAGCATCAGGACACTGGGTCCAGATGGGGCAGCCATTGATGGTGCTGGGAGAACGGACAGGGGATGGGGGCTTGTGACAGAGCCCCGCACACAGCACAGGGCAGTGGGGTGCAGCAGGGATCGCCCATCCTGCCTGACAGGAGCCGATGATTGCAGGGCTTTTTTTTTTTTTTTAAAGAGCCGGGAGGCTGAGTCTGGGAGAAAGGGCGGGAGATGGGGGCTTGTGGCGGAGCCCCCCACACAGTGCGGGGCAGTGGGGTGCAGCAGGGATTGCTCCCCTTTCTGACAGGAGCTGATGAATGTGGGGCTTTTTTTTGTTTTAAGAGCCAGGATGCTGTGGCCAGACAGGGCAGCCATTGATGGGGCTGGGAGAGTAGGCAGGGGTTGGGGGGCACTCGGGGGGGTAGGGGAGAAGGCAGGGGATGGGGCCTGATGAGGGTCCCCCCATGGTCCCCTTCCCCCTTCTCCAACCCTTTCCCCCACCCCCTACTTACCAGCAAATAGTCTGGGTCCAGCTCCCTGCGGCCGTGAGTGGGGACTACCCAAATCTCTACTAAGTCCTCCGAATCCTTTCTGAAATGATTTGGAGAGCTTTGAATCGATTCAGACCTTTTTATTGGTCTCCTGATTCAATTCGGATTTGGAGATTCGGCCGCCAAATCGGGTCGAATCTTCTCCAAATCAAATCAGCATCTGAAGCTTTGTACAGCCCTAATTCGTAGCAAAACCACACTAACTGGTTGCATCTACACAAGCAGTTAATGCATAGAAATAAACTCCAATCCAGTTTCCGCCAGAGTCAGCTGCTCTCAGGCACAGCATTTACTTGTGTGCCCAGGACCACAGTGCTTTGAGGTGGGGTGGAGCGCCCCTTGGCTGGCAGGGATCCTGGGGTGGGTGGTAAGCCCCTGGCTCCAGGTGACAGCATCGGATAACGGAGGAGCTGGCTGGGGCATGAGGGTGCTACAGTGTGGGAGTAGTTGGCAGGCACTTAAGCACCATTTTGCCACAGCCAGTCCATCACAGTCTTCACGTGTGTTTGAGTGCAATTAATTACTCCACCATAGGACTGTTTTCAACAGAGAAAAGTCTATCTTCATCCTTTCTATAATCATCCTTCAGATATCTGAAGACTGTTACCAAATCCCACTGCAGTCTTCTCTTCCCCTGACTAAGAAACCCTAGTTCTTTCAGCCTTTCATCATAACACTTGCTTTCTAGGCCTCCGTTATCTTTGTCATTCTCTGCTGGGTTCTTTTAAATCAGTCTACATCCTTCTTAAGTGTGGGGTCCAAAATCACTTCCCTTGATTTGCAAGAGACATTCCTATTAAGACAACTCAAGGTACTGTTGGCTTTTTTTTTTTTTTTGCAACAAAAGCACACTGTTGGCATATATTTAGTTTATGGTTTAACTTTAATCCCCAGGTCCTTCTCAGCAGTACTGCAGCCTAACCAGTCATTCCCCCATCTGTGTTTGCACATGCAATTATTTTGATTCAAGTCCTTTGCACTTAGAATCACAGAATCATAGGAAATTAGGGTTGGGAGGGATCCCAGGAGGTCATCTACTCCAACACCCTGCTCAAAACAGGACCATCCCCAACTAGATCATCCCAGTCAAGGCTTTGTCTAGCCGGGTCTTAAAAACCTCCAAGGATAGAGATGCCACCACCTCTCTGGGTAACTTGTTCCAGTGCTTTATTACCCTCCGAGCAAGAAAGTTGTTCCTAATATCTAACCTAAACTTCCCTTGCTGCAACTTGAGACCATTGCTCCTTGCTCTGTCATCTGCCACCACTGAGAAGAGTTTACCTCCATCCTCTTTGAAGCCACCCTTTGAAGGCTGTTATTAAATCCCCCCTCAGTCGTCTCTTCTCCAAACTAAATAAGCCCAGTTCCCTCAGCCTCTCCTCATAAGTCATGTGCCCCATAACCATTTTCATTGCCCTCCACTGGGCTCTCTCCAGTTTATGTAGTGGGGGGCCCAAAACCGAACACAGTTTTGGGCCCCTACTTTTCCTTGTTGAATTTAATCTGACAGATTGTGGATCATTTCTCCAGTCTATCCAGGTGATTCTGGATCCTAGCCCTTCCCTCCAACATGTCGGCAGCCCCAGCCAATTTACTGCTATCTGCAGATTTCTTTCTCAAAACAATGCAGTTATGCAAAAAGACTTAAGAACATAAAAAATGCTGGAATCGTCTAGCCCGATCTCATACGTCACCATGGCAGAGAGTCAATACTGAAGGGGAAGAGTCTTTATGTAGGGGCTAACCAGAATAATCAGCGATGAGAAATGTAAGTCAAACTTCTGATTTCCTCTGTAGTAGCTATACTGTCTAGGTTCTGTATTGGCTGACTCTGGTCCCTCAGACAGAGGAGAAAGGAATTAGTTTGGCCCAGGCCTGTATGTTTTCAATTAGCTCATTAACAAATGACACAAATCAGTTTGCTTAGTCTCCCACCTGGTCTGCCAAGTGGAAGTCTCTTAAGTCACAAATGAACTGAGTTTATGAGCCTCTTCACCGAAAAAAATCTAATGGCCTGTCTGCCCCACTACACTGAAGATTGGGCGCTGCCCAAATTAATACCGAAGTACATGTTGAGAGGAGAGGGGATGTGGGCACAGCTCCTGCCCACACTTCTCCGGCTCTAGGCAATGCTTTCGGTGTTTCAATTTCATGAGTACTAGATTTTACTCCTAAAAATATAACTAAAAGTGAATCATAAAGACCCACAGTAAATGGGAGTTCTCTAAATCACCTTGATGGCAATCTGTCAAGGCGTGGGTTTAAAGTTCAGAAGTAGACCTCATATCAAACGTATCTCTTAGATATGATAAGCATCTCCGGAAAGAAGCTGCCATGCATAAAGAAAGAGGATATGAACCATGGGCCACATTGTCAATCTGAGGCAAATTTGTCATAGTGAATGACATAATTTGACATGGAGTCAAAAAGGACAAAGAATCTGAGATGTAGTTATTTTTAATTAAAGCAGCGTATTGTAAAATGTGATGCAGCTGGTTGTTCTGACTTAAATAGAAGCATCTCGCCTTTTAATTTTCTGTCTCTTAAAAGCAGAACTCTGATGTGGGACAGCATCTCTTCTCCCATTAGGAAATAAAACAGTGGGGACCACTTAAGTGTGCTTGGCTTTGCAGCTTTAAATGGCCTTTATTACCATAGCCATAAATAGCAAACCGCCCCAAATATTACAGGATTTTTGTTGGCTTTGACCAATGAAGTAGAACAAGACCTCTGAATACCCCATTAGTTCCAGTGCTGTGCTTTGACGACTTTGCATCGGCAGCTCTTTTTCTATATAAGTCACTAGCCTCACCCGTGTCTCTTAACAAATACCGTTGACAGGCACCATTGCAATTTTTCTGCATGTTCTGACAGTTTAATTCAGTACCTCCTGGCTAAGCAGCCAGAGCCTGAGGGGGTAATTCAGCACCTTGGCATCACACTGCTGCAATTAAAATAATTAAGGGAGTTGGGATGGGCTTGCAGAGCTTTCCTTCTTCTGCAGCTTTGTACAGAGAGAGCACTTTCCTATCCCCTCATGGAATGAATACAGGATCTTCCTTTAGAATAGATGACAATGGGATTTATTAACACTGTTTACCAGCAGCTACTGTATCACTCTGCATTTTCACCCAACATGCTTCCTCCATGGCTCCTCATCCCCTCCTTGTGTTTGACAGCATTTCTTTTCATAAATACCGTGGGGCCAAATCCTGTACATCTTCAGTGCAACTCCTTTCTTGTGGCTAATGTCAGGAAATCATTTTGCTCCATGATTGCATGCAAAGCATTTACTTTGGGGTATTTATTAGAGACAATTGAGCATCCTTTGTTTCTTAAATATAAATGTCAAAACCACTAGCTTTCTGTGGGCTGAAGAGAGATATAAAGAATGAACAAAAGAAAATCTCTTTTAGTATTTCAGATAGGCCATAAAGTGACAAGCAGAAGGAACAGACTGATATTTTTTTGTACGTTACTCTAAAACCTGCCTTAAAAGTATTTTGATTTTAGTTTGTATACATTTAAAACAGAAACAGTTCACCTACCCATAGTCTTACATATGTATGTGCACACATATTTATATATATAGAGAGGGAGAGAGAGATCTATATCTCTCATATTTATAAGGTTTGTATACTAGTTACCTTTACATTTCAGGGGTGAATCTTTCCCCTATTGAAGTCAATGGCAAAACTCATGGTGACACTTTTGTATCCGAAGTCCACCCCATACGAAACATGAATGAACTCCTTTCATAACATGTGGTGAGGGCTATTTGAAAGGAAGTGAGATAAATATCTCCAATCGGGAGTGAGCAGAAATATTCTGTTTCATGTTCAGCTCATCTAATTGAAGTGGCGTATAACAATATACAGGTATATCACACACTAATCAGAGCATTTTTATCAGCACTTACAGGATGTGTACCTGATGCAACCTTTCCCAGGATAGCTCAAATCAATCTCAAAAATGCTATTTGTGTATTTTGTTGGGCACTGAATCATTACTTATGATGGCGGAAAAAGAGTGAGGTGTCACAAATAGTTTGAGGCAACATTGTTCCAAGGCAGGTCTGAAGTACAAGCGATGGCCACAAGTTTTCCACCACTCAAAAACTTGAGTCTTGGAGTATCCAGATTGTGCATCAACTAATACACTAAAATTGAGTCTGAGAAAACAGTAGCTGAAGATAATGTTGAATATTATTTTGTTTGGCCTTCCATGATCCATTCCCTTTATTATGCACTCTCTTTAGGCACAAGTTGCCATTGGTACCCATATTCTCTCCCCTTTCTATTTTTCTTTTCATTTCCTGCTAGATTTACTCTTTTGCCTTGGATTTGAACCAACACTTTCATAAAGGTCTGGGAAGAACCATATTCCCACTTCTCAAGCTGGCAGTCAGCAGGTTTTTCGCTTTCCTCAGAGGCTATGGCCAGGTTAGCTTGGAGGATGGTACTGTCCTATTGAGTTCCTTGCCACATCTGACTAGCACGTGCCAGCGTAAGTTAACGAGGGAGAAAGAACGAGGCAGGTTCGTACTGTGGTTCTTGGCACCGACATGGTGTCATCTGGCTGGATTCTTGCAGTCCCGCATACATGGCAAGGGAAAGGCTTCTTGGAGACACCTCGCAAGTCAAGCCTCATCCATTCTTCAGGTGAGAAAGGAGGAAGTGAGGGATCTGGGCCTGGCTCAGATCTCTTGACTGTTTTGCAGGGGTGGTGTACCAGTTGCTTCCTCTTAATGGCTGTGCCCTCTTTATATTGCTTGTGCACTGTGCTGCACTTATCTTTCTAGGTAGTCGATGTAGGGAGAAGTGGGCTGGCAGTTCCTCACCACCACAGGTCTCTTAGGTGCCCTCTACATGTTACAGGTATCATGCCATTAACTGGTTAAATTGCACAATTACCTTGAGTAAAGTACCTATCATGCCATAAAAAGCTCCAACCAGCTCTAAAGTTAGACCTTGCAAATGTGTACTAACGTTATAGCTGGTTGCTGTGGAACTTGAATTCACTAATGAGCCCCTGCGTGTGTAGCAGGGTCCCCCTTGCAGCTGGGACCCCCATCAGCTGAGACTCCCAGCCCAGGATCTCCCTGTACTGGCAATAAGGTGCAATGGGATCTAATACAGGATCCCACAATCATGACTCTTGCCATGCATATGTGGCATGCCAGGAGGTGCGATTGTGTGCGTTAGATGCCATCACACCTTTACCTGCCTGTGCAAGGGGTCCCTTATGTTGCAGTTCCTAAAAATGGACTACCTTTAATTTAACAAATCTTAGTGTGTGGTATCGAATTCACTAATTTTAGCAGCAATTGATTGGTCACATGCATTAACTGATTCACATGCAGTTGGGTGTTTGCTTGCATACAGCATAAGCAAAAGTGTGTACAGATTTGAAAATGCCTGATTTTATAACCTGGGCCCGGATTTCATCTGTAGTAATAGCTAAGTAGTACTTAAAAGTCTATAAAGCATTATGAAGTCCTTCATCCAGGTACAAATGAAAGGTGTGATTGCTTACTCTTTGTTACTATTTGTTATTACTCTTTTCAGGTTAGTGAAATCATAAGTAATATTTCTGTTCTGACTGGGGTCAAAACAAAGTAGGTTGCTAACCAGCTATAACCAGGGCCCATTATAAATCCCATTTTCCTCTCTTTTGTGTACACGTGTGATCTTCATCTTCTCTCAGAAGCTATAGTGAAATGGGAAATGTGATTTGCTCCACAGTGTTTACATTGAAATGTCATTATGCCTACTAATCTTCAAATTCAGTATTATCCAGTATTTTTCAGTAATTTCATTTTTACATCATTGACACTCATAATTGAAATTCTTGCTAACAGTTGCAACTGGTTTGTTTCTTCCTTTCACCAGTCTAAAGAATATTTCTTGGTTCAGTCTTGGTGACGACTTGCTGTAAATTTGATCCAGTTCGTTTCTTTGCCCTCAGCTGATGTTGAAAGTTAGTCAACATATTCAGGTGATAGTATAATACCGTAGCCTCCTCTCAGTGTTAGAGGATATACAGATATAACTCTCTTTCATGCTATAGGTGGGGCTGTTTGCAGGAAACCTGTGCATACAGATGTGGGTATATGCTTTAGTTAGATTTTCTGTTGAAAAAAGGTGTAGTTACAAAATATTAATTTGGCGTTTCACCTCTTTTGACAGTCACATCTTCTGCCCATTTCCTGCGTACTGAGAACCCTTCGTAGCATCAGTTAACAACACAGTGGAAAGAACTGCAGTCATCCTGCCGTGTTCGCACTGTGCCTTTCCTGTACAATGTGTCTCTTGATTCCGGGAAGGCTCCTGTAACTTTAAAAAAAGATTTCACAAAGAATATACCTCCAGTAGCTAAGCTGAAAGAAGAACGTCTCACAAGTTTAATGGATCAAACAGCAGTGATGGGTTTTATGGCTCCTTTTCACTTTAGGGCAAAGGGAAGAGAGAGCAGGGCAGGTTGGTTTTAAATTCAAGGATTTATGTTGTTAATCCTCCTGGCTAATTATAATTTATGGGAACCTGATAAATTAATATGCAGTTGCTATTCAAAAGCAGAGAATAGTGTAAGGCAGGCATAAACAAGTCTTGTTCATTTTTAATTTATTTCCACCAATGGAGAATATTAAATAAAACGAACACTGGGGCATTTCACAGGAAGTTTTGTTTTCATTATTTATCTCTAGATTTATGGACTTCATATACCAATTTTCCAAACATTTTTCCCCTGTGAAACAAATAATGATGTAACTTCTAGCATATTGACTACCATTTAAGAGCCAAAGTTTTACTGTTCTTTCTCAAGTAAATATTGTGAGCATGGCAAGAAGGAGAAGAGGAGAAATGTTTATTGGCTCTTTTTTAATGCTGTGAATTTTAGCATTCATTAAAGTGAGGGGTTGACAACAGTAGCACTGTGCATATTTCTCTCTGCAGCTCCGTGAATGTGCCTAAGTCCTGACTGGCAAACTATCAGCCCTGGCCTCTCTCTCTAGCAGAAATTGCTGGGGTCCTGAAGAGGCAGGGTGTGCGGTGTAATTTTATTTTTAGTGAGTAAAAAAGTCACAAAGAGAACCCTTATAGTGCTGAAGCCAAAACCACGAAAACTTCCAAAAACAAGGTGCGACATGTGCAGTGCTGACTTTAAGCTTAAAAATCCTGATTATTAATTGTATCCATAGGGATGTTTTTCCTCATGCTTTCTGTTTGTACACCACAAACAAACAAAAAATCAGTATGACCCAAGATAGGAAGAAATACTCTTATTGTACAACTTGTAGTCTGCCAGTGGTATGAAGCAGCACTTTTGTGAACCTAAACCATTCTGTAAGGAGGAGGAAAAGAAACATTATGTCAGCATGTGCCATCTTGGATGCAGAGAAAATACTTGAGCAGTGATTAAATATATGCTCCTGCAAAGTTAATGCTCTAGTTTCTCTCAACACCCTCTTAATTGCTTCTAATCAATGCAATATAATGCTTTTGTGCGGGTTCACACCAGTAATGTGTAACAAGGTCGTATTGTATGAAAGAATGCTGCACTGCCAAATGCACAATGCTTTAGTTACACCAGTATTATACGAAAGGTTAATACTGTACACAGAAAACCCTGTTTCATTAACTTCTTCGGTGTCCATAACCCTTGTCTCCAGCAATGTCTTAGACAATATCAAGTACATCTGGCTACAGATGTCTCGTTCCTGAATATATTGGATATCCCATGACAAATTGGCTTTATGTTTTGTTAGGTAGAGAATAGAGATAATAGGTCCATTGCCCAGATTTTGAGAATAGTGAAGTCTGTAATTAGTGTTTGGCTAGACCGAGCTCTGGGGAAACCAGTGGTTTGGCTCTTTAAAAAAAAAATCTATTTTTCTTGTATCATGAGCAGCCTGCACAATTCTCTGCTCATGTCGGGTTAGGTTAATTGTGCTCCCTGGTAGTTTTCATGGGCTTTTCTTGTAGGATGAGGGGAAGCTTCTTCCAAATAAATAGGTTTATGCATAGCTGGATTTGGAGGGACCGCTCAGGTGCTTTAAATCGTGCGTCCTCTGATTTTGTAAGGATTCTAGTAAGCAGTATGCAGGCATAATGTCCTTGGGTAAACTTGCCTAAAGCACCTAAGTGACTTAAGAGCTGGTCTCACATCCAAAAGCTTTAAGACCTAGTCTGCCACAGAAAAAGACAGCCAAGGCACTTATCCTGGGCCAGCGCTCTCAGCACAACCTCAGACACAGCTTCCAAGAGAAGAAAATACTTTTTAGCAGTTGTGCAGTTTTCCAAACAAAATAAGCTTTTGCCAGCATAACTGTTTCTGCAGCAAGGCAGCATAGAAATTCTGCAAAATGATATGTTCAAAGCCAGCGTTATTGTGCTGACAGACCCCGTAGGGCTCTGTTGTTGTTTGCTTGCTGTTTGGTCGGTTTGTGCTTTTATGGTTGGGCTCAGCTTGGTTTACTTTAGTTCTTCCTAATTTTTAAATTGGGCTTCCAGCGTGGCAAGCTTAGCACTGCCGAGTTCCCTGAAATTGGATTTTCCATAGAAAAGATGGCAGCAAATATCACAGAAAAAAATCTTCCCTGTGCAGCATTATTCTACGATAGACCAAGTATCATCCTATGATATAAAGTTGTGAGTATTTTGGGGGGGGGTTAGGTTTGTTTCTAAGGACATTTACATGTACTTCATAAAACTGGTGTTAAAAATATGTAGTACACATAAAATGTAAGCACAAAAACCATCCCGGTCCATGACTGTAAGATTAAATGAAGTACTTTAGTATTGGATTTCTATGATAAAATTACTATAAATATGCTGAGTATTGGGGAAGCCTTGTTGTTGCAGCGGGAGTAGCATAATTGGGCAGAAAATAAGAGGGGTGGAGCTTAGCCTTGAACTTAAACGTGATTGGTCCAATTCTGCAGACAGTATGCCCGGGGAGAAAGGAAACCCATAAAATGATTAGCAGACAAAATAGAGGTCAGCTGGGTTTGGCCAGTCCTCTGCCAGCAATAAAAATTAGAGTGAGCAACAGCCATGGCCAACCAAGGATTTTAGTTTAAGTGTCATGCTATCCCCTAAGCAATTCTGGTTTAAGGTAAAAAAGTCAGTCAATGAATTATGAGACACAGGGGCCATGCTGTAGCTACCGGTGAAATACAAATCCAGAAGGAAAATGCTTCCAGCAGTTTTGGACCTTGTCCTTTTTAGTTGAACATTTAGAGTGCTCTGTGCCATAAAGGGTCTTACAGACTTGACAAAGTATATCAGATGCGCAAATATTTCAGATGAAGCAAATACGTATTGTGAAACGGAGGATGGTATTTACCCAAGAAACTGTAAAAGTTCTTGGTGATAAATGGTTCTGTTGGAGTTCCTAGGTAAATAAGGAGCCTGCAGAACAAAAACCTTAAGTGCCCCGCAAAACAGTCCTAGGCTGCTACGACAGTGTTCATACTATTATATCAGAGGATGAACATTTTGGATGAAATTTGGGATAATTAATGTTCTGTTGATCAAAATTGAGTTCTACTCCCCAAACCAGGCATTGTCCATGAGCCTTTGGATTTTCTACCTTGACGTTGTTCACTGGTCTGACTTGTATGTCCGACTTCTGGGGCAGTTTAAGCTGTGCCTTGCGATGAATTGATAATAGAGCCTATTTCCCCCTCCTCCTCATTTTCAGCTCCCATTTCCCGTCCCAATCATTATAATGAGCGAGACTCATGTTGCTGAATTCCATTATGTGCAAGTTACACAAAATAGGCATGCAAATCTAATACGATTTTTCCCCTGTAGAATTAACATGAAAATCTAGCCTAAATGGTTAATGTGGCATAACTCATGCATGAATAGAGTTCTGTGCTGTCTAAACTATGTAAGTAAATACCTCTGTTGAAAATGTATGACATTTATTTAATGTAACATTTTTAAAGGACTTTTTGACCCTTCCAACGTGTATCAAACACTTGGAGCAAATCAGGAGGGGGGGACACCAAAACGAAGGCAGGGCCTGTTTCCAGTGAATGTTGAAACCATGAAGTCGAGTGCAGCTGGGAAAAGTAGGTTAAAGCAAGGGAAAGTCTGTTACTCACTAAAGCAGCGCTAGACTTTAATAATAAATAATATTGAATGTAGGGATATTAAAACAATTCATTCTTGGCAAAGCGAAGGGAGGCTTTTATTCCCCCCAGTAACTCGAGGTTGAACAAAATACTACTTCTATGCTGCAGATTTTAATATAGCATCGTGTTCCTACAGGTACAATAAAATAAAAAAAGTTAAGAGTATTAATTCCTTTAAAAATACTGATTAATCCCAGATGTGAACTGTGCATGTAACTGTGTGCGTGTGTGTGTGTGCAAGTGTTAAGCGGGTACAGGTGCTGACAGAGCTGTTCCACAGCACTGCACATGTTCCCGGAACACAGCTGTTTCTCAAATCCTTTGCCAGTTGCTCCAAACCCTCTGTGAAGTTGTACTGCCTCTGGGCACAATTAAAAGCTGTATACTACATTTCATCAGGTAGTGTTAGAAATTTAGGCTGAGCCAAAAAAAAAGGGGGGGGAGGTGAAAAAAAAAGAGCCCCTTGTTAAAGAGGCATTAACCTCTTTACCTTTGCTATTGAAACAATAAAGCTTCTAAATGTCATATAAAAACTCAAGTATTAAGGGAAGAGGATGCCAAAAGGGGCTACAAAAATAAATGGCACGGCTTTAAATATTGGGGGAGGGGAAATCTGCCCCTGTCTCCCACTTCTTGGCATTTTATTGGATTTATTTATTTATTTATTTATTTTTGCAGCTGTCCATGCAAACTAAAGTGCTGGAAAATAAAGTTTGCATCTCCGAAAAAAAATGAATTCAAACTCAACTAGTCAGATGATAGTAGGTCCAGGGAAATAGCTTTGGTTTTAATTTGTTTTGAGAGCTTTTACCTTCCAACCGTTATGCTCGCTTAAGCCTGAAAAAATGCAAGATTTATGTAACGTTTCGAGAAGAAAGAGAATTTGAGGCACATTTCTATGTGTATTTTAATGTCTGCATGCAAATATTTTGCATTGCCCCCTCACTGTTTTTGAAGGCGTGCCGTCAGGACACGTCTGGAGGACGAATATCTGAGTTCCTGGCATTTTTAATCAGACGCTCAAACCGAGGAGCTGAAAACGCGAGTGCGAGGGGTCACCCCCGGGTCATGCACAACACTCCTGATTCACCTTACACCATTGAACTGGGAGTTTGAAACTTGTGCGCAGACCTCAGAAGCACGGGACACACTGATTGTCTCCATGAATGAGGTGCGGTGAATGAAGTGTGGCGACTTCTCCCCTTCCTTCAAGTCACTGCTGAAGCATTGAACTGATCGTGCTTTTTTTCCTCTACCAAATGGGAATGCAAGCTCCCAATTCTTTTGAAGATCAGCTGGAACTGTGAACTAACAAACTCCTGATCACATCTACTTTATGTTTGAGCATAGACAGAATTGCTAAGAAACATAAAATTTCTGATCGTATGACCTGAGGAGTGGTTCCTGCGCTGGAGATAAAGCTGGGACTGGGCTTCTGTCTCTCCTTTATCAGAACCAGCTTTGTATCTTCCAGGCATCACCCAAAGAGAAAAGAGCAAATCACCTTTCATCCCCATACGTGAGATCCCTTCAGTCGGTCATTGGAGCTTGCTGTTAAGTTCTGTAAAATGGGCACTGATTCAGCAAGAGGCTCGTGTGCGTGCTTAATGTAAGGGATTTACTCATGGGCTTAAAACCTGCCGAAGCCAATGGGAGTTATGCAAAACTGAGGATGAATAAGGATGGATTTCTTCAGTCATCATAACAGTGTGATCTTAAAATATTAAGGGGTTTGTGTACTTGTGTGTCAGTTAGGTGGTTAAGAGTTTTTATAAATATGGATATTTTGTCAACAAGACATTTCAGACAGGAAACTTCAAACTAAGTCTCGCAGAAATCAGAGCTATCTAGTTTGAATAATATCTGTATCCAGGGTTGTTGGCTTCCTTTAAAATCTATGCCTGTGTGAGCATTTGGGGGAAAAAAACTTCAGTCTTTAATTAGTGAGCAGGTAAAATGTGATCGCTGCGCTAGTAAAGGAGTTAGCAACCAGGCCATTGTTAAAGAGTTTGATTGAACCCATGTAAAGATGGCCTGTTGTATCAAATTATAAAAAGATCCATGCTATAAATTATGAATGTGGATGGTGATGAGAAGCAGAGGTGAATAAACATTGTGTGCATTGGCATCACATCTTTGTGATTATCTTATTATTTTTTTGCCACTTAAGTTGGCACTTAATGTTTTGCCCTCTGTTTCCAAAGAATGCGATGATTAACTACAGCTTGAGTGGCATCGCTTTGATTTCATGAGCTTTCAACGGAAACTGAAGGGCTGAAGTTTCTTTGGTATGTGGGTGAGGGGGTTCATTCTGTTTCTGGTTCTGGTTATGTAAATCAGGATTAATTTCATTTTAACTAAACGAGTTACAGCCCCATAAAAGGATGCAAATAAGCGCAGGATCAAATCAGAAGTAAACTTTGTCGTCAGGAATCAAAGTATGTCTCTGCCCCAAAAAAACTCAGAGACGAAAGTAATTCTGCAAAGAAGCTGTCCACAACAGCTCACTTTCGGTTCCATCAGCTCCTTAAAATGTGAACTTTAATGAGCTGCAGCAGATCCCAGTATTTTTCCTAGTCTCCTTCCAGTTTCTTTAAAGTTATGGCAAAGCAGTTTTTAAATAATTATGCTTTTTAATTTAGATTAGTTTTGTAGTGACAAACACACCTTCTGCTTCTGTAAAAAGTTAGGAACACATGTTATGAATCAAAAGCCAGCTAGATTGTAATCTGTCAGTAGCGCTGATGAAAGCGATCTACTGCTATGCAGAAAGATCCCGAGAATTTAGCGTTGCACTGATTAGCATGTGTCTGACATCATTCTACCAGTTACCCTCTGTTCAGCAATATCAGTCCTACAGCAATGTTGTCTAGCGGTTAAAGCCCAAGACTGGTTGTCATTATAGTCCCATCCTTGACTCCATGCTAGTTTCTTCATTTCGCTGTGTATCCATAATAAGTGTGCACCACGCAGGGATGTTTTAGGCTTATTTAGTGCTTGCAAAATGCTTTGCGGGAGTAGAAAAAACCCCCCCAAGACCCTAATAAAATGGGAAAATATTTTTATTATCAAATAAAAAAATCTATTGCCCATACTATTATGAAGTTCAGCTATATCTGTTCTGTACTTTTGCTATTTGTTTTGCATAGTTCTTTTACATGAGAATTCATTGGGCTGACCATTTATTTTGGGTGTACAGGTTTTCCTTTAAGATGTAACATATAGCTACGTAACTGGAAGTGTGCGTGTGCATGTATGTGTGTGCGTGCGTGGGTGTACACACACCAATACTGGGGCTATAAAGCCAGGAAATCTGTTGACATTTACAAAGTACTATTGACTGTAGTTTTGATTGACCAGTACACAGTCTAAAACCTCACTAATTGCCTTGTTGATTTCAAACACTATAATAAAACTTTAAAATGTTTCAAGACCTTCAATAATGTAGTACAAAGGCTTGTATATAAAGACAGTTATGGGCTTCTAGGTAGCCAGTCAGTTATTCCAACATGTTTTGAAATGAATGAGTCTTCTGCAGCCTGAAACACGAACACCGGGGGAATAGCTGTATCTTTGATGGTGTTTTCTGTATTTGTACATGATCCAGCACTTATGACATTAGATTTTGTACAACATTATAGCCAGAGCATCAAATGCACAAACGGCTAGTGAGCTTCCTCATAATCAGTCTGACAATGTTTCTTCTTTGCACTGGGAAAGTCAAAAGATTAGCTTTGAAGGAAAAAGTAATCAATACATGTGGCAACTGTATACTGACTGCAAAGGCTAAGGACTATGGAAAGAAATTCTCCAGTGGAAACAAAATGTGGAAGAACATCGAAGTCTTGATTTTCCAAAAGGCTAGGTATGCAAATATGCATACAAAATGCAAATGGACCCGTGTGCCTAATTTTTGCACCCACTTTACAATAATTGTATGTAGAAATGGATCGTTTGTACTTTTAAATGCCTAATTTTGCTCATGTAGTCACAGGAATAATATACACAAATTAAATGTAGAAATCCCAGCACTTTTGCGAGAGTAAGTCAGGCTACAGAGATCAGCAGTACTAGGTCTTGGTTCAACTATAAATGTCAACAGAACATGCCACTTTTGCTTTGTTATATTGAATTATCATTGCTATTCTTCCTCCATGTCCTGTTCCAAAGCACTTTCCCATTAAGGGTGGCTTTATGGGTGTCACAGTAGTTCTTCAGTTCCTGATTCAGTAAGATACTTAGTTCTGTGCCTTGTGTGCTTAAATGCCCTCCTGAATTCACTTCTTCGTTATGCTTGCTTCTTCGCAGACTCCCTCAGGGCAAAAGAGAGACCTGTGGGATAACAAGGGTAGGGTCAAATCCAAGCTAGCTTCTTGGCTCTGAACCCAAGACAAAGTGCAATGTTATCAGTCATTGCTGGTGTGCTTTGTCTGTGAGACAATATTGTGTTAAGGTTCCCCTTCTGGCCCTGGGAGTAAAGGAGGAGAATGGGACTGAATTTTGAATTCCATCGTATCACTTGAGTACAACTAATTGAAATAGTTTTTAATAAAGACTAATTGCTTACAAATATTATCCCCTCAATATACACAGAAAATTGAAGATTTTGTTCTGGAATTTAAGGGAATACTCTAGCCATAACTGAGTTAGGCCTGGCTGTCACTCAAAATTTAAAATTACAGTCTAGGGCCGTGTGTACACGAAACAAGGAATGTGTGTGCACGACACTTTAAAGTGGGCTAAATGCTTTTGTGCCGCTTTAATGGTGTCGGTGTTTGCATGCCTCAGTGGCGTATTGTGCATTAACTAATGTAGGAAATTCAGCAGTGTAATGTGCCTTAAATGACTTGGGGCGCAAAGCACCAGGCTCCGTGCAGCTCTGCAGGAAGCCCTGCAGGCAGCCTGGCAGCAGCCCAGGAGGGCAGGCTCTGTCCAAGAAAAGCAATGAGCCTCATCTTTTTTTTTCACCCCCGGTACCTGCCTGAGCTGCGCGGGGGCCCAGTGCTTCCCTCTGTGGCTACGCTGCCCAATGGGACCACCTGAGCTGGGTGCCTGCAAGCGGGTGCCACCCGGTGGGGGGCGGGGGCGGGGGGCTGCCGCAGAGGGAAAACCCAACCCCTGCCTCAGCCCAGGGACTGCTCCACCCGCTGGCAGCTCGTCCTCCCTTCCGCACTGGAGAGGAAGGTAAATGTGGGGTGTGTGTACGACACAGGAGTTTACTTCGCCCTAAATTGAAGTGGTGGGTTTAAAAACTCACTGCTTCAATTTAGGGCCTCCGTTTCGTCTACACACGCCCCAGATCTATGTGAGAAGTAATTGTTTGGGGGGGTTATTTTATTTTATTTTTTGGTGCTATCTTTTATTGGACCACTCACATAGATGGGAGAGATGCAGCACTGAGTAAGCTCTTAAAACAAGTCCATTAAAAGGATGAGGGTGATTTATATTGCTTTCGTAAAAGCCACCTAATATGCAAATAGGCCTGGTTTCAATACAGTAACTAGCAACTTTGACTAAGTTTTATGTTGGCCTCATTTTGAACTTAAAGTACAAAGCGATCTTGTGGGGTCTAGGTGTGAAACCACATGGGATTGAAACTGAAAGGATATATTCTTACGACCACTCTAAGCCTGAACTAGCAAATTGCACAGAGTGCTAGAATATACGTATATGAGCCACTATGACACATACCAAAATGCTCATGGAGAAATAGAAATCCCCACCAGAAAGAGGAGTAAAGTGACGAGGTTCTGAACAGCTGTATCCTTTATTGATATCATTGCATCAGAGATGATCAGCGTGTTTCAGGAACTAATTTACTCCCCCTGTGTCTCTGTGCTATTTTATGGTCTTCTGAGGGTCAGGCCCCATCTACGTTACACTTAAGTCATGATTAACCAGTTAATCACGTCTTAAGTGTTTACCTGGCCGCACAATCAATCATTTAATGGTGTAATAAAAAGAAGAAGCTACAAAGTTATTTTACAAAATATGTGTAATAACTTCCCATCATACCATTAATTGAATGAGTGGCCAGGGGCTGGGAGCCCCATCGGTTGATCACAGCTGCCAGCTGGGGGGACCCATGTGCCCCCACAGCTGAGAGACTGCAGCTGACGTTGTGTCTCAGCCATGGGGGCACCTGGTGGCCCCCGTGGCTGGGAGCCGTGTCAGCTGGGGGGGAGTCCCAGCTGCGGGAGTTTCTACTTGCCGGTGCAGAGGAAGCCTGGGATCACAATCCCAGAATTTCCCCTGCACTGGCAATAAGGCATGATGGGATCTCGTTCACGATCCCACAGTCATGCTTCCTGCCATGCATCTGTGGCATGGCAGGACGTGCAGTTGTGCAGACTCAGGCCTATCGTGCCTTTACCTGCACCTCTAGAGGGGCCTTCAGATTCACAGCTTGCCTATCTCCCTGTAAATTTTTTAAAATTCATGTTAATTTTATGTTTCAGGCCTGCACCTTCTGGTGAAGAAAGGTTAGGAGCTGATGCTTCTCAAACCTGTTTATAGATGTTGAAAGGCTTGTAACTTTTGTTTTCATCAACTGCCTAATTTAGTCTTCAGATGCTTAGTGCATTCAGCAAGATTTGTCACGTCTCACCATGGTTTTACCAAATCTGTTTAGCCAAATGAGAATTCCAGCCTCAGCCGTTACTTCCCATTTCCAAAAAATTTAGCTTTAGCTTATATAAAAATATATATATTTCCTGCATTTGCAGTGAAATAAGATATGTATATATAGAAGCTAAAGCGAAATATATATATATTTCCTGCATTTGCAGTGAAATAGGATATGTATATATAGAAGCTAAAGCGAAATATATTTATATTTCGCTTTAGCTTCTATATATGCATATATATATATACACACACACATTCTATATATGCATATATATATATATACACACACACATTCTATATATGCGTATATATATATACACACACACACATACATTCTATATATGCATACATATATACATATGTATATCTATGTATGTATGTGAGTGTGTATATATATGTGTGTATGTATGTATATATGTATATATAGCAGCTAAAGATATATGTATATATATAAATGTTTCCTGCATTTGCAATGAAATAGGATTCGCTGGAAAGTAAGCGATAATGGGTATCAGCTAAGAGATACAAAGAACAAGGGAAAAGTTCTGGCGTCTTGTGTATTTTGTTTTAGAATATTAACTGAATAAGCCACAAAGTATGAAGGTTATGATTAAATTGCCGGAGCAGTAAATCCTGACTCCCATGGCCTTACACTCACTGCACAAAAGAGACATTGTTATTCTACATGAAGAGAACGGAGGTTCCACACAAAGGTCAGAGTGACACCGCTGTA
Source organism: Alligator mississippiensis (assembly GCF_030867095.1). Lineage (NCBI taxonomy): Eukaryota > Metazoa > Chordata > Crocodylia > Alligatoridae > Alligator > Alligator mississippiensis. The sequence goes on from NC_081833.1 coordinate 68,591,829, forward strand.
TGGGAGAGCGTTGTTTTGCATTCACTGATAAACAAGGTTAGGATCTCACTGACTTGACAAAGGAATTGTTACACGGTTTACACTGAAAAGTTGCAAGTGAGGATCTTGCTTCCAATGATCTGCTGTGAAGCAATAATAGCATTTTGTATACAGCATTTTATCAGTGCCTGTTATTCCAATATTTAACCTTCAGAGGCGACAAGAAGATAGTGGGAGCCAGAACAATAAATACTAGGGATTTTCCCCCCCCATGCTTTCTGACTTGCACTGTAAAGTTTGCATGCAAACGGTATAGTGGGAGCTCTATAGTGAAAAACGGTGTCGATACAACTCTGGGCTATAAGCCTGATTTGCACATGGAAGATCTAAGTTGTAATAGGCAATAAATGAGTGATATCTACGTGTGTGTGTGTGTGCATGCGTGTGTGTAGAAGCTGAGAAGTGGGTGTAGGTTGTAGCCGTGTTGGTCTAAGGACATAGGCAGACAAGGTTCTTTGGGTGAATACTATTTAAGTTAGTCTAATAAAAGATATCAGATTCACCCAAAGAACCTCGTCTGCCTGAAGTTGAGAAGTGAGAGACTGATCAGAAGAATGAAATCTTTTTGCCTTAGTGTTCTGCCCACGACAGCGGAGACTGCCACTAGCACAAAGGCTGTCTATATAATCAGGGACCTGCTTATTCCCCAGCATCTCCCAGCAGTATGGTTCCCCTGAGCTCCTGAAGGAAATCACTGGGGAAGGGGTAGGCGGTGGCACTGCTACCACTGCTTTCCCCTGCTGCTGTGAATGGTGCCACCTAAAAATCCCTCCCTGTGGTAGCTTGGTAAAGTTGGCTGGGGGTATGCGGCCAGAAAGTGGTGCCGGAAGACACTGCGTGGTCAACAGATAACTGGGAGGGTATTGCTTTTTTTGTTCGGTTGGTTTGATTTGTTCTTGGTAAAACAAAATATCCCAAGTCCACGTACAAGCAGTCCTAATAAATCCATTTTCAATTGTTTCCAGATCTAGCGCTTTGTTTGAATGTTGAGCAGCTGCTGTGCTGCCCTGTATGGTTTTGGGCTATGTACCCTTGAAAATTAAAAATATACTTCAAGTGTGGATCTTCTTTCCTGGCAGAAACTGAAGCTGATGACAAATTTAGGATGTTATAAAAAAAAATTAGAGAAAGAGGGAGGAAGGGGAAGAAATATTGAACTAATCTGTTGCTGGATGGGGTTATACATACAGACTAGGACGATGAACAGGAGGGCCTTTTAGTGTGCTGCCTCTTTTGGAACCTGGACTTTTAGTTTTCCACTGGACATTGCATCATTTTATTACAGGTCACTGAACTAAAACTCAGTGATTTCTCAAAGGTGCATAATGACAAGGTCATGCTTAAGGGATGCCCACAACGGTATTGACATTTTCCTGCCATCTGCGGGTATCAGTTGTGTGTGGAAATTTTGGGTGTTGGTAGCTAATGAAGATTTCATTAAAATAACAGTATTATTTTTCCATGGGATGCATGTTAGACTACTATTGCATCCCAATAGTAAATGAGGAAAAGGGCATGATGAAAGAGCTGAAAGTCAGCACATTTACAGGCTAATGGGCCTATGTAAAGAGAACAATTTAAATGTTAACTTTACTATTTAAATGGAATTAGCATTATCAAAGTCTCTTACTTAACTTATGAATTTTTTAAGGATTATTTTCAAGTAGTATACTCCAAGGAAATTGTCAGGGATAGGGAAAGAGAGGTCTTCAAAGGGCCATAAATCAATTCTTGAGTGATAGTATATTAAATGATAACCTTGTCATATTTAATGTCACACTGGAAGGATCTATTGAGGCATTGTTCCTTCCACAGTATCTCTGCAGGTGAATTAACAGAGTGAATTTGAACTTTCCAAAAGCAAAGCTATGGGGAGTGAGTTTCACTAAGCATCACACAATAAAATCACTCTCTCTCTCCTTTAGTCTTCCGGCCATCTTATTTGACCACGTTAGCGTTATCATCCTACTTGAAATCTATATGTTTCCTTTGTCTTCTGCCTCCTGGGGTTCTGAGATCCAGCCCCTGCTTTTATTTGGTGTTGGGTGGAGTTTCACTAACAACCTGAACCATTCAGTCTTTCCTCTGAAAACCGTTCATTCTTTTACTTAAAGTGGGGCATGCTTCAATGTTCTTTTAAGGTCATGCTGAATTAGGCTCTCATTGACTTCAGTGGAAGCAGGATTGGGCCCCCGAAGGCTTGTATTGTCTTGGAAAAAATACAACTTTGAAAAGGGTCGCTAATAAGGTCTGAAAGAGTTAAGCAAATTCCAGGCTCTTTAAGCCAAAATTCACTTTTCAATGTGCTTGTTGTACTTAAATGTCAATCTATTTGAAAAGGAAAGTGTCCCAATTATTTAGATGGCCAAAAGAAACAGCTTCAATTCTTTATCACATAAATACACTTAAAACCATGATTTAAAACAGATGAACAGAGAACTGAATTAGTGTTTTGGTTACTCAGTGAAGCCAAATATAGGCCTCTTTGGCATTGACTGAGCCTTCTCTATAGCTTTAGTCCCAGAGCAGTATGAGGTTCTTTGAAGATTGTAAATAGCCCTGGCAGTCAGACAGCTTCCAAGAGTCCCCTTTCATTCTGCTGCCTCGGTATTGTAACCCCCAGCTCCTCCGAATGCTCGCTCCTATTTCCTTTACTTTTACACTCGAAATCACTCTGAACGAAGATAAAAACATATAACCTAGCTAAGGGTCAGTCACTACTGTACCTTCCATGCAGCCAGTGTTAATTTGGGCTGGCAAGCTCCAAAGTCCCTTTCCAGCTAATTTGTTCATGTAATTAAGTTAGCAAAATCATATGTTTTATTAATCTAATAAAATGCATTTCATGGTTTAGACCATCTTTAATCCTTTTGACCTTTGAAGTCAGACTTTATAGTCTTCAGATTGCAGTAATTTATTTTGGTTGTTTCTGTTGGGAAAACAGTTTAACAATCTGCTTTCCTTCCAGTTTTACATTTTTTCCCCTTAAAGGTAAATGGAATTAGTAAACATCTGCTTCTTTTGAATATTTACAAACTTCACAATCAAGATTTAACAATGCCAACAACATTAGTAGTTTAAATGCTTATAAATATTCACAGACAAATAAATATAGCACCGTGCAGGTGTTTTTAATTTCTGATGGTTTAAGGTTTAGCTGTCTGAACAAGGCTTTTGTTTTATGCACATGAAGTATATTTGGTGGCACGAGATTTGTGCTTTTTTCAATTTAAGCATCTCAGTTCTCCTGTTCTTCCTTAACTCCTTTAGTATTATTAGGAGCAAAACATTTGGTTAGTTGTATCAAATGCACCTGCCTGTCAGTTTAATTCTAACTGAGAAACACTGGCATAACTCCATTTGTTATTAAATATGTGTAATTATTATGCAATATAATAGAGCATTGATTCCACTATTATCATCCAAAAATGATGGGCAATAGGTTATATTATCTTTGCTTTTAACAGAGCACCTTAAGGCTGGGAAAACAGTAATTAAAGCAGTTTAATGGTATTTAATTGCTCTGGATAACTGGATAATACTGCTTCAGTATTTATAGTATAGTACAGTACTGAGTATTTACAGTATTTTACATGCGTGGCAGGAAGCATGATCGTCGGATTGCAAATCAGATCCCATCATATCTTGTTGCTGCTGCAGGGAGAGCCCAATCCTGGGTTCCTCCTGCACTGGCAAGAAGGTTCCTGTGGCTGGGAGCCCCTTCAGCTGATGGGGGCTCCCAGCTATGGGAGCACCTTACACACCCCTATGGCTGGCATGGGGACGTGTGATGCACCCCCATGTCTGGGGCATGTGCCCCCATGGCTGAAAGTCAGTGTCAGCTGGGAGTTCCCAGGCTGGGGGGTGGACATGGCACTCCCACCTGGGAGCTCTGATCAACCGATGGACTTTCCAGTCACGGAGCCACAGGCTATATGTGCAAATTAAAGCTGGAGAGAACCAGCTATAAAGTTATTGTGCATTTTCTAGCAATAACTTTATAGCTGGTTGGACCTTATAGTTAACTTGCATGTGTAGCCAATCTAATGAATTGTGTGATTAACCAGATAATTGTGTGATGCATGTAACGTGGAGACCCTTAACCATGAGGAAATTTGGCTCCTGAATTTTTAAAGATTTTGCTATGGAAGAGTCTTTTCTTTGCTAACTTATTGCAAAAAATTCTGAGAGTGCTGCATGAACTTCCCAGTTTTGCCCTGCATAGTTGCCACAGGGATTGCAATATTTTCAGGGGCCAGCCTTGTAATACTATAATCTGCCATGAGGAGGAATATAGCAAAGCTATACTATCCCAGGAACAGAGCGGATAATGATTTGGGACTCAAAGAGTTACTGTTTGACATGTCGCCCCCCGCTTCCCCTTATCCTCTGTGGGGGAAAACAACTCCTAACAACTAATCCAAGCTTGCTGCCCTGTTTAGGACTTTTAGGGAAGAGGGGACGGCTGGATACATGGACCAGTCCTTGCGCACCCATTCCCGTCCTCTTCAAACAAAGCAGTCTCTCTGTTCATTAGTAAAATCTGTGAACATTTTATTTACGCTCCTAGGACACAGCCATATCAGTTGCAACCTTGATTTGTCTCTTTGCTTTACACAGAGTTCTGCTCTGGTTCATCTTTTATCACCTCTTCCCTCTGCCTCCAGCAGTGGCTTAGCCATGAAACATGCTCTTTTAACAATCAGCTCTCTCAAGCAATAAAAAAAAAAATTAATGCGAGGAGACAAACGCTGCTTTTTCACCCCCTTCAGCCCACTGATTTCACTGAGAGCGCACGGACAGAACTGGTCCCAGCGACTCTAGGGTGTTGCTACTGGTCAGCTCTCCAGCATTTTTATCTTGTTTCCGAGTTGTTCTGTAAATTGAGGCTCATTTAAAATGGATTTAATTATGACTCTTTTAAAACTTTCAGCCAATAGTCAAGATGGGCAGTGCAGCACTGCATTTCAT